>NC_058060.1:9770357-10103677 GCF_020085105.1 Siniperca chuatsi
TAAAAACTATATTACCTGCTGTACCAAAAAATGGTTCCATTCATTCTCAATAACTTTGAACATAGATAGCAATAAATGTTTAAAATAAACACATTTATCCTCTTACTGCTGATCTCAGGGAACTGCAGAGCAAAAACAGAACAGCAATGATCGTTTAGCACCAAGCATTGAAGAAAAAAAAACACAGAGCACTCACATTACCACTTGAAAGAATTTAAGACGGTAAGAAATAGTAGGAGCTTTTGCATTTGACCTTGTGGAGTGTTTTTGGTATGAGACGGAAAGGTGTTTCTCTGTGCGCGCATCTAATCAGACAGCTTGATTAAACCCGTGCAGACCCCCTGTTGCACGAGGGCTACTGCAGCTCACGTGTGTGAGCATACACTCATTTAAGAACCATATATCATGGTAAATGAGTGTCAGTCAAGGAGATGCACTGCATACGTATCTGTCATTTCCTGTGTCTTTTGGACATTTGAGCAGGATATGAGGAGAAAAGGAGTTTATTTAGTTTGTTTTTTAAGGGGTCAAAAAATGATGGTGTTTCACTGGTGTGTTTTACCATGGAGTAAAAAGAATAAGTAGTTATTTTTTTAAATGGGGAAAAAAAAACTATATTTGTCAAATGTTTGGACCCCATTGTTGAATAGGTGTCTCTCCACAATGAAGAATGAAGAATTGGCTAATGGTGAAAAAGTGTTTTTTCCATTTCACTGTGTCACTAATGCTTCAGATCAACCAAGTGTATACAATATCAGCTAATTAACTTCCCTTTCTGGCCTCACTCATGCTCCCACTCCCTGTCACTTATTCTCTTTTTCTTCTCTCTCTTTTCTCCGAGCTCCACCACCAGTTCTCCTGACATCCCACCTCTTTCTCAGTTCTCTCACTCTCTCTGTCTTTCTTTTCGCTCACGTTTTCCATCTTTGGTAATTTGGCCCAAGTTCATTTTGTCACCTAACGGATTCCTCAGCAAAGTGAAAAATGACATTTTGGGTCGGGGACTTCAAGGATGGTCAAGTTAATGAATGGCCACCAGATGGCCCTTATTAGGCTAATGTGTTCCCCCTCTCTGCAGCTTCAGCTCTCGCCTGGGGACTTAACTTGCTGGCAGCCTGTGTGTGTGTGTGTGTGTGTGTGTGTGTGTGTCTGTGCCCATGTGAAATGTAGAAAGGAGGGGTTTAACATTGTGTGTGTGTTTGAGTTAAATCAGGTTAACCTGAGAGGATGGAAGGACGCAGCATCTCCACTTTAACTCAGTCACTGTTTTGATGGGGTCAACTGTCCGCTGCTGTCCCGGTCTCTCCAGCACCCAGCTGACCCTCAGCCCTCCCCATCTGACAGCCTGACACCAGCAGCCGCCACTGCACTCAAGTCTGAAGTTTACATGCAAAAAATAGGATTCAGAGAATGAGCAGCGAGGCTCTTTCCCCTCCAATCTGACAGCACGTTAATTGCCTCATTTATAATCCCTGCTCATCAAAATGAATAATTGTTGTAATGCATACATCTACCAGAATGGCCTTTGTTAAACTCCAGAATTATGCTAAACATGGTAATTAAATGAGTTTAATTTATTAGATGGTCGTCAGTGTATGCTGCCGCTGGGCCTTTGTGTTTCCGTAAGTGAATGTTGTAGCTACCAGGGATGAGAGCAGAGCTGTCAAAGGTGTTTCAAATGAGGGCTGCCGTTAGCTGCTCAACAAGTTTACTGGAGGCCTCAACATCTTCTCTCACCACCTGATGGGATTCTTCGTTATATAAAAATCCTTTCTTACAAATCACATCTTGTTCGTGAGCGGAATTTATCAGTTAAACAAAGAAAACTCACTCACTATGTGCATTACTGTATTAGTGCAGTCATGACAAACTACTCATGCACACCTATGGCAAACTGTTACATGCCCCGATGAATGTGTAAATGTTAGAATGTGCTAATATATGTTGTCCTTGGGCTCACCCTCCTCCCTTATGCTATTGGCTGGTGAATCTGGGAACCAACCACAGATCATCTGGGTATATAAAAGCTGAGGAGCTGCAATTCTGTGCCTCTTGGCACAGGATCCGCTCGAGGAGGCGGAATTAATCTGCATGAATGTTGTGCATAGTAGAGTTCAACTTTGACATGCAAGTTCAGTCCGAGGGGACAGAGAGCTGCATAGTCCAAAATAGAGAAACTATCGTAGCTTATTAGCCGTGTTACACCATACACTTTTTTTTATTTAACCTCCACTGTCTAAAAACTGCTCCTCTAAAGAGACATGGTTTGCAGACAGTTATGAAACATGACGGTACAAATACTTGTCACGTTACAAGGATGACTGTTAGCTAGCAAACACCAGCTACCGCGGTTCACCAACTAGCCTTGCGAGTAGTAACTACGTCGCCAGGCTTCCAGCCCGACCCATTTTGCGTGGACAAGCGAATGTCACTTTGTGGTGTGACCGGCCCTTTAGTCCATGTATATTATAGCCAGTTTAATGTCAGAAAAGCAGTGGTTGCTTGTTTTCAGTTTGTATCTTTAGCTACTACTTGAACTTGCCAGGAAGCTATTTAGGGAAGAGCTAGCATTTTTATTCCTTGTCTTTTCTGGGGTTTTTGTTGTTGTTTTTTTCTTGAATAATAATTTAAAAAACTAATATGTAACTTTTTTCTTTTTGGTCTTTTTATTTAGTATTGTGATTTTAATTCTAGCTAGGGCTAGCTGGTTATTTTGGCCTAGGCTCTCCCTGATCTTCCATATTTGGCAATAAAATAATCAGAAAATTCATCTGCTTTTATGTTACTCCCCTCTCCCCTAGATCAATTTGGGGTTGTAACACAAACATAGATACAGTAGCAAAACGTATGCTAAGTAACTCCAGCTACAGGTAGCCTGAAGGTAGCTAACATTGCTGTATTCTTCATGGTGTAGATGAAGGCAGCTTTTAACATGTAGGCTATGCACTTCCAGACTGTATAGAATTGACTTAAGGCTGTTGAAAGGTGCTATTTTTGACATTAGGCATTTGATCCATGCTTTGCCACATGCTGAAAATTACAGACACAGAAATGTTGTGAATCAACATTCAGACTCAACAAGAGCTCTGACACAGAAGACATTTTGACATGTCACAGTAGGAAAGTTCCCACCAGTAGGCCCTGGTGTTGCGTATGCTAGTTCACTGTCACATTGTCATGACCTAATGGGACATGTGAATAGAACAGAGCCATTGTTAATGTTATTAGTAACACTTTTTCTGCTTGTTTTTCCTACTATGACAAGTCACATTGTTTGCTGTAAAAATGGCCTATTGTACTGTAAGTTTCGCTTACTGTACCGGCCTCCTCCAGTCGAATTGTACACTTGACTCTTACTCACTTATAATCTTTGCATGCAAGAAAACAGGTTATTAGTTTTAAAAGGGAATCTGATCAGCAAAGTCTTTGCTGGCATTAAATGCACCAGTGTAGCTAACAGATCTATGAGAAGCGAGCCAGCACATAAATGAAATGCAACTGAATGAGCAATTGAGGCGTGAGCGTGGTTGCCACAGCAGACTAAATAGGGCAACAAGATCATTATCCATCACGCTGAAGGTATAAAACTGTAATAAGGGAGTAGGGTGACCTCAGGCGGGGCTGAAACTCCTCGTAGTGGTGGTGTGGTGCCATCAGTGGAGGTTGGGACATAACTGCTGACGCCACCACATTCCCAGGAATGACAAATGGGAGCTGAATACATCTGGAGGTGCTTCAGGGGACACTGGGGAATGGGCACATTGCAAATGGCACGATTGCCAGTTGAGGTTAGGAGGGAAAGAGAGAGGCAAAGCAAAGAGTGAGCTTGACTCAAATACCCCAAAATAGAAGCTCTGCCTCCCACATCTCCATCTTCCCTCTGTCACGCAGGAGGAAATAGGGGTCTGCATACATAACGAGAACTGTATGGGTGTATATTATCAACAAAACTACCTCTGGCCACAGGTGTGCTTACAGCTACAGTATGGTGGTAGAAATCAAATATGGCTGCAGCTGTGTGTCAAGATTGGCACATACACACAATTTCCTGTAGCTAGTGGATTTAAAGCTTGGTTGACCTTGTGTTAAAGATCATCAGCACATTATTATGTTATTATTACCTTATTGCTTTCATGTTTGAATGCTTTTATACAGTATATGTAACATATTCAACAAACTACACTGCCCTACAAAGCCAAGATGCTGTAACCATATATTTGGTCAAAACTGATTTAAGACCAGAATCTAACTTTCTTACATCTGTGTTGCCATATAACAAAGGCTGTGCCATTGAAATTTGTTATTATAGGTGGGGGAAACGGCATGTAAAAACCACTCTCTGGCTACTTAGTTAGCTAGCAATGGTAGCCTTAGCTAAAGCTAATTTACCCACTTTTTCCTGTTTCCTGTAATTGAAAAATCTTTTTTTGATTCCAGCCATCTTATTAATTGAATTTGTTATACCACACACACAACAGTAGCTAAATATAATTATAATGGAGAGAAAACATAACAGCATATGAAGTAGTCCTGCTAAAGTAACTAACTAGCTTAGCAAAGTAGCAGAAACTACCATCTCTGACTGATTTTGATGTGGTATCTTTTTTTATATTATGTATTTGACAATTAATTTATTAAACTAGCTCATTACTTATACATATGGACAAGAAAGCTCAAAGAAAGCTGTTTTCCCTGTCCCCTTTATATCCTCCAAACATTAGGACAGTAGGCTAATATTTCTTAGGTTTTATGAAAGGTCTGTGACAATGATTTTTAATCAGCCTAAAAAGGGGAAAAAAATAAGATTTTACAACTTATATTTCTGTTACACAGTTTGGCTAAGAGCCTTTATAAGTTTAAACTCTTTTTCCCTCAGCTTTTGTAGAGAGGCGGTACATTGCTCCGGATTTAAACAGAAACTGTGAATTGCAATTTCTATGCATTGCACAGACAGATAAATAATGGATGTGAAGCTTCCCGGCAGCAACTAAAATAAACTTATCTAGCATTTAAACAAGATGCACTGAGGTTAGGTCACACATAACTGTACACACCCCACATCAAAACAGTTCACATGCACAGGACAAAACCAAATATTACAGCGGGGCAAATATAGGAGCAGACATTCAGGCCGTTAACATGCCAAATTAAAAATGTGATAGTCATGTAGATAATTGATATGTCAGGCAAATGGCATGTCATATTGCTGTCTGTAGTTGTCGTTTCAGCAGTGAAGATCATGTAACACAAGGTTTATGATGCCAGAAAATCCTTCCATTCCCACTTAAATAATACAAGGCATGATGAGCTAATACAGTTGGAACAGGGGGGCAAATGAAATGTAACCGAGACAGTAGCTTGCCATACAGAGTGATAGTTTCCCTCATCTCCTTTGCCAAATTGGAGTGGATCAGTGTGAGCTCCAGCCTCCCATACAAACCACAGGGGAGGGAAGAATTCCAGGATCTCCTGGACGTGTGGAAGTACCTCGGCTGTGTTGGAATTTTACATGAGCACAAGTCAAAATACTGGTTTAAATATCTACTGGAGTAAAAATAAAAGGGCAGTTGAAGTCAGTGGTAACGATTTGGATTACAGCGATAACGATACAGATGTACAACGTAATTACTCCGAAGTTACAGTGTAATCTTTTATACTAACGGTGTACCAGTACAGAACGTACCAATACATATATAGGTACAGGGGAACAAGATGTGCAATTATAGAATAAGGGGGTAACAATTTGTGATCTTACTTTTCCTTTAGTTATTTTTTACCTACTGGGTACCTGTTCTATTATTACAGTGTTTGGTGGCTTATCTGGCACATTACTGTCTTTTGAAGGCAGTTTTTAAGCTAGCTAGCTTCATCATATGAATCTTGAGATTGCAGTAAATCCGTTGATACCAAACATGCCATGTTAGCTTACTGGGAAAGGGGCTAAATGTCGCTCTAAAGCTGTCTTTGCCGCGAGGTCCGCGACACCTCGTCAAATGATTGCTTGTAATAACCTTGTCTCACGTCCTCGGTAACCTGCCGCTGCTCCACTCGGTGGCTGTTTCTGAAGTGTTTCATGATGTTAAGCTTTGCCAGGTGATGTTGACAGATATTACGTCATATGAAATGCTGCTGATTAATTTATGATTCTGGCTGACTGTCTTCAATCTACACAACTGCTGATATTAGCTTAAACCATTCTTAAACTGTTAGTTGTGCTCCTGCTCACCTTTCTTTTTAAAGAAATTAGTCAAAAGCTGTTTTTCCCTCAGTTTGTTTTCTTTCTCTTTCCTTTCTTTATTTCCCTTTTTGGTATCCTGATTTCCCTTTCCTGGGGAAAGACTGCTGAGGTTAAGCAAAAAGGACCCAAATGCAGAACTCCAGGCAGGCAGGTTTAAGAAATAAAAGCAAATTTTAATAAGAGAAGCTGATTCCAACAAAACAGGCAGGCAACAAAAACCGAGGGAGCAGGCTAAGGCAGAATAAAAGAAAACAAAGGAAAGATACAAAAACTGAACTAAAGACAAGACAAACCGGAATGCCTGAGCAAACGCAGGACTGGGGATCAAACAGACCACCTGACAACTGAAAAAGTGAAGAAACATGGACTAAATAGTGTGGTGAGATTACAAGACACAGGTGCAACTAATCAGGACGGGGCAGATAATCAAAACTGGAGGGAAAACCACAGAAAGACAGGAAGTATGTACATACATGAGGAGAGTATTTCAAAATAAAACAGGAAATAACTATACACAAACCCAAAACCATAACAAAGACAATACACTGTGGTGCTCCAGTATCAGCAGTCCCTCTGCTGGATTAGCTGCTTTTAGAGAAGAATCCTTGTGCAGGGCAGACTAAAACATTTTGCTTCTTTTGTAAGGGGTAAGAGGGGCCTCAGAGAGGCTCCACTATTTTCATTTTGTATACAAAGTTCCGTCGCTCAACTGATTTATTCAGACCATTTTAATTTAGTTATGACACTAATTACTTAGCAATAAAAAATTGCAAACAAAAACAAATGTTTCATTCCAGGCTCTTTGAGGGCCCTCCCTCCGTTGGGGCCCTGGGTAGTCAGTCCCACTTTCCCCTCCCTATAACTCTGCTGATGCCAGCCATAAATGTATCCTTATGTGCCCGCATTACTATTGATGGACATGCCTGTGCATCATTTATATTAGTATTGTGCAATAAGAGTATTGTACAGTTTTGTGATAATTTACTGTCATGTAACCATGGTTACTGATGTGTCAACCCTTTACAATAATTGAGCTGCTACTGTTGTGTGAAAGAACTGTGTAATAGCAATAAATGTAATAATACAGCATAATACAGTATAGAAAGTTATATGTAAACCGTATATGTATTATAGCAACTTTCAGACCGATTTCTCCCAGCTACAGTGACAGGTCACAGGTATGACACACACACCTACGCTCTCCCAGTTTGTTTTCTTCTACTTTTAATCTCGGTTCATGCATAGAGAAAAAAAATAATAAAGTGTGGAACATACAGGGTGTCATCACACCCAAGTATTTATTTACAGCACAGACGGAATGTAACTGCTGCAAGTAGCAACTGTACATGTGACTCTGTTAAGATGCTTTTGTCAAGCCTGTTGTGTATTTCAGTGCATTTTGAAATTTACATGCTTCTAAGCTCACAGCTTCAGCTGTGCAGCAAGTTTGCTGCTGGTACCTGTTGACCTTGAAGAAAGAATAACACCGTAAAGCACTGAGTCTTTATTTACCCTCTCAAGAAAAATAGGAGCAGAATGTGTTAAATATTGCAAGGATAATGTGGCTAAATAAAACTTGGAGTAAGCCTTTCAGCAAATTAAAGGATACATTTTCAACTGCTTTATAATGCTGATTATTATTGAAGGCAATGTTTGTGCCACCATCTGTTACCAGTGTGTGCATGCATACGTGTGTGTGTGTGTGTGCGTGTGTGTGTTTGGGGCACACATTCTGTACAGCTCGTGTGTGTTTGTTTGTATGTGTGAATTTGGAAGAAGAAGAAAAAAAAATGCTAGACAGAGAACTGCAACTCTGAAAAGTGCACTAGAGTATGCATGAGTGTATGCCTTCATTTCATGCAGGTGCCAGTTGGAATAAATGCAATCACACCGCACACCCTTTGCTTCTGAGAAATGCCAAGCCATGTCAACATGCACACAGGGCTATAGAGGACATAAGCTCCCCTTGAATCAATGCTTTATGACTACATAACTATGTATGAGAATAAACTAAAGGCTAGAATAATGTAGCTGCAACCTGTAAGGAAAGATGCACGTAACAGCCGACACAGGAGGGGGTGTGTGTGTGTGTGTGTCTGAATAGGCAAGTATGTGTATGAGTGTGTGTTTTTATGGTGATGAGCTGTCTTGAGTGTGTTCCATAGACCACAGTGTTTATGTAGTGCTGATAGTCTCCAGGAAAACAGGGGGGGCTTGATATTTACACACAGCAGCCATACTGTCTGGCAATGATGATGGCTCCCTCATGGCCCCAAAAGACAGCAATAAACCAGAGAGAAAGCACGAGCGAGACAGAGTGAGAAATAGACTGGGATATATGGAGTGCAGTCGAAGAAGTCAAAACATGACAGGTTATGTGAGATACAAGGATTTGGAAAGGGAGATGGAAGAAAAAGTAGATATGACTGCAGTGCTAAACTGAAACAAGACAGAAGTTCAGTTGGCTGAGCAGGCCATTTTGTTTCAACCTTTGCCACCGATGGCTCGTCGTGATCGTGTTCGGCTACCCAGAGAAATTGGAAAATCAGAGGTGGCTTCACACTGAGACTTACGCATCCACCAGGGTTGCGATAACACAAATAGTTATGTTGCACGTACTGCACTACCATGTAGTGTGATGTTTCTGTGTATAGAATCCACCAACAAAGTCTCTGCTCATCTGGCCTACAGCATTTCTCAGCATTTTGGAAACTAATCAAATAAGAGTTTCTTTTTCTTGTTCATCTTCTTCCTCAAAATCTAACAAAAACTTTAAAAGCATAAAGAAATGACCTGAAGCAATACAAACTAACTTGACTGATTTATGCATAAGCAAGGCCCATGTAAACCATTTTCCCCTATAAGTTATCAGAGATTTGACTTGATATATATATATATATATATATATATATATATATATATATATATATATATACCCTCAAGCTCCCAGGCCTCTGGTAGAGGACCCGAGCTCGAAGGATGAGACCACCCGCGGAGGGTGAAGGACAAAGTTTTTATATAGCACACTCGGGCATCTCTCATGAACAGGACGGTAAGACTCTGCACACTATAAAAGAAGTTATTAAAGAAGTTACTAAACTACCTACCTCAGGCACATCGCTCATGAACTGGCCAAGTTTCACAGCTACCAGCAGCATTTAGCCAGTGGTGGAAGACGTACTCTGATCTATTACTTAGGTAAAAGTAGCAAAACCACAGTGTAGAAATACTCTGCACTTTTACTTTAGTAAAGTTTTGAATGTATGACTTACTTTTAACAAATGTATTAGCATCAAAACATATTTAAAGTACCAAAAGTAAAAGTACTCATGCAGAATGTCTCATTTCCCAGAATAATATATATTACTGGATTATAATTAGTGATGCATTAATGTGTAAGCATCACCAACTACTTTATATACTGCTGGGTAGTACCTCAAAATGGTACTTACATACAGTACTTGAATAAATGTAGTTAGTTAAAATCCACCACTGCGTTTAGCGACTGGGAGATGGCGCCCACGAGCCACTAAACCTACACTGCAGAATCTGTTACATAGGCACTGTTTAAATTTAATGGAACTTGACGTGTGGGGCCACTCTGTGTCTGGGACTCTCTGATTTGGGAACAACCTCACTATAACTATCAGTCACCCCTGCTCTTATGTTATTAGTGACAAGAGCTTCTCGTTCCATCAGTCTCAACAACACAGAATTTAGTGAAAATCTTTGCTCATCTTCAAAATCCATTTCATATCAGAGAGAGAGAGAGACTGCAGCAGTCCAGAAAGTTGGGCCTAACAATCAATCTCAGTGCTGTGGAGAAGGCTGATGTCACCCTCTCACCAGCCATCTGTCACACTGGTGGTCCACCCTCAGCTGGAAGTGGACTGGTGGTGGGTCCAGACTGGCCTGGCCAAGGCCAAGCCCACCTGGTGGGTATTTAGTGCAGCGTCTCTCTCCACCCCTGCAGTGCCAGCAGCACTGGCTGCTACAGCCCCGCACCACTCATCCTTTTGGTGTCCGAGCCTCAGTCTAGCTTCAGCAGCGGCAGGTAACCGGGCACCAGATGGCCAAGGAGACCACCACCCACACACGAGCGTGCACGCATACACACACACACACACACAAACTATACCTGCAGGTGCATGCACAATCATTTTTACAAAGAAGCTACAGTCAGCATCAACATATGGTCTGCGTCTTGTACACACTTGTACAACTGTTCACTGCATGGTTTCACACACAATACTGTTAGCATTCTTTTTTGCATTCATTTTAGCTCGCTATAATTAGAAGTTTGGTTAACTTTGTTCATTATTATCAGCATGATAACGGCAACAAGACCCACCGTTATCCCCACATTCATTCACACCTATTATCCAGTGAGCTAGTGAGAAACAGCACCCCACTGGCTGCAGGTTATTTAGGTCCTGTGGAGGGAACAGCAACAAAACACAATAGTAACACCATGGCAGCCATTTAATGAGCACTACTGTACTTTAAGGACTTTAAGTCCTAATTTTAGCAGAAAGTCATTTCTGGGCAAGCTGAGCTAACAGAGATGAGACTCACCACGATCAAGGCCAGAGCCAGACTGACACGCTTATGTCTTTTTGATTTAGTGACAGTTGGCAGTGTGTTCCTGCAGCTGCTTAGCTGTTTGCACACTGATGACTTCAACATAAAAAATCACAATCTTGAAAATTATTAATTAGAGTCCATATTACAACTGGATTACAAACGAGCTGTTTGGAGGTTGCTTTCAAGGTTGAACATGTCTGTTGAGTAGCATTATGGTTAGAAATTAAATAATTTATTCCTCTGAATATATCATTTGAAAGTTAAAATACTTCTGGCCAAGTGATTCATTAATATGACTCATCATTACATGTTGCACCCAGCACAATATGCTTCTGCAGTTGCTGTATATTTATCCACTGATTTTGAAGTATCAGAATCCTTATAAAATATATAAAATTATATGGGTACGTCTCACTAATTAAATGAATACATTTTACGCTGATTGCATGGTTCATCTTAGTTGGTTTAAAAAACGATTTTTATGTTGCTGTCAGGTCTGTGGATGTGCAAGAAGTATTCAGATCCTTTTACTAAAGTTAAAGTAGCAATATCACACAACATAAAAACACAACTTTAGTAGTAAGTAAAGGTCCTGCAAGCAAAATGTTCAAAAGCAGGTAAATGTTATCAGCACAATGTACTCAGAGAATCACAAGTAAAAAAGTCAAACCCATTACACAGACATATTATAAAATACATTATTAGATTATTAATACAGATGCTTTAATGTGCAAGAAGTATTTTATGTTGTATCAGGTGGAGGTGCAGCTAATGTTAACTACTTTACATACGGTTGGGCGGTTTAATCTGCGGCAATGGCTTTTTTTAAATAAAGGAATTAAGTGTTCAAGTCCACCACTTCTCAGAAGTGTGTTTTACTTATTGTTACTGCATTTGGAAGTTTCACTGTGCAGAATGATGTATGTGCAGAGTTTGACACTAGAAGGCTGTTTTCATCTGAATCAGAATCTACGAATATGAAAATGTGTTTTCCTTTCAAAAGTCTGAGTTTTTCAATAAGGGAGAGAGTAGATTTTTTTGTGGAAAAAACACAAAAAACTAAATTATTATTCAAAGCAGAGTATTTTTTTTTTTTTTAGTATTTAGAGTATTTGCTAAATATTTTCATAATTTTACTCTATCCTGCATTTATGCACACACTTTTTATCCTGCACTTGCTTATTGCACTTCTGGTTAGACCTAAACTGCATTGTACTGTTGCCTTGTACTTGTACATGTGTAATGACAATAAAGTTGAATCTAATCTAATCTAATTTTATCTTAAACAGGTCTGGAGGGGATCTTTACTCTGTAAAGTAACTACAAACTATAGCTGTTTCATAAATGTAGTGGAGTAAAAACTACAATACTTGCTTCTGAAATGTAGTGAAATAAGTGTTAAGTAGCAGAAAGTGGATATACAGATATAGTGCAGGTACCTCACAATTGTACTTAAGTAAAGTACTTAAGCAAATGTACTTAGTTACATTCTACCACTTAAAGGTTTGAATGTCTAAACTTAAAACTACTTGCCAACAGACTCATCAGATCCCATTGCTTAACCTCTGAACACTAAACATAATAACATTTTGCTGACTGACTGAAGTCTGTCGTCATCATTATTTGAATCTCACTTACTTTAAAAGAAACTTTAAAAACACATTCTACGTAATCGTTGTGTTTTCATCTGTTGTTTTTCAGTGAATATTCATAGAGAGTTGGGGCACATTTGATTTGTTAAACACTGGGTGTAAACACATTACTTTTGTTGAAAATCTGCTATAATGGGTGATATGAAATAACAACACATTAGAAGAAGCTATGTATATCTTTATTATGTGCTATGTACATATTTTACAGTATAGTACAGAAACAATACACGGTAATGCTACACAGTCAAGATTGCACAGTTATAGAGTTAGGCCACAGCGGTCGGGTACCGTGGTTATGAGACATAACATTGAGTGTACAGGAAGTACAGCATACATCTTTGGCTTCATATGAGTAACAAGACATGGACATGGGACAAGAACACAGTGGATGCAAACTTGAGTCAAGAGTGAGCAAAATAACACAGAGAGGTGATTTATCAATGATTTCTTGGCTTAAGAATGGATTTTCAGCCCAGAAAGAAAGAAGAATTAAAGGACATGTTTTCTTCATGTATTGGTGACTGTTATGTTTCTGTTAACGTTGCTACAGAATCGTCCTCCTGCGTTGGTTAAGGTTAAAGATTGTATCCTGAAAACCCCTGCTGGGTTAAGACTTGCCCGGGCCCTGAATCCTGTAAAAATGTATTTCCGCACGTACACAGTGTGTGCCTACGCATATGGACATAATCTGTGCACACGCTGTATATGAGGAGACAACAGTGGTGAGAGCGGATTCTAATTCATTCTCTAATTGGCTTCATTTCTCTCAGTCTATTCATTTGTGGTAAAATTAAACTAGTCCTCATTTTGCTGGGGTTGTTTATAGAGAATCAGACCGCCTCTCTCCCTCCTCTCCTGATAATACTGAATCTTCTATTCTCCTCCCGCCAGCCTACAGCAGCAGCAGTTACTGCCTACAGAGCATCGGGGTGAGGGACAGAATACAGAGAGAAACCGAGAAGACGGAGATTGGATGAAAGATAGATGGGGAAAGAGAGCAGTAGAGAGAGAGGAGGGAAGTGACAAGGTGAGAGAGAGCGAGAGAGAGGGGAGCCGACAGGGAGATGGATGCAGCGGGGTCGCTGAGGTGAGGAGATGGTGTAATGATTAGATCACAGATACCCTTGAGCCTTCCTCCCGTCCCTCCCGCGCACAAAAAAATCTGCAAGCGCACTCGGAGGGGAGGAAGGCCTGCAGTTGTAAATGGCCCCTCTGTCAGAGTTCATCTGGGCAGAGGAGGAGTGCGGGAGTGGATTACCAAAGTCTGCCATTAGAGCAGCCTACTCTGCCTCTCCACTTCTCCCAAGACAGGAGAGAAGCTGGATGCTGGATTGCATTTGTGCCGCTGCCGCACCGAATATTTCCTAAAGATGTTATAAGTGTAATGTTTGACTGTTCAGAGACTGCAGACATTTTAGGAAGCGGGAGGGGAAATATCGTCCTCAGGGTTCCTACTGGAAATGAAGTTCCTGGAATATCAGGAAATTTTGAAAGAAAGTCATGGAATCTGATGACATCTGATAGAAGTCAGGGACGGCTGTAAAGAAACTTTACAATCCAACTGATTTTAGAAATAATTTCATATTAAATGCATTGCATGTTCTGTAGTCCTCCTGCAGCATTAATCATGACTGTTCACTTCTTTAGAAAACCTCAATCTTGTGCATTTTGGTTTTGTCTATTAGGCGTCATCTTTCCCTCTGGCTCACAGCAACAAGTCTGAGGCTGCTGCTAATTGCTTCCTTTAAATATTGTTCAGCTCCTAATCAGATGATGTCATCTCCAAACTTTAGCAAGTTCAAGGTGACTGTTTGGGAGGAAGAGATGTGTTTAGGATGCTTCCATCTAGTGGTCACTTAATGACACTGTTGATAACAGAAAATTAGAAAAAGGGAGACGTCACAATGCAAAAACACATTAATATGACCCTTTTTTGACACATTTCTTCAGTCCAGTAGTTAAAAAAGATGACTGAGAACAAAAAAATCTTTTGTCACACATATCATAATGGCATGGAGTGGCAGGGCTGGCAGGAGGTTATTAGTGAACATAATGGCTCCATTAAGCGCATACAAAAGCATATCTTTACAATCAATTCTTTCTTAGGTTCGCAAAATATATTTCTGACACAATACCCAATGGCATCGACACAACGACGACATGACAGGGGAGGACGATAGCTTGGAATGGAAGCAATGCCTTGAGGGCTGTTACCAGAGGCAGGATCCATTGGTTAGCCACATGACAGCTTTCTTCATCTTCTCAAGTGGTTAAACTTCAACATTAGCTCTGAAAGTTCTGACTTCGTTCAACGCCCGATAGTGTTTCACCATGTTCCCACTTCAATTGTCAACTAGAGAATGCTGCCTCTTAGTAAACTACCCCAATGTGTGTTTCAGTGACAGATATTGTATATTATGTACATTACATGTTACATAAATAGTTTCCCTTAACAGAAAAAGAGATGGATGCTTATTAAAATGTCATGCGTAGGCATGTGTAACTGTGTGAAAGTCTGGCTATATTTCCTACGTTCCTCCTCACTCAAATACAAATAACAACTTCAAGTTGAAGAAATTAAAGGACTAGTTCAAAGTAAGGTTTTGACGATCTTCATAGAAATGACCGTATGTATGACATTCGGATAGCCGTGGGACTAGGTGCTTGAAGTCTGAATAGTTTGCCCACTGTGTGAACAGAAATCACCAACCACAAATTAAATATAAATGTCAATATGTACATATTTATAAGTATGGTTTGTAGTTTGTTTTACAGCAAATAAACTATCTATCAAAGAGAGGCTCATCATCCTGGCTGAGATTAAAACATGGATGCAACAAAGCCAACTGCTGGGGGGGTTTTGGCCTCACCTCCAGACATAAGTTGATCACTATTTTGGATCTGTGTACACTGCCTTCTTATTCTGTCTGTGACGCTATACTGGTGTGTATTAACATTACGAGTGTGTTGTGCAGCATGTTTTGCTGTAAAGGTATTTATTCCCTCAAATGTGGGAAAATCCTCTTTCACTGCGGATTAAGGAGACAGGGTGCATAATGTACACAGGGGGAGAGGGTGGAACGCAGAAAGGGAGAGGGGGTGAGAGGGAGGACAGTTAGCAGGAAGCAGTGGAAAAAGCTTTCTGAAAGCTAATATCAGTTCTTTTGGACTGAAGTGTTAATACATGAATGCCTTTTTTAAATTTGATGTTTTTCTTGAGTGGAAAACCCTCTAAAATAGCAGTTATAGTAGAAGACCCTATTTCTCCACTAACACCTAGGAAGATGATGATAAAATATTTTGATGCACAATCTGTTGAAAAATGTTGCAAAATACAAATCTGGGTAGACAGCCTCTCATAGACCAGTGCAGAATTCCTCAATTTTACAAGAATGCAATCAATCAATCAATCAATCTGTAAATGATAAAACTGAAAAAAACAATTCAAGACATGCAGAAAAAAAGCACAGAAAGTGAGGTGGAAAATTGCTTTTCTTATTTTTTATGTTAAGGGGACAGGTGGCTTCTAGGTAGTGTGGCCTGTTCCCCGACAAGCTGCTAATGCTTCCAATAAGATAAACCCTCAGCGAATAGGCTCCTGTAGAGCTGTCACTGATAAGAGCAGAGGATCGCTACCGGCCAAGACAACTAAAAACATGAGAGGCTGGGCTGGAGATAAAGAATGTAGGAGGTGGGAGGAAAATAGGAACAACAGCGATCAATTGCTGGCACTGTGAAGCGATGCTATCCGACGCCATCCCTCTCTTACATCTCCTGTAAGTGTGTGTGCGATCATAATCTGAAGGGGAGGTGAGGTGGGTGGCGTGTGTGTGTGTGAGAGAGAGAGAGAGAATCTGGGTCATCAAGTCATCAATAACCACCTGCATTAGTGGACCAAACACACAGGCAAGGTCAAAACTGACTGAAATCCCTGACTGAAAGGGGATGAAAAAAAAAAAAAAACTTTACAGTGTGGGTCTTTTCTAGCTCAGATGACTCTATTCCCACAGGGGGTTGGTAGGGGGGATGGATACTTGGATGGATGGATGGATGGATGAGCGCATGAATGGAAGAGTGGCATTTGAGTATCTACTTTTGACAGATTGGCGACGGCCGACTTGGCAAGCAGAAACAGGCGAGAGTTGGGGGCAGCGGCTGGCTGTGGCAGAGAGAGGAAGGGAGCGAAGGGTGAATTATGGATGGACGGATGAAGGTAGGGAGGGAGGAGGGGGGCGTCTGGCGAGGGCTCGTGCCCCGCTGACAGGCAAGCTGCTAGTTGGTGGAGTCACTTAGCCGCACAGAGTCCACCAGAAATGATGGGGCATCTTTGCATCTGCAATGTACTGCAGCCCTGTTTTTCTCTCCCAAAGACCTCTGGGATGGTTGTAGGCAACAGGACTCCATCGAGGAGAGTGAAGCCGCCTGCTTTGCTCTGAAAAGTAACACTGGAGCAAGAAGCGGTGCGGAAGCTCACTCTCTTCGTTACTGTTATGTGCTCAGTTTGCTTACTCCACTGCTGCCGTTCTTTCTTTATCTTACTCTTCTTCCCAGGCCGGACCTTTCACTCCTCACCCTCCTCTACGTATGTGGATGGGAACCAGCCGACCTGAGGGGGATAAATAATCACACAGGAGTTAAGTGACAGCATCAGTTGTGAATTAAAGTCCTTTATGGGCCACTCGCTTTCCCTCTCTTTTGCTTTTTCTACTTCAGATAGTGATTTACTACATTTACCAGAATGCCTTTCATCAACCCACAGTGAGGAGCTGTATACAGTGTGTAGGAGAGAATAAAAATGTATATTTTCCATGCTGAAGGCATTAGAATGGGGATTGTAAAATAAAATTAAACCATTTTCCTTTATGCTGAGGTCCAACATGACATTTATTGCTAATGTTTTATATTGTTGACATTAAACTTATAATGAACTTACATGAGTTTACAAATGAAATGTTAAGTTTGAGCATGGAGATTTATTTGTGGGAACACATATTTTAAACTTAACAATAAGAGTTTTTTTGCGCACATCGTTTTTCTAACCTATTGGCATCTTTCACATATCCCGGAGCCTTGTACGTGAGCTGAAAAAAATGTTGCCATTACATGGCCAAAACCTTTTAATAAGACGGATTAAGTCTGATTAAATGTTACACAAAATGTCATTAAATTATATAAATCATTCCAGTTATTAATGACAAACATAATGGCAGTTGTATGATTTGAACAGCCAGTTTTAAATAGTGGATAGCTCAATTTAAAACAAAAAAAAGAATTTAATTAAAAAACTATCATCTAAAAAACTACATTTATGAAACACAAAACACTCTACAGCATTACTGTAAACATATTAAAATGAATTGCAAAACCAACATCAACATGTTTGTATTGCTGATATGTTAGGCTGTTATTTTCTAGTTGCCATGAAAAGTTGTCAAAACAATAGATACTGGCACGATATTACACTGAACTGATATTGAAAGGTTTTAGTGGTTAGAAGCTTTTTTCCAGCCAGCAGGACCGATTGTTGCGACTGGTTGAAGGCTCTAAAGAGAGTCTAACAGCTCTCTACAGACTCTACACACAGTGTTTTAGTTTTCACCAGAGCAGCATTAACACACACATCAGACTTAGTAATGTGTCTGTGCTGTGAGTGTGTTTTGTGAACAGCTGTGGTAAATGAAGTGTTTCTCTTTTACTGAGAGCTTCACCACACACACACACACACACACACGCACACGCACACATACACACACACACACACACACACACACACACACACACACAGGCTGAATGCAGTGCGTGTGAGTGGGAGTCAGTACTTGTATTTCCCTGCATTTAGAACCAGGATTCTCTCAACGCTGCATGCCTGATTATAAAGCACTCTTGGTATTGGATGTGAATATTTATGCATTTAAGACTTACAAGAGCAGCAAATTAACTCATCCAAGTGACGATATGGGGAAACTGAAATGTCAGAGAGGTGTACATAACAGACTAAATCGGAATAGTTCCATTCAGGTACCTGTAGACAAGAATATCTGCCAAATATTTATTTTTCAAAATTTTTAGCTCTACCTAAAATTGGATTTAAGAATTTAACAGCCAGAATGAAGAAACAAAACTGGTTTTGGAGTAAACACAGCTAAAGAAAGTTGAAACATGAAATGCAGTGCAAACCTACATATATCACAGGTTTATCATTGTATTAAATGAAAGTGGATAACCTGTAAGCCAATATCAGCCCTCTAAAAGATCATTTTCCTCATTTGGATTTGGTGATGTGAGGCTGTGTTTTATTGGCATCTTAAGGCTGCAACTTACCCTGCCATTGACCTCGCCCCTCCACCAGCCGTTGGCTCCTGACTTTGTGTAGATCTTAACCACGTCACCCTCCTGCAGCGAGAGCTCCCGGGTGTCACGTGAGCTGAAGTCGTACCGTGCTATCGCCACACCAATCACTTTTGGAGTAAACACTAGAAAGAGAGAGAAAGAGAGATGGGGATTAAAAAAAAAAAAAGGAAATGTAGTTCATCCAAGGTTCAAGAAGATGCGTCTGAAAAAAATCTAAAAACATCAGTTTCAGTGTCAACACATACACATGTACACACACAGATGGAGATGGGTGATATTTCTTCATTCGCCCAGAAAAACCTGGAGTCTCACCATCGTTCTCTCATTTCTCTCTTTTTCTTATGAAATGTAAAAACATCTGCCAATGTATTATTATTATTATTATTATTATTGGTAGTGGTATTATTATTATTATTCGTACTAGTAGTGGTGGTGGTGGTAAAAACTGGTCTACTCCCATTAGCATACAAATTCTCAAATAAATGTCAGTATTCAAATTACTGGTTGCACCAGCTCTTTGTCAGTTTGTAAGTAAGTTAGTTCTTAGAGATTAGCTAGTTGTTGCTAAATGTTTACACCCAGTAACTACCATGTGTTACTGTTGTATAGCTAATTGTGTGGTTTTTTGAAAAAACATCTAATATAGTTTATTCAACATTTATGTCTTTGAAAGGAATGCTGAATGAAAGATTGCAACGAGTTACGGAAGCTAGTGGAACAGCCCAGACTTGACGTCATGACTTCGGCTCTCTATTTTGTTGCCCTGCTAAAATTCTTATTTTTGGAAGTTATGCTACAGCTTGTGATGCTACAGTGACTTTCTGTTTACATAACTTGTAAACTAGTTGCTTACTTTTAATTTTCCGTATCTACAAATATCTCCAGGAAACCATTTTATAAGTCACTAAAGTCTTGACTAGCCAAGACATTTCCTAAGTTTTAATGGTGTAACCTGATTTAGTAAGTCACTAGTTTGAAACTAGATAGTAGTTAGTTTGTACGTAAAGTCTTAAGTAAGTAACACATTTACAAATAGATGGTGCAACCCAGTTTATCCAGTCTCAAATGAAGGCTGAGGGGAAAAAAACAATGTCCATTTTCTCATAATTTGGCAGGTGATCGGATCAACGACATACAGCGCTAAAGCAGCTAATCTGTGAATGTTTGTCGGTACTACCAGTGCGTGTGATTTATTTTACATTGCCTAACTAAAAAAGAGAAGTATGGCCCTACAAGTCCTTGTAGTTGTGTAGTCTATCGCTTTAGTTGAGAAAGTCCAGCTCGAGTGTTCTGACAGCTGTGTGTGTTTGTGTGTACGCGCAACTAGACATCCTGTCGAGAAGACAGCAGTGTGAGAGACAGCTGTGGGCCGGGTTAGCTAGTTACCACTGCCGGCTTTCTACCTTCTCCAGACACTGACTGGTGGGTCAGACTGGGCTAAGCTGGCAGGTGGAAATGGAATGTCAGACCTCTACAACCTGGCCGTGAGGACAGAATATCTAATATAGAGGAGCTCTGTGTATTTGGACACCTCAACCTTTACCTTGACAGACAGACGCACACAAGCGCACACACACACACACCAAACTCAGCCACATATGCCTGAGGTAACACCTCAAACACCACACTTTTCTCAACAGTTTCTGCCTAACACACTGGTATTTATATGCGAACACACACACACACACACACACACACACACACACACACATGCACACATACATGCATTACTAAAACAAACAGTTCCTATTCTCCACACAGGATGACATGTATGTGCACACAACTATGGAAGAGGTGAAATGGTGCAATGGGAAGCTAGATGCTAGATGTAAAGGCAGAGATTCAGACGATGATGTGAATGCACTGAGCTACAGCCAGCATGCTAAGCAGCCTTCAACATGAAAGGAATGACAGAGAAATAGAGTGTTAGAGAGACAGAGACAGAGGGTGTGAGAGAGAGAGAGAGAGAGAGAGAGAGAGAGAGAGAGAGAGAGAGAGAGAGAGAGAGAGAGAGAGAGAATTGATACCTGTACCTGACCAGAAGGGAGCAGAGGAAGGAGGTACAAAGCTGTAGCCGGCAGGAGATACAAAAGAGAGGCCGCAGAGCAATGGGGCTATGGCAGGGCAGGCCAGGCAGGGAGCAGAGAGATGTGAGAGGGGAGAGGGGAGGGATGGGGGGATGGTGGAAGGAGAGAGAAGCAAAGGAGAAAAAATAAAACATGTTTTTTAAAATCCTACATCTGAGCTTTTTTTTCCAGAGGTATAAAGGTATAAACACAGTTGCAGTTTGATTTAAAAAAAAAAAAAAAAAAAGAGACACATGGCACATGAGGAACTCTAGACACTGGTACTTCATCTACACAGCCACTGGTGGCAGTTGACGGTTAATTAAGTTGTACCCCTGAAAGTATTTACACTGTTTGGCCTAAAGTGGGCACTGCAATTAGAAATCCAAAAGTTTTTGGTCTGGTCTAAAATTTCAACACTTGTCTTCAACAAAAACTACAGCCGCTGCTTGACTAGAGGTCAGAATTTCCAATATTGTAAGGCTCTTCTACAAGAAACTGAAATGAAACATAAAACACAAACGCTACAAAATCTAGCTATTATACATTTACAAAATACACTTGCAGGCATGAAGTGGTGCTCTAATTAAAAACATCTGAAGCATGTTTGTGATAACGCACAACATTTGTCTCAAAAATATCAGAAATTGAATAGAACGATCATCCTGATTGAATTAAAGGTCAAACATCGAAGGTCCAAAACAAATGCACACCACCGCTAAGATTTAGTTTGAAATATGAAGTGATGACACATGTTGATTCCAATTTGCCAAAAGGATATCTGCATCATTAATGGGGGACGACATCTCCACTTGTTCATTTAATTGGGAGGAACATGCAGTGTGCTCACAATTACAACATAGGGAATAGATTTCTATTTGCATATTTATAAAGACAATCATCCAGCTGCAATACAGCCACAACTGCAGATGCACTTCTCCTTCACAAATTTCCTCTGACAGACACGGTTAACTTTATAACTTATCAGACAATGATGTTGCTTTATTTCATAGTCTATTATTATGGTACTTTCTTATGTATCCTATTGCTTTTATGTCGTCTTTCTGAAGCTCATAATGGCCACAGTCGAGATTCCTCTACTTTAGAAAGACTAACTGTGCCTTTACCTTGCAAACAACTTGAGAAATAACCCACCGGAGGCCCACTGCATTTGTATTTCTATCTGTCCTGCAGTATTTCTACTGGCAGAGAAAGAAGCTACAGGCATTGATCTGATTCCAACAATGTCTTAGAGTTGGCAGTGGGGAATAGAACCTCTAACCCTGAAAGTATTAGTACCTTAGTCTTTATGGATAAATTTGAGTCTGCTGGGTTATTTTGGAATGTCAATATAGCAAGTATGGCACCAGTACAGTCAGAAGAAAATGCTGATGCTACAAAGGTTTTGCTCAGTAGCAGCGCTACTTAAGTAGAAAGAGACTATACAGTATAAAAGCACTAAAAGTAGTTGGCTAAATGGATGCCAATGAATGATTTTTTTCCAGGATGAACGAAACAGCCCATTCCTGATGTAAGAATTATCTGCACTATCTGGACATTGGAAAACTCTCATTCAAAATACATTCCATAGACAGATGCAAGAAATCAGTGTGGTTAACTCTGGCTACACAGCAACTAAGGTCTGCTTCTGCATCATTACACAGAGCAGGGGCAGAGGGGTGGGTGCCCCGCCTACCAGAGCCAGAAGGTGACAGGTAGTTGGCATATTAGTATCATGGATGGATTACCGAATGAGCCTACAGGGCACAGGCCTGGGGGCCATGGACCACAGCCTCTGTATGAAGTGACTGTTAACATTTCTTGCTGGCAAGTCAATCAAACAGCTACAAAGAGACACAGAATGACCACAAAGAGACGCAGAATGAGGCTGTCTGAAGTGTACAGTGATGTTTGCAGCGAGGTGAGTTGACAACTTAAATAAAGCAGTAATATGGTGGTGAGCTTCTGTTTCTGATTTCACAAATGACACTTGTGTAGTAAATTGATTGATGGTTCAATAATACTACAATAATTGAGATCAAGTGATGGTGTAATATTGTTATATTAACTAACAAATGAATGTAGTAATTTTACAAGTTACAAGTTATTTTTGTTATTTTGAAGTATTTGATATTGTTTATTTGGCATTAATTTATTTTACAGAATAAACCATGTAATTATTGATAATGTATAGTTTACTAGGCTTTAAATGAGAGTCATAACACATTCTAACTAATTTTACAAGTATGCCCCCTTCTTTAAAACTATGCCTCAGTCCCACCCCCCCATTGAAAAGCTTCTAAACCTGCCTCTGCACAGGAGCCCACATTTCTGCCACTGGGAATAGAAAATCTAATCCCCACAATTGCAGATAAATGCCCAAACTTTATGAAAAATGTGCCGCTCCCAACAATACTGCTGGCAAGTTAACTGGCCTGGGTTATTGATATGCTGTAAGGAGAGCAGAGCTCCAGTGGTTTTTAAAATGAATACTAATCAGCGCACTGAGAGACAGCTCAGCAACCCCTAATGGTGTCTAGGTACGAGCAATATGAAGAGGGATCGCCCTCCGCTTGAAAGAGCCACCAAGAGACCAGCTGCATTTTACATGCTTCATTTTGACAAAATCTGATTTGTGGACCACACCGGAATACACAATGCGAGCTGGTTGACTAATAGAGGAGCCTAACATCGAGAGAACACACATACACATGCATTGTATCATTTCACATGAGAGTGAAAATGAGTTAGAATCCAATCAGCAGCCAAGAGTCCCACACACGCTGTCAGCTGAGTTTGTTCCATGGAAACATTTTTATTTATATTTTGGGTTAACACTGGTATTGTTGCTATTGTAGTTAGCGTATTGGTAAAAAAAAAAAAAACCAAAAAACTATCAATCAATCAGTTTTGCCTTCTGTAAAGCTGTCCAAAAAACATAAAACAAAGCATAAACATTAATTAGCAGTCTTCCAGCAGTGCTCGAGGAAGATGGAAATCAAAACAAAAGAGTCATTTGAACGTGAAAGAGAGAAAATGAAGTCTGCACACCAGGAGGAGGCTGCCTATGAGGCAGAAGACCACACTGGAACAAAACAAATTGGGATTGAAGCTGTCTCGACTTGTGTTTTGAAGTGGAGTTTGAACAACAGGCCTCCTTCTGAACAACCAAACAGCTCTGTACAATCTGTTCACATTTCTCCCGCTTGGAACGTGATCGTCAGCAAGCCCAGACTTTTTTTTTCTCTCCATTGCATGCAGTGGCATACAGGGTTCAAATGAAATCTCATTTTGCCACTGATTGTGATAAGTCATACATTTTCCATTAACCAACTGATGGGCAATGTTGCTGTGCCTGGCTCACACACTGTTTAATACCGTTTCTTCTGGCATTGCTTGAAACATTCAGCTTGTGTGGGGTGAACATGGATGTTTTACAGCGCGAACAGCACTTTCTACTTCAGTTTTGGAGGTTGCAGGCTGCAGTTAACTGTGAGTCTTTAAACCTCCCGTGATGCTTTTTCAAACTTATTCCCACCTGGCATTATCAGCCAAGCCAATAAAGAAAGGATAAAAGTGATTTTATACTGAGATTCCTTTCCCAGAAAAACTCTTCAGCCTAAATTACACTAGAAAAATTATAGTTTTTAATCAGAAAAATGTCTATATTCACTCCTGAGTTGGCAGTTTGACAATGCTCAGCTGTTCTATTTGTTGCTTCACTTCAAACCCAAACATCATCTCATTAAAATCTCAGTTCAAAGTTACACACCCCACACCTGTTAAATTCCAAGTCAGAAAGGAAAAACATGTCACTGGATGTTGTGTTCTTTCTCATTCAGCCCTGATAAATAACATCTCTAACACCAGACTGCTGAGAGGAGTCAGATTAGTTAGGGTAATGACTGACAAAGTCGCACAGTTAAGAAGGAACAGCAGCTGCATGCATAAATAATCATCAATGTGCTGCATTCAAGTACAGTTCTACTCCTCCAAAAGTGTTGCTTTAACAATTGCTGCTTTGTCTTTAGGTGTTGACAGGTTTGTTCATAACAGAACAACAGCTCAGTTATACACCGGTAAAAAAAATATCACACAGCTCAAATATTCACCCAAGAACTGCCAGACAGCACACCACCACATCCCCAAGAACAAAAGTTTGCTGATAACTTCTTGTGGTGCTGTTGCTAACAAATTTTGGGCTGTCTGAAGTGTACAATGATGTTTGCAGCAAGGTGAGTTGACAACTTAAATAAAGCAGCAATATGGTGGTGAGCTTCTGTTTCTGATTTCACAAATGACACTTTACAACAGTAAATTGATTGATGGTTCAATAATACAGAATTTTTAGATCAATCTGTGATCACTTAGTTAAGGCTATGACATGTCTTCAAGTGATGGTGTAATATTGTTATATTAACTAATAAATGAATGTAGTATTTTTACAAGTTAGAATTTTTGTTGAAGTATTTGAATGATCATTAAGATCAACAATAAACAGTTTAAACAAAATTACACCATCAGTTGAAAGCGCTTTGAGTAGTCGGAAAAGACTAGAAAGGCACTATATAGGTACAGTCCATTTACCATTACCATTTGAAAGTATATTTAATGATGTATGAATGACTATTTAATTAAAAAATGTGAGAAGCAGATACATTAAAAATAAACTACCGTATGTCACTCTTTAAAAAAGAACTCATTGGAATACTTTTTACCCACACTAAAAAACATTGTGGTAGTATATCCATATACTATGTCCATCATATGTGTATCATAGAGTAGATCACGTTTATTAATCACCTTTTAGTGAAAATTAAACATGAAATAAAAAATAGTTTAAAAAAGTCAAATTTTAGATTTCAAAAGTAACCAACAATGGATATTATGTTTTGAATTTCTGTGACATCCATGAGGTAGATAAGACTATAACTCAGAGTATAAATGCTCTTGAATCTTAACTCGTTGAAGGTTCTACCAGATTATCTCTCTCCTGAAACTCAAAATTGATTTGATCTTCAGTAAACGTCCAGAGAGTGTTATCAAATCTAATAACATGCTTAGTGGATTCTCCAACCCCCTGCTTGACAGTTCAGTCAAAAACAATTAACGTCAGAGGAGACTGGGCTGTTTTTAACAACAAATAGCTACCTAGCTCTTTTCAGGCTATGAAGATGCGCCTAAGTGAATTAAAGGCATGTGTGAGAGAGGTGGGAAGGATGATAGATAAGAAAACAGAGCAGGCAGGCTGGAGTAGTGGTGGGAGATATCAGCAGAACCAGTAACAGCAGCGTGTTGCAGGTTGAAACAAAAACTATTAACAATGACAGCACAGTGTCAGATCACATAGACTGCTTTACTGCCATGAATGATCGTAAGAATCTGCTGATGCTGATTAGCTGAGCGCATGTACTACTGTCAAATGTCTAAGGTTTAGAATGTCATGGGTAGAGCGAAAACAATTAGTCTATTAATTGATTAGTCAATCAACAGAAACTTAATCGGGAACAATTTTGATAATCAAAACACTTGCTCGGTCCAGCTTCTTAAATGAAATGATTTGCTACGTTTTATGATAGTAAACTAAATATCTCTGGGTTTTGGACTGTTGGTGGCACAAATGAATCATTTTCAAAAAGTCACCTTGGGTTCTGGGAAATTGTGATGTGCATTTTTTTCTCGCTCTCAGATTTTATAGACAAAATCAGGAAAATAATCAACAGATTACTTTATGGTGAAAATAATCAATAGTTGCTGCCTTTGCCAGGATACCAGAAACTTAAAGGTACCCTCTGAATGTAAACATTATGTTGTTTGTTTACAAGAAAACTTCCGTGTTTCTCACTAAAATGTGCATGAGATACAAACAATAGGGGGACCCGCTCATCAAAACATTGCTCCATAGCACTACTAGTGGTCAAAAACTCCACATGGTGCCTTTAATGACTGCAAGTCTGAATTAGAGAACTAACCCTAATCTGGGATGTGTTACAAGAACCAACTGAGACAACAGTTACCTTTTTAATAACAATTTCATTAACAGTTGCCCTGTATGTAATTTAGCTCCTGTCCCACTAAGATGATCTTTAGCATGAAGGAAGTAGCGCTATGAATCATCAGCTCAAAATATATAAATACAGTATGGGATAGATTTCTCTATTAAGCTAGTTATTAAACTCTCCCTATCTGTACTGCAGTTGTAGTACTTTATTTAGAAAGAAATATTATTTTAGCAAACTGTATTTTAGAGAAACATAATCCTTTGTCAGTTGTTTTTACTTTGTCCAGTTGTTGCACTGAGTTGCTACCATTACTGCATCAAAGTGTTAAGTGTCTTAGTAGTGGATTGTTTCTGTTCTTAGTGACTTGTCAGGTCTACTCACTGTTGCTACCCGACCGGTTGAGGTGGTGCATAGCAGCGTTCTCCGGTTCCTGGTAAGGAAACTGAAGCGTGGTGTCCAGACTCCTAAAACCTTCTCTCAGGGAGTGGTGTTTGTAGTACTCAATCAGCTCCTGGACACACACACACACACACACACACACACACACACATATATGCATAAGAATAAATAAACTAACTAATAGATATACAGTCATTTACATTTGTGTTTACTGTGCGTCAAATTTCTGTTGAAAATCACTTTGTAAAACCAGATAAATTACACATTCATACTTTTCAGCTCTTATGATCGAAACATCTGTATCATTAACATATCTGTCAAATCATGAAGAGTCTGCTTGAAAACTGAATATGATTATTACCACAGTGCCTATTGCTTTTAACCTGCTGTAGATGAGAAAAAACAACAAAAACAAAACAAAGAAAAGAGATTGTAAAAACAATTATGTGGAGCATTATATGAAATGAAAATATGAAATGAAATATGAAAACTGACAATAAGTTTGACTTAATAAAGTTTTTCTGGCTCTATAAAATGCAGTGGAATTATGTTTTAATTTAAATATAATTAAATTAAATTAAATTTAAAATGAATTAAAATACTGTTTTGACACACACCAGTATTCAAATATACTCAAAAACCTGTTTTTAGCTAATCTGAGATAGAGAAAATACAGTCCTGGCATTAATAAAACTGGTGAACCTTTCCAATATGCACTGCACTTATCTATAATACTGAAGCCCTCAGGCCAGTATAAACACGTTGCTAATCATGGCTATTTTTGTGCACACTGCTAAAATAAAATTCAGGTTTTGACACTTCATTAAGCGAACACGATGATTTATTTATGAATTGCAGTGGTGGAATAAAAAAAATAATAAAACAAGCTAAAAAAAGACTCACTAATATGCTCCTGAACTTCTTGTTCTCTGCGATGTGAAAGCAGCCCTCCTTGGTCAGGATCTTTATGTGCTTCACGTCGTTGTTGTACCTGTGGGCCATTGAATAAGTTATGAGTGTAATTTCCCTCTCTGATCACCGCCATCGATCGGTTGCCGGTCCCTAGCCCCTGTGGAGAGCAGGGCCGTCGCTGTAATGCATAGGGTCCCAAAGGTTCGTGACACGTGAATGATGGGTGGTCAGGAGAAAATGTGCCCATGTGCCTCCCCCCCACACACACACACCTACATACTTGTTGCATTAACAGGGTGGCTGATGGGGCTCTGAGGCTGGGGGAGTAAAAGCTACGGACAGGGTGTGCAGAAATCCAGGATGTCTATCATTCACAGTGTTGCTTTATCAGTGAATAATCAACTGTGCCAACTGCTGCTTGTTCTTGTCCGATCTTTAAGTCACTTTATGTAGATTTTTAAATGTAATTTCTGCATCAAATTATTCTGATAGCTTTCAATTTTGTAGAAAAATGTAACAACCCACCTGAAAATTGGTGGAGTCTATATGGTACTTTCAGGCATTCGTATTTAGTGTCTCTGGTTTGGGGTAGGGTCTACTTTGATGCTACCACTAGGGGCCACCAAAGTTGGAAATTTTCAAATTCTACACATAGTGGCTTTAATCTATAAACTCTCTGTCACGGTATCAGCTGCTTTCAGTAGAGGTCTTCACACATGAACCTGTGGAAAACTTACTCAAACCTATGTGCATAAATTACTTAAAAAAAAAAAACCAGACAGTCCTGATCCAAAACGAGACCTGAGGATAATTCCTAATTGCTATCGACCCAAACAGACCCAAAGAGAGACAGAATTAACACAGCATGGCAGCATGATGCACCTCCAATTACCGAGCAAAAAGAGCAGTAAACCACTTTCACTTCACTTCAAAGTTCCCACTATGCCTCTCCAGGCCCTACCCGACCCAATTAGAATGAATATAATTTGGACACCTGGCCTGACTCTGTTCCTGGGTCAGGCCTTGGTCACTAAGAAGACAGCTGGACTTGTCAAGACGTCTAGATTTCAAAAACTAAAAGAAGCTTTTAAAACCTTAATACTACGGCTAAGAGTTGCTGATTTTAATGTTAAAGGAATATTTTGATATTTTGAGAAATACGCTTTAAAGTTACAAGAGAGTTAAATGAGAAAATCCACCACTTTTATATCTGTTCAATAAATATGAAGCTACAGCCAGCAGCCGGTCAGTCTACTGGCACTTTTAAAGCTCAGTAATTAACGAGTTGAATCTCTTTTGTTTTAACTATTCAAAAACTGAAGTGCAAAACTGACAAGTTGTGGTTTAAAATGTAACACTATAAAAGTTGTCAATCTCAAGCTAGTTAAAAATAAACTTGTTATGACGTGAAAATATTGAGACTTCCAAAATCTTATTTCAAGAATTTCAAATTTAGAAAATGTTTTCTTAGAGATTTAAAGAGCCAGATATACTCTCTACTGTGTGTGGCCCGAACTATCCAGGAAGCTGCCTTTACTTTTGGGGAATGCAGTAAATTAAAATGCTATAGCTTAATTCTAGGGCCTCTTGGCTATTTGGACACAATCATCCAAATTCCTGCCAGCTCTACTCTGAGGGACAGGAAGCGAAGGAGAGGGTATTTCCATTTATGAGTAATACTTTTTAAACGTTGTTCCCACAACGGCTTTCTATTTCTGCCCTGCTTCTCTTTCATGAGGAGGTTTTAATAACCTTGAATAGTCTTACAGTCGTTCTCTGCTCTGTTCAGAGAGCCGCGTCTGTGTGCACACATGCAATTAAGACTTCAGCGCAGGAGGAACTTGAAGGCACTGAAAGCGGTCCATTCTGTGAGGGGAATTCTGAGAATTCTAAAAAAAATGAAATGAAGTTTAAAGGAATGTTTCCGTTGCTCACAGAGAAGCGTGCTGGCTCCTTGTGACGGAAAGTGTTCCAGCTCGGGTCTCTGCATTTACACTGACGCCACTTATCTTATGCATAGAGATAAGTTAGGAACAATGGTAGGGTCACTAGCATGCCAAGGTTCTGAAATGTGCTTTGTTAATTTCTCATTACCAAGATTAAAATGGCTGCATGATTCTAATTCTAAACTAATCAGACTGTTTTTGTGGGTTATGAGGTCAAACCATAATGAGTACTATTACATGTGCCTTAACCCCCACTCAGTGATTAGCATCTGGTTTGGTCACTGTGGTTAACCACAGTCTCTGCCTCAGAGGAAAAGCGCATCATCCTGCAAAAGAACTATAAATCGGTACGTCAAATTGTGTAGTATAGCTGGGAGTTAAATCTGCTCAATACTGTGGTTTGGCTAGAGGCATCTGACGAATCTAGCAGACAGAGCAGCTGCAGACAGACAGAAAATGTTAAAGAGAAACAATACAATCTGATGATTGTTGATAGGCGGACCCAAGACAAGCCCATAATTCTTACTCAATAAATATTCAAATTGACAGTGTTTATTTTTGTTGTCACCACTTATATATTTTTTTGTATTATATATTAATGTTGAGATAGAGTTGTTCAAACTCTTGTCTGATTTAGTGAAATTCATCATTTACAGTATATGCTCACATTTAAAGGGCACTCCTATTATATAATCCTATCATTATATAAGAGCCATTTTCACTAATGATAATGTTTCATTTAAATCAGTTAAATCTGAGGTGGTGATACTGACACTGCCTGTACATGAGGGAGGACCTTTCTTGAATGACTTGATAGAAATGTCAGACTTACTTAATACTGATGGCGTACTCTGTGTACTCTCTGCTTCGATGGCGGACCAGGTAGGTGCTGTTGACCCTGTTAATGAGTTCTGCCTCTGCCTGGAGCCTCTCCATGGGTCCTGCAAACCTACAACACAACAGCCAAAAAGACATGAACTCGACCCACCTAAAATTCATTATGGAATGATACTGAAGTTATTGACTGTCTGCATACCATAGATTACTGCGTATTGTCCTTTACAATCTGTGTGGTAGCTGTTTAATTTGCTTACATTTCCAGGTCAGAGCTGCAAAATGTAATTGCTTTGATATGCTGTAGTTCCTATGTGTGTGAAATTCAAATAAATTCATATTTTGTTATTGTCTGGGCCAAATGAATATCTTATCAGCCTGTAGCTGGTTTGTGTGATCTGATCTTCAGTACATGCGGAATGAATTTACATCTGTATTTGCTGTGTTTTGCTCTATCCAATGAAACTTTGATCTATCCAATGAAACTTTGATCTATCCAATAACACAAATCTCTGTTTTGTGAACATACCAAGGTTGAGAGGAGTAATCGACAGGCTTTGGGACCTGGAGCAAAGAGCAAAAGTGGACATGTGTTTTTGTTATTTTCATGAAGCTTCACTCATCCAACCTGAATACAACGTTACACCACTACAGTAAAATCTTCGCGTCAGTTCCACTGCTGTTTTAAGCTGATGTTTTGCTCCTCTATAAAACAGTACACTACAACCCCAATAAAACAGCTTAATGCTCTTATCTAACAGTGTAGACAAGGTGATAATAGTTTGTTATCTATGGGGCGGCTCATATTCCTGGAGCAGCTGGACATAGTGTGAATTTCATTTTGGCAAATAGAACATGACAATCCAGTGGTGGAGAGATTTATAAAAATGGAGAACAAAAACAAGCAACTGATACACAGTTAAGTCAGTGGAGACAACACACCCCATTTCTCCTACTTCTCAGCTTTCCAGTTTAGTTTGCACAATATAAAGTATTGCTTGTTCCTTATAAGATATCGTTTTGTTCTTTGCTTTTTATTGATAAAGTGAATTAGACAGTAAACCACCTTTATCTCGTAAGAGAAGTTCCTTGCTGTTTTTCTTCTCGTGCCAAGTAAAATAGCTCACCTCACCTCAGAAGTCCCCAACCATCCTCACATCAGTGAACTGCTAGTAAATACATGTAGGGAAAGGACTAGAAGGAAATGCTGCTTACACATGGGCAAGGCTTCACAGCGTCGCTTGGAAAGAAGCCAACCTCTTTCGTCGACAGGATTTTGCCCTGAAACCACAGAGAGATAATTGCGTTATGTACATCTGGCTGACTCTGTCTCCATAATTCAGGAACAATTAGCTTGCAACACAGAGCAGTGTAAATTTACAGCCCTAGTTAACTATTGTTGAAATAATGGCTGGCAGGAAGAGTGAAAGAGGATGAGTTCCTTATTCCTCCCATGGTGATGACTCTTTAAGCTCAGGGCCTTGATTTATCAACACTGGGAAGGATCAGTCCATATAAATAGGGGTTCTCTGGAGGCCATAGTGCAGTTATTTTCTTCTGACTGACTCCGGCGCTGTGGGTTGATTTATATGGGACAATAATGCAGTTGTGGATTCCATAGCTGAAAAGAAATTGAGGCTCAAAATGTTTTTAGATTAAGAGCATGGAGTTTTGTGCATTTTTACAGTTACATTCAGAAATGAATTGATTAAAACCTGGGTGCCTCCATTTAAAATGATTGTTGTTGGTAGGTTATTAATATCTTGAGGGGTAAATAAAAAATAAGTCTCTTAAATGAACACAGTACTACATTGTGTGGAAATGTAATCTAAAGTAGTCTCTTGTAGCACTGCTGTTACAGTTCTTAATTGAGCAGGAGTAAATACACAGAAACCTTCGGCATGCATGCAGTCTTTGTCTGTGTACTCAGAGGCACAAGTAGCACACTACCAGCTAAGCCCATTTTGATGGCTTTGTGGTCATCCCTGCTACCTCAGGACATTTTGTCGGTCCTTGTGGAAAGCCTTGCTTTCTGCTGCATTCTTGCTAAGGGTGTGATAATGATTATAGCTGGTAACATTGACAGAGTAAACAGATGGTTGCTATTGAACGAAATGAAATTACAGTGATCGATTCTATTTGTCACGCACCCTCAGAACAGAAATTATTATGGTCTGCTGGCTACAAAGGTGATGGATATTGAATGTTTGCTGACTGTGGGGCTGTAGCTGCCTCCAGTTAAGCTTTTACACAGGGTTAATTGAATTCTTGAATTCTATCTATTTTATCTGTTTTGTATTAAGTATGGTGAGATTTGTTGGTTTCCTCATTACATGTCTGATTATAATACAGTAATACAGTAATTCATGTCAATACAGTGCCCTTTTCAGGCCTCAGGTAAAATCTCATTATAATTATTAGAATGATTTTGATTTAGCCTCTCTCAGACTCACACAGGAAGTGACTACTACTCAACAATGCATCAAACTTCCAGAAAACAGCTTATCTTTCCTCCTCCAGTGAGGTTTAAATCATGTGTTGTCACATAACAGTAATTGCTTGCATGAAACAAACAAACATTTCCAGTGTGTGGGAGTTTTACTTCCTTAAAAGATGTGCTGTGCTGTGTGTATAATTGTCTGAGGGTTTATAAATGTTAAGAATTTTATTTTCGCATGCAGCTTGTTAGCAAGAACTTTCCAAATTACTTTCGCTATCTTTACCCAGAAATACAACTGGAATGTTATTTTGAATAGGCACAGTCACAGGTATAAAATGTCCAACTTGTAGTATGATGATTACATAAACATATCTTTAACTGATGAGGAACAGGACTCTAGTGCAAAACCATCATTAAAAAGTGGACCATGCTGACTATACCAGATCTGACTTAATATAATAAAAAAATAAAAAGGCCGAAGTGACTAAGTGATACATCATTCTAGCCCTGTTACAGAATAGGAGGTCAGGATAAGGGCCAGATGCACTGACAATGGAGGAAATGAGAGATTTAAATACAGTCAATTTTTTGGTGTTGTGAAATATGTGATTAATCGATAGTGTGACCTCTGACCTGCCACCAGGGGTTGTGAAGGTCGGCGCAGATTAATTCAATGATGTCACCAGTCTGGATGCTGAGTGCTGGACCAGACGTAGGGCTCGGCACACCAAAGTAGTTCCTGATTACCAGCATCTTGGGCAAACCTGCAAGAGGAATACACAGTTAGTTCCTACATGCTGTTTGCAAAAGGGCTTCATAAAGTATGAACATGACTGAACTAGCACTATATTGAGAGTGAGAAATAAGAACTTGAAGCAGTTCTACAGCCAAATGGTTAGCGAGAAAATATGAGCCACGAAGGGGTCGGAACTGATTATTATGCAATCAAAAAGTCTGGTTAATGTTGCTGAAGCCTCCATTTGGAAACAAATCTGCCTCATTAATATTCACTGTACATATACTATTGTTTAACAAATCTATACCACCCCAAATCTTTTGAGGCATTTTTCCTTTATAAACAGTTTTTGTCCTTGCTTTTACCTAATCATGTAGGATGTTATTATAAATGAAAATTAATTAAATGTTTTTAAAGTAAAGTTTGTAATTATCTACTTTCTATTTCATGTTTGATATTTTTCTATGGGCCATGGGTTTGTAATAAAGTGAAATTGAACTCTATGCCTCTATCAGTTCACATCGTAATAAACATGTGAACCTTTGAAGTGTGGTGATGATTTAACCAAATTGTCCTCGATTTTAAAAGTAGACTTGAGTAGCTGTATGAGTAGAAGAGGATATAATAGAAGTCTAAATCCATCTCGATTCCTTCCATCATGAATGCCTGCATACGAGACCGTCTACATGTGTATGTGCATACATGTACCGTATGACCTCAGGTCTAAAAGGCCATGTTTGCTGTTCCAAAGGTGCGTCTTTGCGCTATTAAACTATTCATGGCCCTATTATAGGTGGTAATGAGAGGGAGTATGCATGCGTACACACACACAAACACACCCCTTGTCACCAATGTACTGCCCTTGCAAATAATTTGGACCCATTATCACACAACAGATATGCAACAATGCACTCAGGTGCACGGCTGGTTATTGGGCTCGTAGATAAAAGATAAGTAGGAGTGAGTTTCAGTGTGGACGCTGTTAGCCGCTGCATGATGTATTCTGCCCTCCTGGGGGAACTTATAAGGAAAATTCAATCAATGTCAAACATTTTTTCCTGTTATTGAGATTTGATGAAAACTAGTCCTAATCACATTTATAAAAAAGAATTATAGGAAAATCATCCTGTTGTTTTTCAGTATACTATGCTTGGTAATGGTATTGTCTTGGAGACGCTGAGCAACAAATCTGTTTGCCACCATTTTCCTCCTTTTTCTTAGCTACATTCAAGTTCAAAGTATGCGTACCTTTTCCTCATCTGCTACAATTACCAGTGCAAGGACTAATTGCAGTATACTACTCCCCAGGTAATATATTACATAGTAGTAAGGGTTTGCACTGGCACTAAAAGAAGTACATTTTAATCAAGCTGAATTTGTTTGTTGGAATGACCTACGTCAGCGCTATTTGATTTTGCACAATGGCCAACTTTGATCGAAATTATTGACCCAAGAAATCACTGCAATTGAATTATAATATGTCTGTTATGAAGTACCCACCCATGCCAAACAAATCCCATGTTCATATCTCATTTGTCCAACACCATAAAATGAAATGTGCATATCTTTCTCTGCTTTCTCTGATAGTGTTTTGCAGTAATACAATATGAGAAATTCAAGTGAGAGCATGAAGAAAAGGGTAAAGCTTAGGGCAAATAATAGACAAAGTCAACAAAATTGTATTGAAAGCTAATACATCTATATCTGCCTTGCTTCTCTTTCAATGTCTGTTCTGGTGCTGTAGCACTGAGGCTGGCAGGCTGACATGTGCTAGCTTGCCTGAATAGGACTTCTAAAGACACAGGGCCATGGAGAATTGAGTCTTGGGGGCATGAATTGCATTCCTATCCACACAAGGACAAGCCAAGTGTTAGCGCACCTTTGAAAACAGACAAAGAGAGCAGCATCGAAATATTATGAAACGCCAAAGGCTGGGGCAATCAAATGCCTATTGATTTTAATGCGTCTTCAGTCAGAAATGATTTTCTGCAGCATAATGGATGGAGAGGTGGAAAAATGAGTGTTGAAGCCAGGTTTATGAGAGATTAAAGGCCCTCGGTGTAGTGTAGGCACACACACACACTTCAAAGGATGATGTATGTTATTCATATTCTATTGGAGAAAGATTGAGAGACAGAATGCCACAGAAGGAGGGAGGCAAAAATAAAAATTTTACTGTGTTTACTGTACACACCCAGTAACATGCTATTTTATGCACTCTGGTTTTGGTTTTATTCAACTTAAATTGTTTACATGACCCTTCCATAGTCAAAGATTGAGTCTTAGCTGAAATGATAAAATTAGTTAATAGCTACCAGGTACACCTTCCTCTCTGAATGAGCCAGGTTATCTCTGATACCAGGAAAACAAAATGTATGACACAATGCCAGTAGCAATTAATGCAAACCTATTGCCAGTCCTGACAAACAACCTGAGGAAAGTATAGCATTTTTCCTGGTTGAGCTTCTTTTTGGTTGATCCTCTTTCATTCAGATTAATCAGTAATGAAAATAAGTGTTAGATGCAGCCATAAAGAAGGTGTAATAGCTCAAAGTATTTTTTAAGATCATCACACTTATAACATATAACCAATTGTATTGTTGTGTTAAGTGAGAATGATCTAGAAAAAAATTAACAAAAAATGTTTTTAAAGCTGATATCAGATACTGATACTATATACTTGCTGATATACAGTAGTAGTGCATGTCAATAGCTGCTTGGATTACCAAAATCTGGTAATTAGTCTCAGGAGCTGAAGTCTCTATGCACATAACACAATAGAACACAGTGGAACAAGAGAGGGATGCGTGCCAGGTGGGAGGATGTCTGGTGTAGTGTTGTGTTCTGAATTTCTCACCTGGATCTTTATACATGCCCTGAAAAAAATACACAGAGAAAGTTACACACCAATGTTCACAAACAAACACATGCACATTTAGACAGGAACATTTTGATCTTCTTCTCCACTGCTCACAAGTTCATTCACCAAATTTTCCATCACTAGCACACACAAATCCCTGCCATGGTGAAAGTGTGTAAACATCTTAAGTCATTGTGCAACCTATATCTCCTTCTACTACCTTATCGCATGTTCAGACACACAGCCTAATGCTATGATTATACCCCCCTACTGTTTTATCTCACGCTGCTATGTCCCCTATACAGAACACATGCAGCGGGCCTGACATGGACATCCCTACTTAACATATTTAAACCCAGATCGCATGCACTGACAACATGGGAAACTACTGTCCCGCTGTAGCAGAAACATTTATAAGTTGCAGAGAGCAGTTAAACTGATGTGATTTTTATGGGCAAATACAGATTTTTTATTCTTATTTCAGTGAGGATGAAAAACAGCATGTAGCCAATGGGACATTCTACAGTATTTCCACCCAAATTAGTACTACTGCTATTACTACTACTGCTTCAACCAAGAATCACAACAATGCAACACACCGTATTCATGCAGACTTTTTGTGTGCATTGCATCAGAGCAGTTGGTCGACAAGTTTGTGCTGTTTTAAAAATTTGTGTTTAGTGCTTTTTGTGCACAAAGAACACAGTACCTGACACCAGAAATAAATTCAGGGCAATAGGGACACCCAGTTTTGTCTTTTGGCTGATGAGATGAGATCATTTTTGCATAAAATTCTTACCTACATAGTGCAGTTATTGGCTTAATTAAATAGTTTTGAGCCCAGTCTAATTTCCTGCTTGGGGATACTTGTGAGCTTTGTAGCAGTAAAGCACACAGCAGTTTCAGAAACAGCAGAGACAACTCAGGGTAAATCTGCAAAAACATTCTCGTTTCTCGCGTCAGGTAGGTTGCAGCAAGTTAAGTCAATTGGAGTCTCCTTGGCAAATAGCTGCAGGAGAGAGCAGTCTTCAAAGTGCAGCAAAGCTTTGGAGAGGAGGCGAACAGTAGACACAGACAGTATACACATCAGCACGGACACACACGCACACACACACACACACAGCAGCTTACCTGAGTTCTGACGGAGCCAGGATCTGAAAGAAGTTTGAGAACAGGCATAGTGAATGACGGGTTAGCGGGTGCACGCAAACACTTGCACACACTCATCGGTACAAGGCAACACTCCCTCATTAGTGGAGAAGGCGGACGCTCGTGTCTGACCGTGGTTCACTTTGTTTTGCTGTGCTGCCACTACCTGACAGCCGGGATAGAGGAGGTAACGAGGCGGGGGGGAGGGGGGCAGACCTGAGGTTTTTGCTCCACCAGTTTCTTTCATTGGCTCCCTGAGGGACGGGTTACACCCCCAAGACACACACAAACACACACCTTTGCACACACACTCTCATACTCCTGTACCTGTACAAACAGAGCAATTGCATAAACACACGCATATACCTCCACAGTCACACATGCTAGCTGGCACAAAGTCACAAATATATGCACTGTATCTACAATACCTGTACACACAAACACACACACACACACACACACACACACACACACACACACACATCTCTCAGCAGGCCTGTAAAAGTGAACATTGACCTGTTACGCAAACATCTGCCGAGCGAGCTGATAAAAGAGATAAATGTAGGTAAACAATGGCTTATCTGTGAGACACGCGCACACATGTACACAACCCTATACTGTGGTGCTGTGATTGTGTGTTTGTGCAGCCATGCAAGCACTGTTGTGGCTTTCTGAGCATTAGAGTGAATAAAGTTCAATGTTGAGTTCAAATGGATATCAGCAAAAAGTGGTGCAACCAAGAAGGAAGTAACAAATTAAAACGTCTCCCATTACTGTAGCAGCTTACTGAGCAGCTTTTTTTGTTAGTTTGAGTTTCTGCTGTTTCAGACTTCTTAAAATACTTTTACTTTTGTATGTTACTTAAGTACTGGTCCTCGCCACTGCACATTTTCCTGTACCAGCAGAGGGTGAATACTGTGTGGAGCAATGACAGTGGGAATTCAAACCGACATCCCTGTCTTCACAAGCTCTCCCGCCGCTGGTGTCGCCCAAATCTACTCAGGTACACACTGTGCCCAGGTGGGCCTGGCAGTGGTGTTATTGCCTCTGCGACCTGATAGCACCATGACAGATGCCAGGTCCAACAGGAGCTGGCAGCTTGCCACGGGGAATACAAACACACGCAATTGCGACACGCTGTGTTACGGGTGCAGAGTCTGCAGGTTGTAACAGTACAACTTGCACACTTGCTTGGTTTTTAAAGATATCGTGAGGATATTTAGTGCTATGAAAACACAAGCATGCACTTTCAAGACCTAAAAGAACTAAACAAAAAGTGTGAATTTAGTTTTTCCACCTGTTTGCACTCTCTCTCTCTCTCTCTCTCTCTCTCTCTCTCTCACACACACACACACACGCAGAGGACATGCTATACTGAAGTCTTTCTTTTCATTCAACAAGTCTAAAGTTTTCCCACCATTTCTGTCAGAGCTGTCAGTGCTCCTACACAGGGAGCTGAGTGACAGATACACAACAGGAGCATAATAAAAGTCAGGAGTTTCTTAAAATTCCTCAGTAAAACTACTATTAAGCTTTGGGAATCGGTACAATGATACACAGTGACATTGCCTTTAAGGTGCTCTGAAGTGTCAAAACCACCCAGGGAAGCGGGGGAGTTTTTGAATGAATATTTGCAATACTGATCGAATACTCGGATGACCTTGGTTGGTAGAAATAAGGGCATGTGTGAAGTTCTTACTTATTTAGAGCAAACCCCCTAATTCCCACAATTCCACATGGTGCAGTCATTTTTAGAATGTGTGGAGCTTTTTTTAAATCACAGTGCAACAAATCTCCCTCAGACCCATAATTAGTCACAGGAGACACTCATACATCAGGTTTTATGCACCATTGTGTGTCATTATGTTCACACTGCTATAAAAGTGCAGTTGTGCTCATACAATTAGATTTAATGTGTCCCTTAAAAACATTTTGTTCAGTGACAAACTGTTAAGTGCAGAATTGCTGCAGACTAGATGCGACTGATATGAGGTTGTGCAAATAAAGTGAAATACTTATTTAAAAACTTATGGTTATATTTGTGTGTGTAAGCAGCGGTGTGTTACCTGTTTTTCCACAGCACCCAAAGCGGGCCAGGCATTCTTTATGGGCACCTAAACCACACTTGGAGCACATGTAGCCCTGGTTAAAGATGCCCCTGCAGACAAAACGAACAGGAAAAGTCATTAGATGGAGTGCTTGAGAGTGTATATACGCAGTAGTAACAGTACATCAATGCAAAGAATAGCAAAATTACTGTCATATAGGAAAGTATGGATCTAAGTTGCAGTCAAAAGATTACCACCTTTTCTGACATTTTAGGAGGACCAACAGTTTGGAAACCTACAGTAAGTTTCTCTTGTTTTAAAGGAGCAGTGTTGTGCTTCAATTTTTAGCCACACTAGCAGCATTGCTCTATGGATGGCAATGTTGGTCTAATTCTATCAAATATCTCAATTGAAAAACTATTGAATGGATTATCATGAAATTCATGTACAGACTTTTGTGGTTCCAAGATGGTGTATCCTAATAACTTCGGTTATCCTAATGACTCTGGTGATCCCCGACTTCCTCTCGTGCCACCATGAGGTTGACATTTGTGGTTTTGAGTGAAATGCCTCAACAACTATCGGGCGGATCGCCATGAAATTTAGACAGAATGGTTAGAATGCTGATGTTAGCATTTAGCAAAAAGCATCACTGTGTTTTCTTGGTTTAGGTATAGGTAAGTCCTTGAGATCTTCAAGGTCCTAGGCTGAATTCAAATCCAGGCTGTTCCACCTTAGCCAACTCAGCAGCACTAGGACACCAGCCAGAATTCATTACTCTCTACCAAAGGCAAAACAGGTGTGGTAGGTAGGTTATATACAGAGAGGTTCATTCTACCTTAATTTCAACCAAAAAAAATCTAACAAATACTGAGAAGAAGACACTGAAATTCTGTAAATGATGTGTGCACAGTGTGTAGTTCTGTTTTCATTTACATAACCATCTCAGAGGCCCTAACTAAAATGACATGAAAGTAGAGGCTGCTCTCCAGTTAACTGTCCAGTTAACCTCTCTGAGAAAACTAGCATGGAACTAACCTGCAGGTACACTGTTGTGTTTTGCGCAGTTCAGAACTACAGGGTGTGTGCATTAGGACACCACCATTTTTTTTTTAGGCAAACCTAAAAAGATTTCCTTTCATAAGATTTTTCTTTCAAATTAAAACTTCTACAATACACTTTACTGAATATTTATATGTATCATATATGTTTTCTGATTAATGACACAATGTCTCAGCAAGGCCTGTGCTCATTATCATCATAAAGCAGTCTTCTGAGTGTGATCATAGTACCAGTAAAGTACACTAGATATTAGATTAGATTAGACATCAAGATCTGGTGAATTATATCTTTCTATAAGAAATACACTAAGAATAATGGGATTTACAAATTCCTTTTTGCTGTAGATTTTATAAAATAATGTCATACACTTCTTAAAATCACACAATACCACTTGACACATTGGTCTGATGATTCATGAAGTCATTTGATATGTGGTGCCTGTTAGATAGATCTTTCAAGTTCATCAACAGTTCTGCAAACAAAGAGTTCCAGGACAATAGTCATAATGAAATACTCCAAAGGACCAATCATTATTTAAAGAAAAACTTGAGAAATAATCAAGAAAATAGCAACATCCTAAAGAAAATAATGAATCACTGCACTTCAGATGCTTCTTGAGACCTTCCCTGACCCTATTCTTGTTTTTCTCATATCTTATCCTCAGAAAATGTTGGTGAATTCAGGGCCTCTGTATATTCACAGTGCAATATCCTTGTCCCCTTTCTCCATCCGTCGCCTTGAAGAAGTGCTGAAGTGTGACAGACATTTTTCTTTGCCGTCCTCGGTAGGTGAAACCACTCAGTCGTCCCCGCTGTGAGAAAGACCATGAGGCGCAGTCCTCTGGGTGCTGATACCATTCAGCAAATTCAAAAGAAACTTTGTGTAACGAAGGCACATGTGCAGAGGAAGAGAGGAGCAAAAGGAAAGTGACGAATAGATTGTTAGGGTACACTGGAGAGGAACAGGAGGAGTGGAGGTCTTTCAAAGGAGTCCTGACAGTTGTTTGAAGGGAAAGGGTTCACGTCTCGTCCTCAGTCTTTATGTTTGACGATAGCCTTGAAGAGATTTTTGTGCTGCTTCCTCTGTGTGTGTGTGTGTGTGTGAATAATAATTGGCCTCTTACCTCAGCAGCATGTGGCAAGAGTTGCAAGAGGTGATCCTTTCAAAGGTGTGCATACGAAACTCATGGAAGTTGTTAGTGGCATTCTCAGGACGAATGTTGGATCTAAACAAGACATCACACACAACAAACATTAGATACTTACTAACGGGTTAAGATGAAAGATTGTATCTGTAAAATAATATTCTGAAAATATGGTTGTTTTTGATAGTTTTGTATTTATGGTGATTTATATTCCTCATAACAATGTATGTATCCATTAAGAGTACATATGGCATTTTGTAAAAAAAAAAACTTTTTTCTTTTTTAAAGATTATGTTGTTTGGTATATTTAATATCTAAGGTGATCTATAAGTCACATGACTTATACTGTAGATCACCACATCTCGTGAGGTGAATAAAGTTGTACAACGTGCTTTAATTTTGATGGACTCATTTTCTTAAATATACCATTACTTTTTAGACTGATTTCCTACCTACCAGGATCCTAAAAATCAACTTGCAGGAAGTTGAAGCTTGGTTGAGATAAGTAGTCCATGAGAGTAAAGCACCTTTAATTTCCTATCAGCACATGATAATGCAGCTCAAGCAGGGACTTTTTCCAAAAACGCTCTTGTTTAGGGATTTAAGGTGTTCTAAACTGCCAAAAAGAATTACATTCATGAACAATGATGTCAGAAAATCAAATCCAGAGGACAAACAATAAACAAAGATTTCAGAGTTAACTCGAAATCAGAACAAGCAGTTGGACCAATGTACTATAAGTTAAAGATGAGCCCAAATTAATTAATGAAAATGAGTTTTTGCATTTTTGCCCATTTTGTTACAGTTTTCAAACAGCTTTGGTCTTTGATGAAAAGGTCAATTTCAAAGCAAAAAATACATATTATTCACTTATAAAATTGCAGCCAACAAACTCTCTTACATGGCAACAGTAACATTTCACTGATACAGTTCTTTGAAGTGGGAAGGAAAGAATTGCAAGTAGACGGCAAGGTCTGCTTGAAGTGAACACAGGAGTGTTCTTAGCCCCTTGGGACATGGCTGCATGTGTGTGTGTGTATGAGAAAGAAAAAGACTTTGCCCAAGTTTGCCTATAGCGCAAATGCCTGTTTATTTGAAATATTAGAGGTCTTCCTTTGTTGTTCAGTGTTACAATAGCTAGGACATGACGCCATTGTTGCACAAGCTTTTTGCTATATATGCACAGGTGCTACTTTGGAAACTCAAATAATAAGTCAAACTGATGGGCTACAACAAGTTCTCTGGAAAATAGGACAAACAGTGCTGAGATGGAAGACAGTAAAAGAGAACTTCAGTGGTTTTCCTCTCCTCTGTACTGGGGTCAACCATATATCCGCTTTTTAGTGAAGATTGTTATTAACTACAAATTGCATATCACTGACAAGAAAGAGGGTCCATTTTTACCATCAAAATAATCACACTGAAATATACTGAATATGTTGCTATGGCATGTTTATAACAAAAAACCATCATTAAAAAAAACCCCTGATTTTCCTTTTTCTTTCGGCTTGACTTTGAGAGTATGACTGGCCTCTTCCAGTTCCACTACTTCTCTATGTACTGAAGCTTTAAAAGCTGTCCGATAAAACTTTGTATGGTTCAAACTTGCGCTGAGCGGTAGCCGTGTGAATTTTAAGAACTTTAAAACTCAGAAATACAATATGACTCAATTTATAGTCTTCTTCTGACTTTAAAGGACTCACTACAGTCTGTCTTTTGTTTAAATTTCTTTCTGTATGTGGAGCAGTGTGTCTACCAATCCCTCGTGGTTGCTGAATCTTAGTCAAGCAGCAAACAGTGGGTGGTTTGGAAATAAATGCGGCACATGAGAAAACAACTGTTCACAGATCAGCCATTAAGCATTGCTGTGGGAGCATGTGATTGTATGGCAACCCCTCTCTATTCTCGCAGCTCGTTAATTCAGCCCCAAAAGTTAATCAACCAAAGCCCCTGTTTTCTCAGTTTTACATCACACCCCACTTCATCTTCCTAATCCTCTTCTTCATTTCCTGTTAAGGCTTGTTGCTTTCCTTTGTAGCTTGAAAATGTTATTTCACAGATTTTTCTTTATTCCCTTTTTTCTCAGTTTCTATTTCTATATTTGCTTTGTAATTGCACCTGCTTGAGAGCCCCACTGTGCTTAACTAATTCTCGCTGCTGTCACTGGCAGTTAGGTTCCAGTACAACAATAACAATGACCTAATCCAATAACAGGTATCTCAGCTCTAACTAAAGGAGATCCAGGAGGACTGGGAGGATGTTGGTTTTTGTCTATGGTGTTGTCGGTTTAGTGACTAAAGCAGCAAGACCAAGACTGATCATCAGAGGAGGTTGTGCATGGGTGGTAGGATATCTATGAGGAGTGTAAAGATTGAAATTTGAATGTACATTATAAAGTGATGTCTACTATGTCTGCTGTCGACATTAAAGGGTCACCCCAGCAATTTAGTATTGTACTTCCATAAAGTTGGGGAACTTGAGAGAGATACATTTAAAAAAGAATTGTCAAAATCAAAGCAGCAGAGGCCGAGATATCCTGACTTTTCAAATAAAATACTTTACACTACATTTCCCATAATGCAACTTGACAGCATCATTTGACACTCTATGCCTGGTAAACACACACATATTTCAAACTCCACACCTTCAGTTTGTAACGGCTTTCCGTAAAAAATTTGGAGTCTCCGGGACCGAGCCAGTGTTACCCTGACAACGTCACAATGACATCATCGGGGGTTCCTTTTTTAGAATTTACAAAGCTTCTCCAGAGCCACAGAGGAGACTACACAGTTTCCAACTGTCTCCTACTGCACCTGTTGTACAATTTGTAAGCACATACTATTGCGCTTTATTGTGCAAGCTGTCAATATCTTTCTGGTGAATAATTTCGTATACTTCGTGGTCATGATGAATAAAGCGATTCAAATTTCATTGAATTGCAGCTTTATTTCATGGTTTGATTGGAGGGAATTGGGTTCTGCCTGACTCCTGGCCCCCTACTGTAGATCAAACATCAGCTTCATACAACAATTCAGCTAAACAGCCACATCTTCACAAACCTTCATGTGGTATAAGATCTTTACTTTTTTATTTTTTAAATTCATTAAAAAATATCTACTACTACAGCTATTTTATACCCAATAAAACTTGTCTGTCCCGCATATTTCAACAATGTGAAAGACAGAATGGTCGGTACAGTATCTCTGAGACAATTAGTCAGTCATTTGTCTTTCTTGGCTCTACATGTGAAATACTATAGTTCCATTTGTCACTCACCAGTTTGTCAGTCAGTTTAGATTCATTTAAATCCAGTTCAGTATGTAGATTGGTTGATGCAGTTTAACTACAAACACCTGATGCTGGAATAAAATTTTACCAATTGTTTTCTCTGAATATAAAGTACTTAATGTTTAAAATATTGTAAAATACTGGATGCGATATTTTAGCTATTTTGACATTGTTACTCATGCATAAGCTTTAGAGACCATGATGCCATTTTTAATGCATTTTCAGGTTTTGGTTTTGAAAGTCAGTGTGCGACTTGTAAACTGCTCGTGTTTTTGTCACAGTGTCGTGTCCCTCATCAATCATCAAGTAGCCTAACTTGAATAACAGGACGGGCAATGTGTGCGTTTTGATGCTGTGACAAAATTCAGCTGAAACAAAAAGGCACACACTCCTATCACATTGTCACGCATGATTGCACACACACACACACACACTCATAGACGAAACACACTCACATGGCCATGCCAAACTGCTCCAGCCACTTCTTTTTCAGCTCTTTTGTCTTGAAGAAGAATTCAAAGCCGCTCTGGCCCTGGTTATGAGTGAGGTAGAATCCGTAGGACCACTGCAACAGGAATAGAAAAACACACACATTTGAGACAGAAACTAAAACAAGCTAGGATAAATAAATTGAGGGTTTGAGTGAAAGACAAACAGAGCAGGAGGGGGCAGGAGCTGAAGGAGACAGGATGCAGGGAGACAGATGGAGACAAAGAAATGCAAAATGAAAGAGGGATGCCTCTGGGAGAGCAAACACAAAGGGTTGGAGGGCGGCAGAACTGACAGACAGAGACAAAACAGAGAGGGAGAGCATGAAGGAGAAGAGGAAACGAGTATGCCATATAACTGCTGGGCATCACACAGCATGCACAGACCCAAGTAGTGAGTGGGCCTGTAATCATCTACCATTACCCACTTCAAAGGCTAAATATTAGTCTATTAGCCTCTGTGTCAACACATGCCTCTGTTTTTTAGGTAGCATTACTAAACAGATGCTTGTGAGATGCACTTTTTATGGCCCCTAGTTGTGGTTTTGAACTTGTAGCACTCAGCTCTGAAGGCTATAAACATGCCAAGCTCAGAGTGCTGTCAGGGAAGCTCATCTTTTCTATTGAAAGAAAAGAGAAAAGGAAAGCAGCTCTCTACAGAGGTATTCCCAGTGGACACCAAGACTTCTCAGCAAAGATATCTCCAGCTACCAATTTGTAAAATGAAGGAGGAGGTGTTTGTCTGTCTTTCAGGCAGTTTAGGTCTTTTTTGCTTGGTTTATCTTTGGAATTTATAAGGATCACATATCCAGACGGATAATCTATTTCTTTGTTGATCTTGCTAAAATACAATTAATCTGACCCTTGCTCATGTCTTTCACCATCAATGTGCCTGAGTGAACCATGGTTATTATGACATTAAACCTGCAATAACTATTTTTGGCCAGTTGGGGGCAGCAGAAACAAGCTGTGAACACAACATTGACATATTACCTCTTAAATTGATATGACTAAGTTGCTAACCTTGTCTGACATTTGCTGCTTCGCAGGCAGTGTACAGCTTATTTTGTTGTAAACAGCTGATGCGTAAAACAGTGCTACGAGAGCGGTGAAAGAGAACCAAAACTAAAAGTTGCTGCAGGCCAGAAAACCAAAACAATGAGCGGAAAGACACTAAAACGCTCGATTTAGCTGAGGGGAACTGCAGAGTCGGGGGATGATTATCTGTTAGTTCGTCGTTACAAGCGACACCTTACACATTACACATAGTCATTTGATCTTTTGTTATTATAAAAATATTGATTATAGCAGCTTTAACAGCTGAAATACATGAAGCTTTCATTCCATCATTTCCTGCTGCAAAGGCTCAAACCATCAGCTTTAGTATGAAAAATGACTTCAGTCCAAACGTCGCACAAAAGTTTCCTACTGCTGTGCTCTGTATCGCTTTAAAAACGATTAGACTTTAGGGATATTTGGTTTTACCTCCAGATGACTTGCATGTAAATGCGATTATTTTGCTTCTATGACAAAGGTTCTTATTGCTGCTTCCTTCAGACAGCCACTGTCATCTTTGGCATTTCCATAATAAATATGTAATCAAACAAACTGCATCATATCCATCATGTCAGAGGTGAATGACACTGAGGTAGCTGAAAGTTTCATAAAAAATTACTATATAAGCCCATATGGTTCTAAGCCTACTAATGTCTGCTATTTACAACATCATTATTGCCCAAATCATTGTTTCCTGGCACGCCTTAGATATCATTCCTCATTATGATTGGCAATATTTTTCACCACTTGGCACTTAGTATTCACTGTGTGTGTGTATGTGTGTGTGTGTGTGTGTGTGTGTGTGTGTGTGTATGTGTGTGTAGTCAGGCCCAAAGCGAGGTTTAATGATAACACCATCTGGGAGGAGGCAGACTGTTCTAGTCTGACACTGTTTCAGTATTATGCTGGTAAATGAATAAGACAATGTAAAACATGTGCTGGAACAAACATGTACCAAATTATTTAAGGCTCTTTTCTGTTGACTATTTTGTTGTTTGTGTTATGAGCGGAAACATTTTTGCACGTAGTTCATTTTAGCAGCACATTAGGGGATTCAGAGCACAAAAGGCAGCAATGGGGTGTAGAGGTTGGTACAGGTGCTTATAAAATACTGTCAAGAAGCAAGTTAACTCAGTTTTTACTCAATTTTATGAACCTGCATTTATCTGATAAATTGTTACGGCTGCTCATTATGCTGAAGTAGCGCTGTTAATTGGTTTGTCAGGAGTCCAACATGGTTTCTGAGCTTTGCTGACTCAGTCATAAAGAGGCAATAATGGACTCAACAGTGCAAGACTTCCCTCCAGTATAGCTGATTGGTTGTTATATGAGATGCTTGTTTTGTTCTTTTTAATTTGATTTTTTAATATTAAGAAGTATGTTCTGCTATTATTTTTCACTTTTACATGCTGTATATTACAGCAACAGAGAGAGTGAAAGTAGAAAGCAGAATATGCTCACTACATCGTTCTAGCCCTATTAGGATGGATGTGGCATACAGCCCTGGGTGAAAATTAAATGTCATCAAAAGCTGTTTTAGCTGTTATAAAATCACAGCTTAAAGTGGGTTATTGCTTTTTGACAATGGTGATAACACACCATAAAATTAAAAGCTAAATGCTTTGGACACATTTTCTTTTTAAGTCACTGAATTGAATCTGTGTGGATTTAAAGTGACGTCCCCAATCAGACCTGTGAAATCAAAGCTTCCTTATTAGCACAAAAACAATAAGTTTAGACATGTGATTCACACTTTCCTCTGAGCTGTGACGTATCTGGACTCAGAAGTGTTAACTGTAGAAATAAACTATTTGGCTGTCAGAATTACTGGGACACTTTTTCTTTGGATTAAAATTCAAAGCCAATGTTTTGACTGTTGAAAGGTCTCGTTTTTTTGTGTGCAGCACAATAGAGAAGTAGAAAAATGTGTGTTCAATATTTTGTGAAAATATGAGCAATAAATGTAATTTTTGAGTTCAGCTTGATTTAATTGATGTTAATGTTTCTGCATGTTGCATTCTGAGGTAAAACATCATCACTGTGGCCTCGCCAAAGGTGGAATTGAGTTACTCTCTTGGAACTGAAAGGGAAATGTTCACAAAGAGATGTGTTGCTGTCAAAAAAAAAGGAAAAAAGATTAAATGATTGAAAGATGTGCCAATATCTTTTCCAAGGTGACGGCCAAGTTTGAAACTTGAATTCACCTGGGAAAGCTGCTCATGTGCAGATCCAAACCTAACCATGTTGTACAATACAATGAATTTTCCAAGGCAAACAGTTCCATGTTCCATGTCCAGTATTTTAGTTATTTTTCCAATCGAATACTGTAGTGTAATCTATTTCTGTGATGTCATGCATAAATTCCTTGACTTTTCCTGTCTGGTATCTATGTGTATAAGAAACACTGCTGATAATCACTCAAACACTAAACCTTTTTCACACAGACATTTTGGACATTTACACAAGTGTAACTAATAACATAATTAATAGTGGCTGCAATCAATGGCTTACAGACAGCTAAAAATAACAATGTCTATGGCGAGTCTTAGTTACCCATGTTGTGAGTTGCACCTGTGCTTTAAAGTCAAAATGTCTGCAGTGAAAAAAAGGCTACTGACAGCCTCATGGTGGCACTGAGAGAACGAGTCAGCACAGAATGCCACAATAAAACAATTCAACGGGACTGTGTGCGTGACAGACCTTTCGGTTCTCCTTGTCCGATGTGGGGTTGTTGGTGATCTTGAAGAGGTGCAGGTCGATCACTTCTTTCATCTCATAGTTGTCTCCTCGCCGCTTACACACAATCACCGCCGCATCGAACAGGAAGATGTGCCTGCAGTTCAAAGAGCATCATGTCAAAGTCACTGAAAGCAAATTTGATGCACCAGTTGTTCATGTTACTCTGCACTCCCCACTGCATTTGGGGAAATCGTTGTCACATTTTTTCTTTACATCCTCTCACTTTTATGCTATAGTATGCATTATTTCTGACATAATAGCAATAAATACAATTTTATTATACATTTTCAGCCTCTCTCTCAGAACTCTGTGTTACCTGAAATTAGACTTTTAACAAGGTTTTGGACATTTTTTGGGCGTGTTCTGTGCGTCATAAAAGTCTGCCTCTCCAGATATGGACTGCCTGAAGCTCAAGCTCAATCTATCCGTTGATTTAAAATACAGTTCATCAAGGTAGGTGACAAGTGTTGGGCGAACATAATCCTACAGAAGAAGGGCAGGACTAACAATGTAATTGTACCTGACACACAACAATGTTTGCAATGTAGTTTAATCTATACTGAGCTAAAAAAAAATAATTCTACAAAACGTATTACTGGTTGGTTGTTATTCTGGAGACATAAGCATCAGCTAAATGCCAAAAATGTGACGTGCACCATGTATCGATTGATTGTGGCGTAATTCACCAGCGATTACTTCACTTGAGTTTGTTTTTCACTTACAAGGCACACAGGTTTAGAAGCTGCAATCAGTCAGTCAGTGTTTTAGTCAACCAGCGTGTCATCTCACCTGTCCTGCTTAGCTCGTTTGTCCACCGAGGCCACCCGTACCTCCCCGTCACCCTTGGGTCTTCCATAGTTACTCAGAGGCTGATTCTACAGAAAAAGAGAAAAAGAAAGATGGTTACGATCTGACAGGAATCAAGCATTTCCAAAGTATTGTGAGGTTGAGATCAGCCTGTCGTTATTTGGAAGAAACAGGTGGCTTACCAGGTTTTCGATGGATTTCTGATACTGATCTATTTCTCGCAACGTCTCATTGTCCCTCTTGACTTCGTTAACATACTGAGCCAAGTCCTGCGCACAAACCAGAAAATAGTAAAGCATCTCCTTTTAATTTTGTTCGATTTAGACTAAATGTTTTAATTGTTTTTCTTCCCCAGGTACAGTATGGCACCAATTGCCCCCTCAAAGTTTTCATTCCTTTTTGTGTAGTTTTTTTCTTTTCTTCTTCAAAAGTAACCATTGCTGCTGTGGGCTTGTAAACTCCAATAAGACACTGTATATGATATTGGGCTATAAAAATAACTTATTAATGCTGCATTTAGTGGAAGACTCATTTATTTATGGGTAATCAAAAGTTGTGGACATGCAATGACTTGCAATGAAGTGCAATATCTTATAGTCTCTTTTCAGACATGACCATGTTAGCTTTAGAGCTGACACAAGCTTTCATAGCAGGCTGAGAACATGCCACAAGGTAGAGGGAAAATATTCATTGAACACAAATATTAATGATGCTGTTTTTTATGGTGTTACGTTAATGTTAATTATAAACAGAGCCTAAATGAACTGGATGGGGTCCTATATGAACACAATTTTCAGCCAAAGTTAGAAGCTGTTTTTGTTATTTTACTTGAGCAATTTCTGTATTTCTTTGCTGGGATAAGAGTGTGTGGAAGTGATGATGTACCTTCATGGCATCCAACGCCATCCGCAGATTACTCTTGTCGGTGGAATCATGAGTGTGCTTTACCAGCTCCTATTGGACAGAAACACACACAAAATATAAGTAAGCAAGTGTCCTATGCTAACACCTCTTTCATATTGTAAAACTGATTTAAAGCGCTTGCGACTAGCTAATCAAAATTTTTATTGTATACCAAGGTAGAAATTGAAAAGAGGACAGCGAGGCTATCAGTCAATCATAAAACAAAAAAACATGTAAAAATTCATGAACATGGTTATCATGCTGCGAACACACACTACGGCCACATCCCACACATGAGAAAGTAATGCTTTGGCTCTAGATATGGAATGAAAAAGGTTTCTGCGAAAAGAATCCTGTCCTGAAATAAATCAGATTGTGCGCATGTGTGTTTGTGTGTGTGCCCACTCATCTCTTGCAGGTGTGTGTGTGTGTGTGTGTGCGCAAGTGTGTATCTGAAATTGCTTGCCAGTGCCTGGTTGCAGCGTAAACAAGACATCTAGACCTCAGCAGTGGAGGATAAGGGAGGATGCCATGCATGTCCTTCACACAGGCCCATACAAACTGTGTCCACACACACACACACACACACACACACACTGAGCCGCTAAGGGAGATATATATGTCTGCTTGGCACTGCTCAAATCCCTGGTGTCAGTCAAGCTCAACCTGGGCATTATTATCAGTAGCAAGACGGCAGAGTCCCATTTATCAAGCCTTGCTCCCACCTCGACACATCCACAGAGATACACAGGAAGGGAGTGGTCACACTGATAGCCGGGACCATACATGATGGACTTATTGAGGGAATCGTGTTGCAGTGTGTTTGGAAGGGGGGGGGGGGGGGGTATGATGAGCAGAGGCAGGGAGGAAGAAAGCGAGAAAGACTGATGACAAAAAAGAGAGACAGAAAGAAACAGCAAGAGAGAGGAACTCACAGAGCGAGAGGAAGTGACAAGACATTAGTTGTACAGATTCTGACTGTCACCATGTGGGAAAGTAACCCAGCGGATGCTTTATTCAGCGCAGCTGGCTATTACCCGGCTGTTCCACAGGGATCTTGGCCCATGTTGACACAACATGGTGGAATCTGCTCATTTCTGACTGAACTATTTAAAGGCATGTATATTGTTCTGTTAAATTGTTCTGGATTCATTTAAGAGTGGACATGCAGAGAACACGTCTGTCATTCATTAGTGAAGAAAATATGCTCTCTGATACTTGTATTAAATGCTTTTTAAGTATATAATACATAATGTACTGCAAACCAAATAAGTATATATCTATGGAAGCAAAGACAGGCTGTAATAATTAGAATTTTAAAAAGAAACTGAATACCTAATTGTAAAATTTGACTATTCAATTCACTTCATTTCAATTTTATTTATATAGCACCAATTCATAACAGAAGTTATCCATATAAAGCAGGTCTAGACTAAGACTCTTTATTTATCTACTATTAAAACCATTGTTGACATTTACTGTTGATACCATTGAACTTATGGAATTAATATTTACTTTTAATTCCACTACACATTTCCAGAAAGTAATTTCAAAAACTTTATTTAGTTATCTATTTATTTGGTTTTCACAAATTCCGGTCAAAAAGTCAAGTTTGCAGGGTTTCCAGTCTCTCGTCTTGAGGCTCAGTTGCCGCAAGAAGGAGGCAGAGGTGCTCCTCTCACCTCCACACCCACACAAACACACACATACATACACACCTTTTCACAAGAAGAAATGCTGCTGCTTCTCTTTTCATTAAAGTACTGTACATCACAGCAAACCCACATGTGAATTATACATGGTCCACCTTCAACCTCTTTGACTTATCCTGCGGGATACGTGTGTAGTGTGTGTATTAGATTAAAAGGATAGGCCACGCTCACACACATACGTGTATACTGACACACACATCCACATTTACTCTGAGGAAATGTAGCTTACAGATAACATCAAAGAATATTATATGCAGTCAATTCAAAATTCACCAAAGAAGAAAAGTCCTCACATTTTGGATCATTAAAATGTCTAAATAGGGAATGTTTCCATTTTCAGTGAGTTAGTAACTTCTCACTGACTTTGTCCTAAGTTCCCACAGCCTCACTTCAGCTTCACATTCAGATTCTCACCACTTCAAAAATACTTCACCTCTCTGTCTGTCTCTCTTTAGTTGTTGGTCTGCTGCTCTCTCTTTCAGTCCTCACTTCACTTTATCTATTTTCTCTCTCCTCCCTCCTGATTGTCTCGATCAGATGACAATTATATGCGGGTCATTACAGACAGAGTCATAAAGAAGCTACAGAAATAGACGAGAGGAGTCTCAGAGAGCCTGAAGGACGAAGGCAGGGGAGGAGAAGGAAACATGATCAGCAGCACCACCTAGTGACAGTGAGTCCTCTTGCTCACATAGTCTTATTGGCAATGATGGAGCCTTTGATTAATCAAGAACTCCCCGAAGCTGCTGTGTCACTTACTGACAGTCATCTATAAAGTCAGTGAAGACTTTTAACTTTGATCATTTACAATGACAGTGACATTATTATGCTTTTGCACAGTGGTGGAAGAAGTAAATATACTCCATTATTTATATATTTATATATATACATTATACAGTATATTATTTTTCATGCATGAACATGTTTGCAGCATTTAAATGTTGCAGCTAGTCAAAGTGTAGCTACTTTTTACTACTTCTGTTAAAAAGTTTAAACTATAAAAATGCATCATATTTTATTTATCAAATGTTGTGTATGTACAATCTTAACCTGTTAAGTAACTAGTAAAGATAACTGTCAGATAAATGTAGTGGAGTAAAAAGTACAATATTTCTCTATGAATTTTATTGAAGTTGAAGTATCATAAAATGGAAATACTCAAGTAAAGTAAAAGTACCTCAAAATTGTACAGTACTTGAGTACATATATACACTGATTATGTACTACAGTATGTTGCAGCGATGCTTGATTTAATTTAGTTAAGGAGGAACATAAGTCATTTTTGATTTTCTAATGTTATCGAGAAGGTAATACTTAGCAAAACCAGGACATGATGACATCAGCACATAATCTGAAGTCTACGTTAAATTTGGTTCATTTTTGTTCAGCACCTTTTAAACTACACCCCACATGCATGGAATCCTTTTTTCTGCTCCAACTCAGCTACAAGTCTGACTCTCATTTTGTCAATCTAACAAAGTATAAAACTGCCAGAAACCCAAAATACAAGAAAAATGACACACCTGCCTACAGAAATGTACACATCTTAAGTGATAATCACTCAAAATATTACTATAGAGCAGTTCAAGGTTGAAAAAAAATAATCTTTCACTTTATACACACAACTACGATTGCAAAATGTAAGAAATAAACCTATAATACAGTCTATTTACATGTAAAGCGATTTCATCCAAACTCGTTTTTGTGCCTTTTTTCATTGAAAATCTATATTAAAATATACAACATATATAAAATATGAATAATTTCCTTAAAAAAAATGTATGATCTACAGACATAAATTAAATATGTTCTGAAAGCCCCACATCAATACTTTCAACTGTTTTTTCTCAGTTTGTCTCTAAATGATAGGATACATACATAAAGTTATGTTACTATAAATAAAACATGCTCAGTGTATTCACAGACTCCAGAGGGTTTTAAACATTTGTGCAGAAAAACAAAGCCATACATATCTGAGCTAACTGGTTTTCCAACCATTCGCAGCACTAATTGGAAGCTTATGGTTTTTCATAATGATGACATGCCAACTTTATGACTACAGTAGATATTGTAACAGATATAGTTCAGGATAGGTTGGAGTACTGTACCTGCAGGAGGAGGGGATACTTCAAGACTCGCTGCATTGGAACCACTAGCAGGTCCCTCAGTGTGAACTTGCCATAGTTGGCTCTCTTTGAACATTCCTGTAAGAAGATGACAAAGAAAGAAAATCAATAGATTATCTAATGAATTATATACAGACCCTAAAAAGAAAACCACCCAGGGCTTTTCTTTATAAACATTTCAGGGGCTCTAAATAAAAAAAGAGCTTTATTTGACTTTTTTCACCTTCTAGAAATGAGTACAGTGAAAGTAGGAGTCTTAAGGGGCAAGTTATTAGAGCTTAATAGCAAACTTTACAATCATTTATGCTGTCAGCAGTGGTGTCATCACCTGCATTCTCTCAACATTCTGAGATGGTGAGAAATGAACACTTGTCACTGTGGCTCTAAATAATCATTTACTAACACTATGAAACGTTTTACCTCTAGCTTCATGCGTACGTCCTCTCTGTCTTTGCAGATGTAATCCAGAGTGGCGATGGCTGTTTCCACATGGCTGCAGTATTTCCCATAGATCAACAACCTGGGACGGATCAAACACAAGAAACGGCAAGAGGATTGGAGAGGGAGCCACACTTGTCATTATTTCTAAATTGAACATTGCACATTAATCTAAATGGGAACACACAGTACAAAGAAGCCTATCATTACTTGGTGACTTACAGCAATTGGGTTTGAGATATTATAACAGTTTATTATGTCTTATATGTACAGAATTTATTGTAAGAACTTTATAGACATTTTAAGGGCTTATATATACACTAGAAGAGAATAAATAGAGAGGAAGGAGGTTACAAAGTTCATAGTGTACCGCTCTTTGAAAGTGATGAAGATCTGGTAAAGGTTCTGAGCACTTCTGTGGTGGACTGAGTCTTGGACTTCCAGCAGTAAACATTTGTGAACTTTAACCAGTTCCTGAAACACAACAGCAAAGATCCTTTAAAGTTGATGTCCATCAAATTTCTGGTACTTTCATTTAGGGCTCAATGAATATGCAGATTGTTCTTATTAATCATTAGGTCTATGAAAAGTAAGAAAATAATGAAAAATGTTCATCTTAATTTGTGTAAGCCCAAAGTGATGCCATCAAATTGCTTGTTTTGTCCGACCAACTGTCCAAAACCCAAATATATTCAAATGTTTGTTGTCACATAAGACAAAGAAAAGCAGCAAATCCTCACAACTGAGAAGCAGGAATTAGGAAATGTTTTGTATCATCGAAATAGTTGACAGTTATTTTTCTGCTTATCAACTAATCGATTAATCATTTCAGCTCAAGGATCATTTCAAACTAAACAGGTGTAAGACAAAATACCTGCAAAACTGATGACATTCCCATCAGCCCCAGTTGTACTTTGTGTTCGTGCTAGCTATCAAATGTTAGCATGCTAACACACTAAACTAAGATGGTGAACATAATAAACACTGTACCTGATCACCATCAGCATGTTAGCATTGTCATGTTAGTATGCTGATGTTAGCAGTTAGTTTAAAGTGGCTAAGTACAGCCTCACAGAGCCGCTAACATGGCTGTACCCTCTCTTAGTCTTGTCACTAATTTCAATGTATTTAACATTTTAATGCTGTTTGAACAGTTGTGTTTCAATTTGGGAAATAAAAACAGCCATGACAGTGTGGAATTCAGTCATCAGTAATTTTATTACACCTGTGCTTTTCCTACTGTGACATGTCAAAATGTCTTCAGTAAAAAAGGCCCTTCAATAAAGAATTTTGTGACCCCAAGTTGACCACCCAGTTGGATGATTACACTGTAAAGTGTTGAGCAAAGACAATGACTTACCGGGATATTCACAAACATCTTTTCCATCTCGGCCATGGATAAAAACATGGTGAGGGGCGTCATAAAGTGCTGCAGCAGAGAGAGAGAATGCAAGAGAATGAAGCTCATCCCCTCTGGAGTGGGAGTGGGAAAGTCATTTTGCGAGAAGCTATTATATTATGGGCCAAGTTGCAAAGAGCTGCAGTCAGCAAAAACAAGGAGGGCTGTCTGGGTCACGACAATAATCTCATTTTCAGAGTTTGCAATTTAATGATTTCCTCTCAGAAAACCCTCGCCGCATAGTCACCTCTACATCTCAAAGGAGCGGGCGAGCACAAACTAAACTCCACCATCCATTTCATATCGAAAGTCATCTACTGAGATACTCCGCTGGGAAATCTTTTTCCAGTCGTGAACGTACACAAGAGGGGGAAGACAAGTAGCTGTGGCTGGGGGGTAAGAGACGGGCGGGCCTCCCACGGTCCTGTAAAAGTGCAGGGTAAGGTGGAAAACATCCACGACAAAAGGGCTTTCCTCATGGTTTTGGTCTTTTGGTGCAGTTCGTTCAGTGCTGGGATTACTCATTACCCACTACTAATTTCAAAAATAAAAATATATTCTTTCACTTATTTCTCTCTCTCTGGGAGTACAGATTTGTTACACAACTCATTATTTTTTTCCATTATACCCCAAAACAGGTCATTACAGTCAGCCAGTTTCTCATATTGCAAGTGATAAGGAGGCCAAATTGATTTCTAGTGCTCCTGTCATCCTTTTTACTGCATAAAATCAATGGAGTGGGACTATTTCCACCCTAAGAAAGTTAACTTAACTTTTATTTTTGACCCACTGTAGTTGAGTGTGGGCTCACATCAACTTAGAGAATGAAGAATCATTTTATTAATTATAATTGGTAATTTGTATTATTTCTGAAACTTGAAATTAGCTATTAGCTATGTAGTAACATTACTGATTGTCATTCAAACCAACCAAACCAATTATGCATTGATAAATTATTTTTTTCTCATTTAGCATAGTTTTTGTAAGACTTGATGTCAGTACTTGTTACATGTCACTCCTGTTAATTTACAGTAAAGGAGGTTTTTTATGCTTCTAAACACATCACACTCACAGTGTAGATGTCAATTTACTGCAATTTGATAACAACAGAGGGCCCACTTGGTCAAACTAGTTCAATCATCTCAAGGCTGATGATCTAGGCCGGTGTTTCCCAACCTGAAGGTTGGACTCAGTCAATGGAGTCAGGAGATAAATCTGAGGGGGTGCGTGATTATTAATGTGACAGGAAACAGGAAAAATATTGTTCTGCTACTCTAATTTAGATCAAATCTTTGCTTTTTTTCCCCAATGTGAAATGCAGAATAGTCTTCAGGCCCCCAACAGTTATTGAAATGAAACAATCTAACAAGTTTAGAATAGAAAATCACTCTTTAGTTGAACTGCTCACAACTCATAGACATATTTAACCTGTGACGAGGGGTCGCATGCAGACGCTGCTTTATTTTATCAAGTGATATGACGATGTCCTTGACAATAACAAGCCATGTTAGTCAGTAAGTCAGTACCTTCTCTATAGACTCCAGGGTCTCAGTGTATTTCTCCTCTGTCTGCTTGATCTCTGTTAAACAGCAACTCCTGATGTCAGTCTCTGCCTGCTTCTGGAACGCCTACGCACACACGCACACACAAACACACACACACAGGACTGTTAGTATGTGTCAGCGCTGTGGGCTGACAAACTGTTGAGTCTTCAACCAGATGTAGTCTGTACGACCCCTTGAGCAAGGTCAGAGATTAACACATGCTAAACTAGATTGTCTGCCAATTATGATAGAGTATGAGGTACCATGATTTTTTTATTGAACACAAAAATTCAGAGCATTTGCCGATTTCAATAGTGCATTGAATAGAGAAAAAATATCAACTTGGACCAAAAACAGTAGATCATAAAAAATCAAATGTGGAATTACATAGTGTATAATGTGAAAAAAACATTAAAACTGAAATGAACTAAGTTACGTTTCAGTTTAAATCTGTAGAATTTTAAGACTTAATTAGCATTTCAAAGGCACACACATACTTTGAATATCAAGGTGGATACGGCTTTCTTAATTTCTGTTCAGTTTCACTAAATAGTAAAAGTAATATAGTAAAAGTTCATCAAGGCTGTACCTTAAGGCTTCACAAGACAATTTCACACACTAGCAGCCCAGAAAAAGGTAACAAGAGAGAAATGTCGGACTTGAATGCCCAGATTTAGCGTACAGACTGTGTATGCTAAATAGGAAGCTACAGCCAGTAGCCAATTAGCTAGCTTAGCACAAAGACTGAAAGCAGGGGGAAGAAGTTAGCCTGGCTCTGTCCAAAAGTATCCGCCAACCAGCACCTCTAAAGCTCAGTAATTAACACGTTATATCTTGTTTGTTTAAGCAATACAAAAACTGAAGAGTAAAAAATACGTTAAGTTTTCATTTTTGTGGGGGGTTACCTCCACTGGATGCCTGCAACTTCACAGGTACAACAAGACTCCAGGTAGTCACTGTGTCTGGCCACAAAATAGTCCAGCATCACCCCCCGTAAAACCACAACTTTTTTTGTTTCAGTTTTGGTACAGACTAGACAAATGAGATATACTGTATTGTTTTAGTGAACTAAAGAGGTGCTGGTAGGCAGATTTTGTTACCTTTGTACAGTCATGCTAGCTTCCAGCCTTTATGCTAGGCTAAGCTAATCGGCTGCCGGCTCTAGCTTCATATTTAGTTAACATACAGACATGAGAGTGGTATCAATATTCTTATCTATCTACAAGAAAGCGAATATACATTTTTCACAAAATGTCAAACAATTTCTTTAATACGGATGGTGACTCAACCTGTATCAATGGAGCACTGTAAAGATGTGAGTGAAGTTAAAGAGAGGAGGACTGACCGGAGGAGGGATGGCTTCTGTCTTCATCAGGTCCTCATAGATCTCTCCTCCATCTTCATCGTCATACACACAGTCATACAGATCCTCCTCATCCTCCACCCCCTTCTCACTGCAACACACATGACAGAATATGATACTGACATTACATTACACCCCACTGCTGTTTGATCCAGAGTTTTACTGTGAGTGGGTAATGGTTTTTACTTCTCATGACAACCACATGAAAGGTTCACACAAAAACACACACAGTTCTGGTTTTACCGAAGTGGATTTAAATACTATACTACAAATCTTGTTAGTCAGGGACAACACTTAATCCATGGCTGTGAAAGTGGCTCAGAAACACACACACACACACACACACACACACACACACACACGCACGTAAGCAAAGACTTTTATGTGTGACGCCACAAGCCTGTTCTGACTGCACACATCTGAGCCAATTACTGTACCTTAGCAACTGGGCTAACATGACACGACTCAGTGCTTGTGTGTGCGCGTTCTTGTCCTTTTTATATATGTACCTTAGAATGTCCTCAAGAGGAAACATGAGGGGAAAACTCTCAAAGAAGGACCTCTACACATAGCATGTAAAGGACTAAGACCTGTATGTGTACAGGTATATTAGGGTGAAGAATAGAGGGTGAGGTGAAGGGTGACCATCAAGCATGGACTGCGTAGGCTGTGGACATTAAAAGTGAGGGGGAAAAAATTCCTTCGTACAAACCCCGGCACACACAAGCCTGACAGGATGCATCTGAACCATGTCCAGTAACGTTAATACGCCAAGGTTTTGGTAGACTGGCCAACGATATGAATGACGAGAAAATACTGCAGACTGTAAAACAACCCATGTTCCTGGCAAATGATCTGCTGTTCTGAGAGACTGTCATGTGAAATGATAGTGACCCATTAGAAAAATGTCATTAATATTTAAAGTTAATGGACAAATTCTTGAGATTTGAAACCAAGTTTTTAGGTTTAGCAAACCAGCTCCAGACATTGATACTCACAACTCTCCTGCTTCTATAGCTAACATCACAACAACAGCATATCTTGGCAAACTAGAAAGTAAGCTGAATGTCCGTGGGCAAGTCATTTAACGTTACCTGACACACACATCATGGCTGGAATAGTGTTGTGTGGACCGGTCTGAGCCACTTTGTTTATTTCCCATTTACAGAGCCAGGGCTGAGTACAAACACTGGATTTTTAGCACACACAATGAACGGACAGCTAGCGGACCGTGAGGAGATATTCGCTGAATTTCACTAAAAGAAGTGTATTGGATTAGGATTGCATGTGTCAAGCCACCTTGATGTATCTAATAAATAATTAGATTTAAACACATAATGAGTCTACAAACTTGTTAAGTTTGCAGATGTAAAAAAGGATTTTGGCCATGACTTTTGACAGTGTTAGTAATAATGGTCATGGAGATGATAAATTAAACTGAAAAGTGGAAGTGAAACTCTACTGTTGGGTGAATGGGTCTGTGTGTGTGTGTGTGTGTGTGTGTGTTTCTGTACATGTTTTGTCCATTTGATAGCTGAACATTCAGCAGATGGGAGTAGAGGGCTGAAAACGGCTCTGTTTAGTGTGATCCAGGCTGCCATTTCCACCTCCCATCCACTGCTGGCTGCTGTCAGGGTGCTGTTTTCCTGTCACTGCTGACTAGTGGGCTGCTTCCTACTCTAGGAGCTGTCAGCGCTAAACATAGACCAGAGCAGTGTAAGGCTTCCCAGCAGCATTTTTGCTGTAAGATTATCTGTCTCCGCTGACTTACATTACCCACAAATTAGCAATCTAAGATGTTTCCATATTTGTTAATGGTTTATGCTTAGATCCAGGAAGTTACATTTGACTCTAGGCCAACGATAGACAAATATAATCCTTATTAATCAAAAGGCAACCACATTGGCTGACTATAGGAAGCCATTCACTTAAACTTTAATGCAATGTTTTGATAAGGATATGAATAGAAAAAATGGTGAAAGGAAAAATACTGGCAAAATTATACAACTATATTACCTTCAAAAATCCATACTAACCCAGCCACAGTCAAGTATCTTAAAATCTTTCAGATTCAGCTTCTATTGCTGCATTGCATTTAGATAAAGGGCTTTGCAAGGCATTGTGCCAGGAGACCTGTAGGTGGATTTTGTTATGTTATGATTTTGTTCCTTGTTCACTTTCAAAAATGAAAATAATGCATTATTTGTTGTTTTGATGAAGTTACTTTAGGATTTAATTGTTGAAAACACCAATAATAAGAAGGTTAGTTGTCATCATACGCTAAATGCAAGGCCTGAATAAAGGAACAAGGAGGAGGTGGCTGCCTTCCAGTCAACACCCAGGGAACAAATGTTGCTGCACCCACAACAGCCTGTAGATTTTTAAGTCAAAGGGAAACTAGAGACCAAATTAAGATTTTTTTTTTTAATTAAGTCACGTGTGTAAAAGAGAAAGGTAAAAGGTTGTCATGCACATGGGTGTCTATAGGAGGGCAAACGTACTCTATAAGGTCCTCCAGGTGGTTGTAGATATCCTCATCTTCAACACTCTCCTCCGATGGAAAGGGCCTTAAAAGAGAAAACAGAAAGCATTCTGTGTCAGGCTTAAAATCTCATCATTATATAACCTGTCAGAGGATACATGTTGAAAACAAAACATACCTGATTCCAGTTTGTTGTGTAATCGGTGTGTGGGAAAGTTTAGATAGTGTGTCCATAACCTGCAATGGAAATAAGGATCTGTTATTTTATCAGTATCATTTACATTATAAAAGAACACATACAGCCCTGGAAAGTAAGACTTGTGAGAGGAGAGGGAGCTTGTTGTTTGGGTGCTCTAGGGGTGCTGCATTTCTGAGAGGAGACACATGAGGGCAGCATTCTCAAACACTCCAACACTGCAGCTGACACATATTCTGTGTGCTTGTGCAATAACAGACACACACTGTTCCATGAGAGCTATTTAAGTCGCACAAGACAACCTATATTCTGAATTCACTGATATATATATATATATATATATATATATTATATTCATTCGGTTTGGTGTTTTAATATCCCCGTGGGGCCAATTTTGTGTTGAGTCGCATCTAAAATTAGAACACGCACAAAACCCAGTCACATATATATTTAGAAATACTGAGAGAGGTGTTCAGTGAGAGAGGAGTGTTGCTGAAAAACGACTGATTCGACACACAGTCAACAGTTAGCAGTACAGTAGCAGCAGAGCAGAGTCACACGACCTGATCAGTAATTGATCGTGCTGTGAAGTTAACCGTGTCTCCTGGGCTGACATGACTGCTATTAGTATGACATGTAATTTCACGCTGCTGTGCTCAGTCCTGCCCAGTGCCCTTGACCCTCTATGTGTGTGTGTGTGTGACCTACACCGCTGAACTCACCTGCTAAATGAACGATACAGCTTTATTATCTGAAGCAAAACTCGACAGGGAGCTCTGTTCATTCACGCTTTGCAACCTGGCAAATGGCCCACAAACCCCTTTTCTTTTTGCGGGCCATCTATCCACTGACATCAACACGTGGACGTGCCGATAAAAACATGCCTGCACGCTCGCAACACATCACAGATGTAACGTAGATACATTTGGCCCGGAGCACAAGCTCTCAGAGATCAATACTGATCACACGACTGGCCTTTCCATCCCCCCACCAGTAAATAGAATAAACAGTGGCACACAAAGGACAGCGAAAGACAGACACATGTTTCTGCTGACATCCTTTAAACTATAAACTATACTACTGTACACCACTGGAACTTATAATGTGACACGGCGTGTGTCACTTGATGTAAAATGAATGTTCGTCCAATGCAGGATGCTGAAGATTGATGGACTTAAGCTGTTTTTAGTGTCAGTATTCGGTGTTTTTAGCCAGAAGGGTCTCTAATTAAAGGATCTGTAATAGATAAGCAGACTAGTGTTGATCAGTTGCACAATATGCAGTCAATTCAAGTTGTATCACATCCATCACATAGAAGGTGGATGACACTGACTGACTTTGACAAAGCACTGTATCGTCACAGACATCAGACGCATCAGAGGCAGCAGTGCATTAATAACTTGAAACACAAAGTCAAGCTGAGTTCATTAGTTGTAGCTCTGATCAAAGGGAAATGTTAGTTGTGAGAGAGTGGGAGGGTGCAAAGCTGTGTTTGAGACAGGGCTACATGGAGCTCAGCAGCAGTGGTTGATTACACATCATGAGAGGAGGAAGTGTTTCAGACCTGGATTTATTTACAGTGAATTCAAATATCAAATATTTGAAATATGTCAAATACATACATACAGTCAAATATGAAAATATGACATTGGTTGATGATAATTCACTAAGCCTACTTAAAATCATTTTTAGTTTTCTTGATAGAGGACGGATGCTTTATGATGGATACATTTTGGAGGACTGTAAATAAGATACAGATTAAATGTGATGGGATATTAAAAAGTAATCCCCAGTGCAAATGATGCCCTTCAAGATCAGTGTGCCAGTCCAAGTACAATTCATTTTTCACTTACTTATGCTGCAATGTGTATTGTATTCTTTTGATCAAACGCCTTTCAATTCTCAAACAAATCAAACAGTTCATTCACAATAGTTTACCTTAGAACCAAACAAGCACCAAAACTAACGCCTATTTAGATTTTTTTTTTTTATTTGAGTGTCCTGCACCTTATGGAGGTCTGTCTATTCGCTAAGCACAGATATAAGTCCTGAAGCAGCAGCCTGGAGGTCAGACTACCACTGCTATCAATGTGCCCCTCAGCAAGCAAAGGGATTTAGACTTCAGGCAGTTCTGAGTATAACTGTAAACATTTTGGGACTGTTTATGATTTGTGTATACCATCTATTTGCATTACATTAATTCAGTGATTAGACAATGCTTTTGCAACATGTCAACCTTGCATTATTAATTGACTCAACGTACAGTATGTACTTACAAACATATGTTGTCGTGCAATCCAAGCACAGACATGACATCCTCTAAAACTCAAAGAGACTCATCCTCCCAGTTATTAATCCTCACACAGTTATGAGAGTCGATGGAGTTCTCCCTCCAGTAACGAATGAAGGGCACGACATCCGGCGGCCAGCTGGCAGGTACAACATGTCCACAAGCTGAAGATCCACTGCGTGACGAGCGGAGCTCTGGAGGCTTTCCAGTTTTAGCTGGCAGCCAATTTTTGGGGAACGAGTCGTGTATCGTTGTGCTTTTTGGCTTCACTGAAAACGTGAGTCACACACACATTCACAACTAAACTGACCATCTGCACACAGCCAAGAAGAGTTTCTGAAGACTCACAAGTATTACATCCACCAGCGGCTGTACCACTAATAATAGAAATGTCAAGAAAATATCCACGAAGGAAATGAGAGGTTTAAATTCCAAGAGGCGATATGCTTAATTTTAGCTAAAAAAGCTTCAGGAGTCAGCAAAGCAAAAATATAGATGATTACTACTGTTCTTGGAGCTGCATTATGCAACATTTAAAAATACATCATGATTGAGCTGTCACGAGGACTCCAATTCAAGACTGGTACAGTATCTGTTGCATTGAGCAACATCAGACAAAATCCCTAAGTGAGGATGAAACAGCAAAAAGCTGCCCCGTCACAGTGAGACATCGTGTAAGAGTTCAAACTTAAACAGCTCAAAGGTCGTGCATTAGATTTGGTGCAGAGGTCGCAGGCTCCGCCGCCATGGAGCAGACGAGTGGTGATGCGGGGGGGGGCGGGCCCTTTTGTTGGAGGTTATTAAACCTGCAGCGCCTGACCACGGCTGCACCGCTGGATCTAATGATTCACACCACGGCAATTAAAGCAGGATGTGTCTGAATCTGTATCTGCCCAGATGAAAGAGGGATCATGATCATTATTATTATTTATCCAGTCCTTTCTCAAGAAAATGGATGATGTATTTTAGATGTATAACCTGCCAACAGTTTTATTGGTTTCACACGCAACCCAGCATGCTGTCCCAGTTTTCTGCACTCCGCTTTTACTCCTCCTTTCTGTGGCTCTTTTATTTCTTTCCTTTTTTTCTCAAAATTACTAAATACTAGCTAAAAATAGAGATCAGTTAGGTAATCCAGTGAAACACATACAGTTGGTGATATTATATATATATATAGTTGGTTGTTTGTTTGGTTGTTTTGTTGTTTACTATGCCAAACCAAGAAAAAGCGCACTTGATTCCTGTTTACAGATTGTAATTGAGGTCACCTACTCACTTTCAGATTCGGAAATCAGTGCTGAAAATGCTGCTTAACTGCAGCGTTTCACAGGAAAAGACAGTACAAAGACCCACTTAGCTTTATTACCTTGTTAGAAGGGTTTGTGAATCCTGAATTAAAAGCTATATTGTCATTTAGAACTCCGATTTTGGCTAATTTAAAAATAACTCTAAGCTGCATTCAATAGTCAAAAAGATGATTTAGTTGCAAAGGCCAGGTCACACTGCAGGTCAATGTTAGGTTACCTGTGTCCCTGCACCATTTTACAGATAATACATGTGACTTTATAATTATTAACTAAGTCAGCCCCAAAATATCTGATCACTGCATCTCTCCTCATACATTCTGAAAACAAACCACACCAAGTTTCACTTGAAAGCGGCCAGTTTACGTAACTGACACTGACCAGGGATCAGCTGTTGCCTTTAGGGTTTTCGCACCACCACATATGACATAAACCAGGAGAGAAACACTGGGGGGGTTGATCCAACCACACAAAACAGGCAGGCATCATGTGCAGCCCTCGCTGGCCGTTATTTCAGGGGATTTTCCCATCTGACTACTTGAGAGTAGTCGTTCAGAGATTGCAGTTCTTCCTGTATCGGAGTGTCCTCACACTTAGCATACTGTATGGAGTCTGGAGAGTTTACTGCTTTAGTTTTCTGCACAAAGACCTAAGACTGTCTGAGGAAAATTCAAGAACGTTTCATTTTGTTTAACCTGAAAAAAAGGTCCTTGCTGCACCAGTGAAGGAACTAAATGCTCCAACTTGGCTTTTGCTAATATACTGTAGTTCTACTGAAGTTTGAAAACTATAAAGGTTTGTTAGGGTTGAAAATCTCATGTGTAAATGTCTTTTTTCTTTGCAAATATACATCGATCAACAAGTCATTTTTCTCCCCTAAATGTTCACTATTCTTTTAATGCTTCCGTCTCTCATTTTTGCGGGCCATGCTTGATAAAACATTTATGAAAAGCAGGAAAGTGAGTCAGTAAAACTGTGTTTGTATTTCAGGGAGAAAACCAAAAGGCTCTTCTCTCACACACTTTTCACATCAAACATTTTGCTGTTGAAACACTTCGGAAATAAAGGACGTGTTCATATTTCTCTTTCTCTATTATTGTGCCTGGTGACAAACAATGGATATTAAATTCAGAATTTACATACAAATACACAATGGAGAGAGTAAATACATAAATACAATGCTTGTTTGTGTAATATGTTTGGTTGTGTGTCAGTGTGGGACAGTAATAATTGACTTTAGCTTGTTTCCTGTGTTTTGTGTGTGTCTGTCGTTGCACGTGTGATTGATTAGTTATTTGTGCATTAATGTGTGTGTATGTTTGTGTGTGTTTGTGAGCGTGTCGGCTTGACAGATGCAGCCGGTGTATAAAATTCAATCCACATAGTGAGGAGCCAATAAAAGCCCGATTGGCTCGGAGAGAGAGACTAGCTAATGTTTGGCAATCAGTGCCATGGCTCATTAACGCCCATAATACATAATTAGTGTGTTTGGCTATACAGACGTGTAGCTGATTGGAATGCGACACGCGTTTGCCATTTCTCCTCAGTCTTCATTGCCTGCATCATTTAGTCCACCGCTCTCCTCATCCAACAATGCTTTACTTGCATTAATTCTACAGTCATGCATGTGGTAAAGACAGCAGAACTTCCTAGAAGAAAGTTTACATTATGTCATGTATGTAGCCATCACATGCATATTTAAGACCCTTTTACAGGGTTCTCATTTAAAATGAGTCATTTCAAACGGGAAACACTAAAAAGTCGGCTGCAGATGTCGCATTTTCGACCAACTCATGGAGTTTAAGCTGATAAATTAGCCGATAAAATCTGCTAGCAACAGTCATCAGTGCAGCCGACATTGTCAACTAGAAATGGTTGCTTTTGTTTACTTCTGTTATGAAATCAAAGATCTGCTATTTAAAAAGTCATGACACATTTTCAGTGCAATGCTTAACAGGCATAGCAACAGAAACTAAGGGGGCGGGGCTTAGCAAACAGTCGGTTGGGATTTACTGGCGTGGTGACAAGAAGCTGTGGTGCTGATGTTAAACTATCAGCTGTGTCAATACCAATGACTCAACACTTCCAGCTGCTGAGACTTCTAATCTTCAAAAACCTTGGAACAGAATCTGTCCCAAAAGACGCTGAAGACACTCCCAGTCCGCCTCTAACTACATCACACTCTTACTCAGTCTCTTGAACTTCAGTTCAGTTCAGTTCAGCTATGTGCTCCACTGGAAGTATCAGGTGTGGGTCTGAGTATGATCCTCTCTCTCTCCACCTCCTAATAACTCCATCTCAATAGCGTAAGGTCAAAAGCAAGGGCATCATTGCTCTCCAGGTAAATCACATCAACCTCCACACACTACAGCCCCTCAGGACACGGACACACACACATATTCACACCCTCCCCATTAATCAAAGCAGATCCTTGAAGTCCTTCACTCCTGCGCTCCCTGAATGTTTTATCTTCACATTAACAGGGGAGCGTATCACCCAAGTGATCGCACATTTGCTTGGTTTTTTTTTTTTTTACACACACAAACACTCACACACAGGCATACTGATGTTCACACGCAGCTCGAGGCCTTGATGCACAAACACGTCTGATCTGCCAAATCCTCACTTTGCTGACAGGTGAGATAACTCGAGCTGAATTTCGCACTGTCTGAATCAGCTGGCGGTTCACAACCGACCAGCAGTATACCACCAGTCACTGTACGTGTGTAACACACACATAAAAACGCAGACTCGGCTATACAGACAAGAAAAACCAGACATATGTACAGTATATGTGACATATATACAGTAAAGTATGAATTAACCACTGTGGATATCAGAGGACTTTCTTTGTTTTTTTTATTAGTATTTATCAACAGTGTACAATTAACAACAATACAATCATTTGTGCAAACCCAAAACTATGGCTCTACTGTAGATTATATGAAAGATAACTTTTTCATTGCACTTACATTTGTGCTTTTTGGGGGACTCAATAATAAGACAATCAATTAGTCGATTGACACAAAAAAAAAATCGGCAACTGTTTTACTGATTAATTGATTAGTGGTTAAATTAATTTTTGAAGACAAAAATCCAAACAGCTTCTCAGTTGTAAGGATTTGTGTCTTTTCTTAATCTTATTTGGGGATAAACTGAATTTCTTTAGGTGTTGGACTGCTGGTTGGACGAAACAGGCAATTCGATGACATCACCTTGGGATCTAGGGAATTGTGATGGCCATTTTTCACTTTTTCCAGGACATGTTATAGACCAATTGATTATTTGAGAAAATAAGAATGGTCAAAATCGAAGCAGCAGAGGTAGAGATATCCTCACGTTTAGTCCCTATGCGTCTGGCCCAAAAAACACTGGATCCTACAATTCCCATAATGCAACTCAACAGCTTTGCGTTAGCCCCTCCTTACCTGGTAAATGCCTACATCTTTCAAACGCAAACTTTCAAAGCCCAAAATAACCCTGAAGACATCACTATGACATCATCAGGGTTACTTTTCTCAAACTTGAGAAAACTAACTTCAGAGCCACACAGGACATTGAAAAGCAGCTGTTTGCAACTTTAAAATGCATCACAAGGCTAGAGAACTGTGTATGTGGCTTGTAAGAACCTCAGCATCATATAATCACAGACTGATTGTAAGTGTATTCAAGGATGGATTTTTTTTTCTTCAATTCAGCCTGCTGATAACTGAGGAGAATCCTCCACTCAGAGATAGCATGAGGCATCTCAGAGCTTCTAGTTCTTCTATTGTGTTCACTGCTGTTATTATCATTGAATCCATTGTGGCAGCCGTGCTAAAGACATAACCTCATCTCTCCACCCACTCCCAAACCAATCTACAATACAATCTCCATTGTTTCATCACGTTGACATGACGATCTCGTTCCCTCGCCGCTGAAACGCTATCCTGCAGTTAACTGAGGATGAAATGAAGCAAACGGGGGGAAGTTGTCTCCCTGAGGCGTATTTCAGTCGAAAATATAAACTCTGTTTTTAAGAGTCCTTCAAACAACCGCTGTAGTGAAGTTATCAGGATCCTGTTTAAAAGCTGCACATTTCAACTCCTTGTAGACTCATTTGGGGAGCCAAGACTTGAAAGACTCGCCGAAACCGTAACCAAGTGTAAGGGCAAGTTTGAGTGGGTTGTCTGCGTTGTAAACGATGTCCTAAGGCAGTCAGTGAAAATCCATATGGACATTCCTCAGGATTTCTTTTTTCTTTTCTGAGCCTTTGATCCTGCTGTGTCAGTCGTGGACCCCTACGTTTCAGTTTTAGAGGGCCCCGTCTCACCCTGTGGGACCTTATGATTCACAAGAGGGGACCAAATGTTGAAATCAGTTTTGGGGATTTACTACTCTACAGCTTGGCATTAATGAGAGGAAATACAGAAGCTATGGCCTTTAGTAATTCTAGGCAGGCTTTGAGTATGTTGTGAGAGGCAAAAGTCATACAACTAGGTATACTCACAGGTGACAATATGCATAGTCATCATATCTGCTTGATTTTTGAGTGTGTTGTTGGCAGACACCTTTGCCCCACAGTGCAATGCACAAAGGAAATGGAGGCTCACAGCTGCAAAAAATTTGAATAAACTGTGTGGTGGTGAGAGAGCTCCACAAAGAGCTAGAAAAACATAAAATAAGTATTCCATTTTTGGAAAAACTTTTACATTTCTCTTTGTGAAGTTTAATCGGCAGTGGCATTCCACAGTCACAGATTAACGTTTGCCAGCGCGTGTATTGCATAATTTCCTGTTTGTACTAAATGGTAAAGTATGTTTGTACCTGCATTGCAGTTTTATAATTACTTATGATTCCTTAAAATAAAAAAAACTGTATAATTCTCCAGAGGCTTAACATATATTTTAGAGGGAAAATAATCTCAGTGAATACACCTCCAAATTGGATAAACTCTTTGTAAGAAATTATATTAAAACAACATTTATTTATTTATTTTCCAACAGAGGAAAAGTTCAGGACTAAGAGTTCTGCTGGTTCTTACTGCAGCCATCTAATCAGGAAGTGATTTACACCTGGGACACCAGAGGCCTGTACTATGAAGCAAGTTCAAAATACCCAGGATATCTTTTCGTTATGTGGCTTCACTAACCCAAACAACCGCAATCATGTTAAGCGGTCAAACGATGGTGGTTATCAGGGGCGGTGTTTGCAGCATATGACCAATCACAAACATGGACAAGTGTACTGGTGGCATATTTTACAAACAAAGAGCAAACTATAATATTAGACAAACGTGAAGTGAAACACATAATGCAGCTGAAAGCAACACGGTTGCCGCTGCCAAATGGAGGGAGGTCAGCTGGCAAAAAAATCGCAGACTGTGTGAATGCGTAAGTTAATAGGCTTTTAACGAGTAGCTCTGACTATAATTACATTCATGTATTCCATTAAATTAACGTTGCTTAGATGTATTCTTATGGCGTGTATGACAATTTTAGCCTTATTCTTTCAGCTGCAACCCCGGCGGTGTGAAACGGACTTGGGAGCAAATAAAAACTAAATTTAAAAACATAATTCAAAGCAGTGAGTAGGCTTACTTTCATATCTATCTAAGGACAAGGCTTTAGTGCTTCAGTCTGTCTCTGTTGGAGGCTGATATCGGTATACAAAGGCACAACGCTCAGGCTCTCCGCATCACCCACAGCATACATAAAAGTACCCGTAGCAAAGTAACGCAAGGCAATGCATATAGTCTGCAGGACTGTAAGCGCACGACTCCGACGTGTCACATTGGCAACATACAGCTCAAGAAGCTGACACAGATAGGTCAGACACTCTTGCCCTCCTAAGAGACCCTGTCTTAGGAGGGCAGGTTAGTCCGGTGCAGCATAAATTACCATGGCGACGGTACCCTGGTAAGAAGTGAACCACCGTTGTTACCCTGAAAACCCAGGGTTAAACCTGAAGTTACCTCGTAACCCGAAATCCTGCTTCGTAGCGCAGGCCTCTGGTGAATGTAATTAACTCGTTGGAAGAAGAGAAAAGCCAGGAGGTCTGTGGTGCTGCAGAGAGCCAAAACTGAGAAGCCCTCGGCAGGGAAACTGCACCTATTTGAGTGAAGAAATGCTGCCATGCTTTTCACATAAAATAAAAGGAAAATTAGGGAGAAACAAACGTATCTAATATATTAAGATAAACCCTTTACAGCTGGCAAAGTGCCTCACTATTTATGAGCTCCAGCAGCTCAAACAAAGTAGTCAACAAAAGACAATGATTTACAACCATACTGGCCCTAGGTAAACAAAGGCTGAAGCAGGGTTATCCATCTTGTAGCACCTCGCACCACGATTCATCATGGTAGTTTACGTGTCAGCCATTTTATAACCTTCCTCCGTCAATGCTGGATTATAGTGTCGACCAGAGCCATAACAGGCAAATACTCACTCAGACGGTGCAATAAATCCAAATCTCCATGGAAAAAGGTAAATATAATGACATCTGTGTTATTGGCTCAAGACAATAAAAGCCTGGAAAGTAAATTCCAATATCGCAGTCATATAAGTCCTGGCTGTCAGTCTAGTATGTGGTTTTAAATTTCAGCTCAACTTGTCATCTTTTCTGGCTTTTACTGGTCGTTGTTTTTATTATCTGGTTTAGTGTATTAAAGATGCAACAGGACTAATATGTAAAAAGCTACTCAAATAATCACTAGATAAAAAAAGTAGGGCTGCAACAGAGAAGAGCGTTCACGCATTCCTGTTCTCATCCTATTTGCCCGAGTCAAAATTCAAAGTTATGGTGTTAAGTGTGGGAAATCTTCTTGATGTACATAACATGACACATCAAAACCAAGTGATGAAATGCCAAAGTGGTTCCAAGACAGCAGCAAACAAGCATTCTACTCAGAGAACGCCAGACTAACCAAATACGCTTTAGTCTCCCTGTAATGCAACAAAAATGTTGTGATGTGGATCGGTGCTTCTAAAGCTATGGCCACAAATAGCCAGCTTGTCACATCTATATGGCATAAGTGGGTTAGCATCACTGTGCATACCCTGAGGAGTTCCCATTATAATCATGAACAATTAAATACGCACTGTTTCAATCTCACTGTGCAGATTCTGCACATTAGTCATGCAGCTGTGTGAAATCTCGTTATGGTATTTCTCTGACTTTTCGCCTGAATGATTTAATATCGCAGAGGAAAATACACTTTAGAAGCATGATGTATCCATTACAGAAACTTAGAGCAACATAAGACATAAGCTTCCAGTGTTCAAATGGACTGCCGTGCTATTTAGTCCGGACATTCCTCAGGTTGAATTGTAATGACTTTGGTGATCTTCCGACTTGTCATCTAGCACCACCATCCGAACTGTATTAATTTATCTTTTCTTTTTTAAATAGGGGTTATAGTGGTATAGTAAAACCCACTTTAGTTCTTATTAACACTTAGTTTAGGTGTAGAGGACGGCATGAACATGACATGGACATGAACATGAACATACTGCTAGATAGACCAAATGTTTGGTACTACACTACAGACTAGATGGAGAGATTAGTATTGATTTAACACTGAAGACGTGCGCTGTAATGGATAGTACACATTATCTGCCATTAAAGCTTGTGTCTTAAGAGAGATATTAGAAGTCATTTCATGAGGCTCATGACATCCTGTGTCTGTCCATGAAGCTAATCACTATCCACTCTGGTCTGTTATTAATGTTTTACTAATGAAACTGTTGTCTCCATTTAATACTCATATTAATTCATGTATTATTGTTGTTGTTATTATTATTATCGTTATTATTATTATTGCTGGTTATACATCATATACTATCCAGAAAAAAATGGGGATTTGATTTAAAACAAAAGGAATTGGCTGTATTGCAGTACATCTCCACTGTCTGCCTTTGTGTCCAAATGCTGTTAAAATTAAGTATAATTTGTCACTGTGCTTTAAATCCATGTCAGTACACTCCAGCAACAAGCAGACTGATCTCATTTTAGCGGTTTCTCTTCTTAAAATATCTAGTGACCATGTGTGGCTTATTTCTCATTAACTAAACAAGACAATGACAAATACGGAAGTTCTGTAATCCACGTCAGTATGTTTCTCGTATTCATCCAGAGAAAGCAAACCACAGCTCTTCATGTAAGATGCATCACAAGGCTTCCTCCACCATGTATTATTTCATCTACTACATGAATCGAAACTTTATTTTTCCAACTGCCCATGTGATTTCAGTGAAACTGCTTCTTTTTGGATATTATATAACTCATAACAGTTGGTATGTTGTTAGGTGGGATCCGATTTTCTGAGCAGAGTGCGGAGGATGGAGATTAGCTTTTAGAAACGCCCGCACTTTGAATGACAGCGCATCCACCCACTCCACCTCCGGGAAGCAATCCAGAGAAGAAAAGACCCCAACCCTACTGCAGATGGAGCCTTAAGCATCTGGAAAAAGCATCATTGACATACATGCAGTCCTCTGCATGGCTTCTGCAGGATCTTTATATTACAGAAAAACATCTCAGCGAGATCAGAAGAACATAAACGTCCCTGTGAAATCCCATTCGTTGCTGTTAGCTATAGATACTTTGCAGAGATGACAGACGCTGCCTCCAGCACCTCATGAAAGATTTAGAAGAAAGTTTTTAAAAGATGTGTCAGAGACATGGATTGCACTTGTTGAAAATAAAATCTCCCTCATTCCTCTTCTTTTAGATGAAACCGGCAGGTGCTGGAGGGAGACTTGCCTCGCAGCGGGGAGATAGTGGCCTGAAGAGAGTGAAATAAGCATGCAGAATCTAAACATTACTCTATCTCAGCGTATGGTTGCCCATCTGGAAGAGAACACTGACTGTGGGCAATTCATGTTCTGAATGTAAATGCACCTCCTACAGTCATCTGTAAGCAGGATCAAAGATTTACAGCTCGATTCTGTATAACTGAACTATATAGTGACGAATGTCTGGTGTTTTTTGAAGTCCAGTACTTAAACTTTTGGTTTGGCTTTGAATAGCTACTATGAACATCTGAGTTCTTATTGTCAGCAGGCTGAAAAACTGTGCAGTTAGTAGAACTGCTGACATATTGGAGGCTGTTACTTTTGCACTGAAGTAGCCCTAATCCAGGAACGTATACTACATATCACGGTCCTGCATGGACCGCATGGTCCCCTGAACTCGGACATTTCAGTCACAGACCCGCTCATAAAATTTGTTATGAGAAGAATGTTGAACATGCAAACACACCGTATGGTGGGAAATCATCATCGTCTTAGTTACCTATAAGCTAGCAAAACCCGACATCACGCGACTGTGAGGTAACAATAAACATGATTTATTCCGGTAGAGAAGGGTCTCCTCTTAAAGGAATAATTTGACATTTTTGGTAAATATACTTACTCCCTTGCTTGCCAAGAGTTAGATTAGAATATCACTTGATACCACGCTCATGTCTGTACGCTATATATATAGCTACCGCCAGCAGCCGGTTAGCTTAGTTTAGCACACAGACAGGAAATGGGGGGAAACAGCTAGCCTGCCTCTGTCCAAAGGTAACAAAATCTGCCAGCACCTCCAAAACTCAATAATTAACGTTCTGTCTTGTTTGTTTAATCCGTGTAATGACATGTCTATGTCATTACACTATGAATTTCTTGGCCAGGCACACTAATCGCGTGGAATCTCTGCTGGTTGCCTGTCAACCACAGTGACAACACAACACCTGGCCAAGAAATAGTACGGCACACAAGCCCCGTCATTTTTACATCTTTGATTTTACATGGTTTGTATTGGCTTTTGTGTAGGAGGCCTTTCTCTATCGGAGTAAATCATATTTTTCGTTGGCTCTACAGCCACCTCGTGTTATTTCCCAGCTTTTAGGTATAGAAGATTTCCCACCATCCAGTGAGTTCGTATGTTCAACAATATTCCTGTAACACATTTTATGAGTGGACCTACACCTGTATTGTCCGAGTTACAAGAGATATCCATGTAGGACTGTGATATGTATATGGTCCTGGATCAGGACTACGAGTGAAGGTACTGGAAACAAATATTTATTTGATATTCCGAGGTCTTTGCAAGCCCCCATGTTTTCTTCTTGTCAGGGTAGAAAAGACTCTGAAATAATATTTAGATCATAGAAGACAATAAACATCTGCACTAAAATCCAGTGCAATATTACTAAAAATAACAGTGACAATAAACCTCTACAATATTGGTGCATATTTATGTGGAATCCAATTCGTTGTTACATTTGAAAGAGTTCAGTTTTAGGGCATAGACAAATATTGTAGAAGTGATAAATGCTACAGTGAATACATTGGTGTGTTTTCGTTTAAATAAATCAAAAAGCATCATATCTATCAAAACAAGTCTACAACACTGACTAGAGCAGATTAGCCCAGCATCAGGATGCAAACCAATACATCAGTCTAACCCTATTCTGTATGATTTAGTCACTGTGAGATGTAGGTCTGTAGTTCCAGGTAGCAGTCAGTGCTGAAGCTGGGGAAAAAAGCTGTCAGAAACTAGGACAGCGAGGTGGGGAGGGCTGGTTCATAGACCTGCACTTCAGTCTCTGTAGTCTTTGATCCTGACCGCGGTGGCTCAGCTTCACATGCTCACTGGCAACCCAGACTCAATAGTGGCCTATAAATACCCGGCATGTCTGCACAGCCAGGTAACCTCAATACCCAGTAACACCCTGAGATGCAAAGCCTTCACACTAAGGTTCCTGCAAGCAGAATTACTGTTAACTTTGCACTCTTTGCTAAGTAATGTCAATAATACAGCAGGACAACAGGGTGAAGTGTTTGTATTGCATCTCAAATGAGAGTTATAAAAACACAAAATGTATCTTTAACTGAAACAAAAGATTACACTATGAAGAATTACAATGGAACAAATAAACATATTTGTTTTTCTCTTTAATTTGCAGCTGAAAAGACTCCATTTAAGTTTTCCTTTCGAGTCTTTTCACTGTAGGACTACCTGGAGTGTTTATGTGTTACACACTCGATGGGAGGCTCCCTTTGAACTGGTATGGGGCAAGGATGTACAACACCCTCTCTCTCACACACATACACACACACACAAAGTGGCAAGCATATAAATTTCCCTCATCCAGTTTTCCAGTTGGAGCACCCTGTCTATTTATTTCTCTCCATGTCATACACTGTGTCACATTAACACACACACGTTTCCACTTCCAGGGGCTGGGGCCCGGTCACAGGAAGACTGGGTACTTGATAGAGCCTCTGACAGGACAACACAGAGACAAGCTCAGGAAATTAGTCCAACAGTCCGGTCACATACACACACTTGCGCGCGCACACAAAATATAGGGCTTGACAGACTTGTTGGCCCCATGAGACCTTGGTGAGAAATACAACACACCAGGGGAGGTAGTTTTGATTTTGACAGCATGATGAGGAGTGGAGCACATCTGTCAGTGTGTTGTATCTACACACACATATGCAGATACTGATTACACTGGTGTAAATACACCATTACACCTGAAGCAAAATTATAATTTATACACACACTAATACAGAAAGGAACTCCAGAGGGGCTCTGGGGTGACCATTTCCTCTTCCTGTTTCCTGCTGCTTACTGAAACTTGAGATGAGTCAGTCCTTAGGGGAGTTTCTGTTCATACACACACACTAGTATGTAGGCACTTACAGACACATATGCAAACATCTTATTCCCTCATTCGCATTTAAAAGGTCCATGTGGCATTTTAAATGTTAGAGAATCCCTTTCATAAGAATTGCTGTACCTTTGTTTGACGACTATAAACACATGGTGGAGATGACTGGTAGCCTTTGTTTCACTCCACCCATACTGGTGCCAATATTTATTCAATTTCAGCTAATTTCTCATAAACCCTGTTACAGTAGGTCTTGTCATAGAGAGGTTGTTGCCAAATGCTTCAATTCTTATCATAATCTATTTATCCCAGTCTTTCAGCACTATCTGACAACACAAAGAAGGTTGCTTTCACACTAGCACTTCAGCGGTTCACCTAAATGTTTGGAAATATGAATACTGTTTTTGTACTTGGGTGCTACATCCACATGAACAAGGTGGTGACAATAAAACTCAGGTTCGGACTCAGACAAAAAAAAGCCATTGTAGAAACAGCATAAAACCTTAAGCTCTATTCTATCTGCTGGATTGACACCACCTTTGCTCACCTTTGTGCTGTAGTAAAGTCAAGAAGATTTAAACTATGGTGAATGTATGAATGGTGAATGTAAAATACATTGTAGGGGCCTGTCTAAGCAAAAAACAACATACATATGTTGTCTGCATATGTTACTTTGTTGAAGAGGAATTAGCTGTTACATTCATAATCAAACACACACTCCCCATGACAAGCCTAATGTTGTGTGTATTTATGTGTGTACACAGAGCAGAAATGCCTTTGGTTTCCAGATGAAATACCCCTACAACTGTGGCAACCTAGGTGGTGGTTGCCACAGCTAGGACATCCGCTGTGCTCACACAGGGATCGAACAGATGTCCGCAATCATCAAAGACGTTTCTCTCTGACACCCTGAAACAATCAAAGAGGCAATCCATCTCTGCAGTTGACAAAATCAGGGAGGCAATCTTCAGCGCGCAGGGGTTGGGTGTTTTTTGTTTTTGCACGTGTGCGTGCATTCACGCTCGAGGAAAGCCAGTTGATATGAAAAGTGTGATTCCAGTGGAAGCTGCTGTCATGCAGTCTGTCACTGGGAGTCCATGAATTATCCACAGAGCTTTCAGCGCAGCAGCTTTAGAGCAGGTTCCATCAAATTGTTTTGGAGAGAATTCTAACTCCAAATGCATTGTAAGTGAAAGTAAGTGAAGCATGGAACTTGAGGAAGGCCTAAATGCACAGTATGATTTTAGAGCAAGCATTTCTACAATATCCAGACAGTGGAGATTACTCTACAGTGCCGACTGAACTCAGGTGATAATATAGTTCATGATGAATGACAGTAAGAAGTATGCAGGTTTGATTCTAAGCTTTGACTCCTTTTTACCTCTTTTTAATCTCAGTTTCTTCTCACAGTTCAAAAAATGTAAATCAGGGTGGATTACAGACTCTCAAAACACCCAGAGGTATGAATGTGTGAATCTGAACTCTCCACATACATACTGTGACTTCCTTGGTCAATCTACATGTTTGCAGACGACACCTCTGTATTACTGATCAGACACAATCACTTCAGATACCAGAAATAATCCAGACTGCCAACTACACAGACCTTCATCATGGCAGACAAAACTGTTAAAATTAATGATGTCTCTGTTCAGTTTAGGTGTGCCAGTGACCCAGCATGCACAATACAAATGGAATGCAGCCATTATTAATAACAATGCATACACCTGCATTTGACAAGTCATATATCCTGCCAGAGAAAGGTCTGTTGTAAAGGCGTCTTGCCAATAAAATCAAACTAATTGTTATCACATCTGTTCAGCCAAGCAAACAAACCTGCTGTGCACAGCTGCCGAAGTTTTGACCCATGTGGGTTTTTAAAGGCCACATTTGTGTGCCCAAAACACTACAAACTTTCAAAATGTCAGTGTTTCCTGTGTATTTGTATCTTTTGTTGTGTTCTCTCAGGATAGAAAAGCAATTGAAATAGCATTTAGACCATGATGGGAAAGTAAAGCGCTGCACTCCAGCTCCTTAAGTCTGACGGTTTAATTGCAAGTTTAACTGACTGACACTTACAAAGCTAGAAAGTAAAACCTCCTACACCACACTCAAAAGACTTCCCTGGTAATCCACTTGACGATAGCACTGGTCTGGGAGGAACCTGTCAATATGTGATTTTTAATAAAAGACCAATACCAACCCAATATATTGATCATCCACTATACTAATCTAGTTCTATCTATAATCAAGCTATTAAAACTTGCCTCCAAAGCAATTATGGACCACCGTTACTGCAGCTTAGCCATGTAGTACAAAGATACACCCCAAGTATCCACTAGCACGAAGCAGACATATGATATCTGGCCACACAGATCTGCTGAAGAGAGCACAGCTGAAGGACAAAAGAAAGAGGTGGAGAGGGAGAGATGGCGGGGGAGGGGGGGCTTTAGTGGGTTTCCACAGTTAAATTTATCACAGTCAACAGAGGAGGAAGACACTAATCAATAAACCCTCTCTGTCTGTCTCCCTCTTCCTTTCCATCTTTGCATTCCCCTCCCCCGGTCTGTGATTTTCCAACCCCCACCAAAAGAAAACCTAATCAGCATCTTGATCCACCAAAAAATGAGAGCCAATAATAGAAGATGGTAATAGAGTAGACCGGGGCTGAGTTGACACTGTATTTGTATGCAGAGGTCCAAAAGAGTAATGCATGAGGCTTTAAAACACTGAAAATGCTAATTGTTAACTACAGCAAAAGTCTCACAAAATATCAACATAATCATTTTTCCAACAAGGAACAAGAAGGACCTCTTCCAGTCAAAAGTTAGAGTTTGACTTACAGAGTACTGCATACATGGACTGAGTGTAGAGGTAGGTTTTACTGTAACAAACCTACTTCAAAACAAGTGTAGACTCAAGTGGTGGGAGGAACATTTAAACCTTTCTGTGTCTGATTAATGAAACTGCCACATTATCTACAGTTAACGTGGGGTGATTTCATTGCAGCTGGATGAATAGAATGCAGCTGCAAAAAAAAAAGAGCATGCTGCATCAATCTCTTGTTTCCAGATTATTTACATTCGGCTAAATACATGCAGGTGTCACATCTCCTGGCCCATTAAAAGGAAGTTGCGGTGCAGCAAAATTTGCATAGTCTACAGAATGGAATATAGGAGATGATCTGAGGTTACTTTACCATGGAGGAATCAGCCCACATGAAGCCCACAGTGTTCATCAATCATCCTGAGGTGCTTATGCTTTCTTGCCGAGAGTTAGATGAGAACATCAAATCTATATGAAGCTACAGCCAGTAGTTGGTTAGCAAGCGTAGCATAGAGACTGGAAGCAGGGAAACGGCTCGTCTGGCTCTGTCCAAAGGTGACAAAATCCACCTCCCTGCACCTCGAAAGCTTATTAATAAACACGTTATATCTATAAAAAAAAATGTGTAGTTTTAATGAGGGTTTATGTGCTGCCCTATTGCCTGGCCAGGCACAATGACTTCCTGGAGTCTTGTCATCGATGTGAGGAGACTCCAAGAAGTTACTGCGTGTTAATTAGTAAGCATTAGAGGTGTTGGTGGGCTGATTTTATATTATCTTATATTCTGGCAGATCCAGACTAGTTATTTCCCCTTTTTTCCAGTCTTTATGCTAAGCTAAGCGAACTGGCTGTTAGCAGAAACTTCATAACACCATACAGGTATGAGAGTGGTATCAATCTTCTCATCCACCTCTTGTCAAGAAAGGAAACATGCATATTTGCCAAAACTTCAAATCCTTTAATAAAATGTTGTTTCAGTAGTAATATATATAATGCACCTACTTTTTCTTAGAAGTCATTTTAAATCAGTATTAGTAGAAATTGGTGGTGAAAAGAGCATATATCAATGTTAAGATCTGAAAAGACATGATGCTGTAATGAATGAGGGCCCCTATTGCTGTTTGGCTTGCATATTACAATTCAAAATGAAAATATATTGTGCATAACTATCTGAATTTGTTTTATTGTATTAGTTACATTGTGCATTTATTTGGTAATATTCACACTGAGATGAGAATGTGTGGCTTGATGAATGAGATTCCGCTGTCACTTTAACAAGCAGTTCTGTGGTCAGCGAGGACATCTTACACAGAGCCGACTGAATGAAAAGCACAGCAGCAGAGATGATGTGCTACTTGTTGGTTTCAGTATGTTCCTAAATTAAAGTATGCTGCATTATTTAACAGGTCAATCCATGACACTCATTTTTTCCAAGTACTAAGCCACTGTCCATCATGTGACTGTGAGTATGGAAAACTCCTGTCAGCACTCTATTTTGAAATAAGCCGATAGGAGATGACTGGAATTAGCAATAAAATAGAAGTGAGACAGTTAGTCATTCAGTCTCAAGGGTGATGACAGCAGCATGTATTTTTAATCCCTAGGATACATGACATACATGACATTTTTACACGAGATCAGAGGGTACTACATAGACATTGTGTAGGGTATAGTATAGTAATGCTTATGGTGAAATCCAGTTTTATGTTTTATGTTTCATCTCCTTAATCAAAAAGCCACCAAATGCCTCCACAGATAAGACTTGAAACAGCAAGAGGATATTGCAGCTCTCAATATAGTCTCTAAATACGTCACACCATCAACTGGTGCTCTCTCACCCTTCCTCTCTCTCTCTCTACCAGGTGTGTATCAGTGTGTGTGCATGCTCTGTGCAGCCAAGTTTCTCTTCTCCCTACAGAGCCCACAACTCTGCATGTGTCTACAAGACAGATGTGCAAACCAGATGTCCCTGCACTGAGGGGAAAGGGCTACAGACAGACCTGCTGTCTCTGTCAGTTTTCCTAGTATTACAGTGGTGTTCGACCACAGTTTGAATCGAAGAACACCAACAAGTCAAAAGCTGTTTGTCAGATGTACCAGTGTTATCACAAATTCAGATACACGAGTTCTCTTATCTCCTTTTGAGTCTGGTCATGTTTTTTAACGCCTGAATCTCATCAGGGACTCTGTAGGCTGTATGGTAAAGGTTGTCTCGTGTGAGTTCAGTTCAAAACATGTCCGGTACAACAGCAGGCAGGAAAATACTGTAAGATTACACAGCACAACTGACCAGAGAGAGAGAGAGAGAGATCCAGCACGTGTTTCCTCACATACTCGCTATCAACAGCCACACAAACAGGCACAGTTGATGTTTTATTCAGTAGAAGTCCGGCAGCTATTTTTAAAACAAAAAAAAACAAAAAAAAACTGCTGGAACTGCAGGTGAGTGGCAGCTTCGCCCATTCCCTCCTCTCCTCACTCCATTAGCCTCTGCAGAGCCAGCCAACCGAGGATTACAGGGCCGGCTTGCTGTCTAATTTCAGAGATGTTAAATTCACTCTGGGCAATGTGGGATTCACTCAAGAGAGTCATCAAAGTGTTGTGCTTGAGCAAACTGAAATCACTAAGGGGTATGAGGATGAAATCGGACATCATAAAAACTGAAAATGAGGCTGTGCTTGACAAGAGTTTATCATCTCGTCTGAAACTGGTCGGGGAGGAACTGAAAACCGAATTGGACAGAGAAATTCAACTTCACACAGTTATCAAGTACTGACATTAAGTCATTTAGTGTCAAGCTATGATAAGAGCTATCGGAGAAAGGATCGAGCATTTATTGTTTGCGGTATCTGTAACTAGGGTTGCCATTCGTCCCATAAAACGGAATCATCCCTTATTTGGAAACTAAAAGACGTGTTCCGTATTGAACTGATACGGGAAGCGCGTTTGTTCTGTATTTTTGAGAATCAATTCAGTGCAAGTCTATGGGAGAGAAATATTAAGACAGGGTGATTTGTATGAGATAGAAGGAAACTCTCCTGCTCTCTTATCCCTCAGCCTGTCTGTCATGTTATGTTCCACTACCCAAACAGAGAAGCCGGGGGAGGCGTGCAGAAACAGCTGAAACAACTAGCCTGGCTCTGCCTAAACAAATTCCGCCTACCAGCACTTCTAACTAATGAACCCGTAATATTTCATCTGTTTAATCTGTACAAAAACCGCCCAGCCAAAATATAGTCCTGCAGAAAACTCCCACGTAAAGCCGCAAATTGTTGTTTTTACACTTCGCTAAGCTAACCGGCTGCTAACTGTAGCTTCATATTTAGCGAACCGACATGAGAGTGGTATTGATCTTCTCATCTAACTCTCAGCAAAAAAGTGAATAGACATATTTCCCAAAATGTTGAACTTGAACACAAGACAGATAAATGGATGTAATACATGCAACCCTTTTTGTTGAAAAGCCATGTTGTTGTTAATTAAATGGATTGAATGATTGTGAAATTCCTCAGACTGATCAGACACGGTGTTTTTGTGACTAAATATGTTTTTATATATGGGCTTTTCCATTAGCAGCTTCAGTCTATAAAACCCCCTGTTTCTTTAAAATGCATACATGGGCTGAAATTTGAATAGGAATGCAAAATCACAAGGACGAGCAAATCTACGAAACACATTAACAGTAACATTCCAGGTGTAAGGACAAAGATTTGTATTTGCAAATCCTAATTTGCTGAGCCACTGCTGGTTCTTCTGTAGATTTTCTGGGAAAATATTTCCCTATGAGGGTGAAGAAAGAAACTTGCCAGCGGTCCAAATGTGTTTTAATTATAGATGACTTAATGAATAGATGCCTTAATTTTCTCAGTTACTTAATTCAGCTCAGCACGCCAGCATAACTGAACGTTCAAGTAGGGATAAAAAGGTGCTGTTGACCATATCTAAAGCCCTTCTCATTTCCCCTTCTGTACTCTTAGAGATGTTTTTTTACAAAATCTGCTTTTTTCCTGCATATTACATAATCAACAGTCCATCTGAGAGACAGTATTACCATATCTTTTGTAAGCTAAAGCCTTCATTAAGTGAATATTTTTCAGTGGATATTGGCCAATTAGTCATCTTATATTTTCAGTTAAGACAACACAAACACCAAAATGATGACGCGTCAACCTCTACAGGAACACCTAGATGACTTTTGCCAATTATGTTCTAATCAATGAATAATGATAAGTTGAACTGAAGTTGAAGTTAGCCACTCTAAGTGCTGTGGAAATTTCACATGCCTTCATTTCACAAGCTGTTGCCTTTCGTAAACTTTTCTCTGGTATTGTGCTACTCCCTGATGTGCGCGTTTGCCGTGAAAAGGGAAGTTCAAGAGACAAATGTTTAGAGATATTTTTGTCATTCATCATAAAAGACCTAAGAGTCAATTTACCTTAAGTGATGGTTAGTTTATTTTTTTCATACTGTAGGATGTAGTTTTGTGTTGATGGCTTTGTACTCTCATAATAGCCCCATAAATAATGTTAATAAATGGGCACCAAAATGGAGACCAAAATACATGTACTGTTTGTTTTTATTAAAAATCAGCTGTTAATTAAATGCACACTGTCTATAGTATTTTTTTTATCTCAACTGTATAATATTAATCACTGATGTTATTAGAATTGTTGGTGTCACTGGAGGATTTTCATCTTCCCATAGTGCTCTAAATGCTACTTCTTCACAGAATTTATCATGATTAAAGGGAAATTTCAGAATTTTTTTGTGGATGTCCAGTCAGTATCGATGGTAAATGTAGTCAATTGAAGCAATACATTCTTCAGTGCTTGCTATATTGACTGAAAAAGCGGAGTTCTCCTCAGCGGAGCCGTGCTGGCAGTGCCTGCATGTACCAGGATGCATTGCGCGCGAGCTTCCGACGCCCACACTCACCCAGTGGGCTTCCGTATAACAACAACGCTACCCGAGTCTAGCTGCACTTCTACCGTGAATATCACCACAATAACCGCTTCTAAACCAAAAACTATCTCACCGCAGGCAGCGACTGGAAATCAAAGCTGAAGTCACTGTCCGGTCAAATGACAGCGCTGGAAGCAGGAAGAACTACTTGTCGAACTCAGTTTTCTCTGTCAATATAGCACTCACTGAGGATTTATTGCTTTAATTGACTACATTTACCATCAACAATGACTGGACATCCACAAAAAAAAAAATGCTGAATTTTCCCATTAAATGGAGGACGATGACAACTTGTCAATCGATATGTCTCTGTGTCTTCCTGTGTTTCTCCCACTGACACATTATACACATTTTTCAAGCCTGTCGTCTCATATACGCCTAACATCGTGTGCACCAGGGTCCAGCAGCACCCTCTCTCTGCTCAAGGCTGCAATTTCTAATTAAACCTCCTGGGGACTTCACGAGGGCAGCAGCAGGGCTGTCAAAGAGCCGCAGACAGTTTCACAGCACTACAAGCAGAGACTGAGAGTCCTATCAAAGTAATGAACCGAAGGCCAGACTTTTAACCCCTCATAAAGCCCACACGCTGAGGCATTTTCACTCTAATGAGAGGAAGTGGTTAAACTGATGGGTCATGTTGCTGAGTTCAGCTTTAGCTTAGAGTGTAGGAGTGGGAGGAAAGCTGCAATATGGCCTCATACTGTGTTTATTAGCACCTGTTATGCCTGTAACAACATCTGTGACCCAGAAGCCATTGAAATTGCTGTTACGACGACATGAACTAAACAAAGATTATCCAAAATTTGACTGAATATCAAAGGCCAGGCTTGTATAAATCTTTGCAAAAAGGAGCACAGGATACATGGATGCATATCCCGAGAGCTTCATTATAATTTAAAATCCAAGTCCAAGATAAAGGAGCTCTTTCACTTATAAATAATTTTGGCTAAGTTCCATAACTTGGGGCTTAAAAGCCCATTTCACTGGCTAACACAGTGAGGGTGCGTGCAGGCTGTCATTTCCAAGAACCAAGCCCCCGTCTCATCGTGTCACTGAGCAATGCTGCCTTACCTTTCCAAAGTCCCTGACGTCAAAAAGGTCGAAGGCCTCGAACAGCTCGCTTTTCTTCATGCCGAATACCTCGCTGCACGCTACCAGGAAAGTCCTGATATTCTTCAGGCAAAGGAACTGTGTTGGGAAGACAGAAAAGGGTTCATCTGTGAGCGAGTCATCTAGAAATGTACAGGCAGTATGACATGAACAAATTATATGATGGGTTATTATATTTCCTTTTCAGTTTTCAAAGAGCTGAGTGTGTTTGGGTTTTTTTTTTTAATGTCACTGAATGGGTTCAGATACTGCTGCTTTTCTATTCTGCCTGCTAGCTTTCACTCTGGCTGTCTAATCAGGGAGTGCAGCCGAGGACCTGCGAGACACACTGGAGAACCACAGCTCTAAAAGATAGATGAATCAGTGTTTATAAGCACCACGAGAGCATATTGTTTCATTTATTTGATGTATTTCCTGTTGAAATGGGCCAGTGGAGTGGTGCACAATTAGAAAGAGATCATTCAAGAGTGCAGGGAGAGGAAAGGCAGAGATCCTATTTACTCCTACTGGTACAGTCTAATGTAGCCACTAAGATACAGATCTAATGATTGCTTTTCATATAAAAGCTCCCTTTTTAAGACCAGATCTCTCCTTATATTTGCAGTTTGACAGTGCATAACTATTGTAATTTACTTTAGGTTTTCTCACCTCTCTGTTTACAAATGTCCAGTTTCCATGTTGTAATTAACATTGAATTCAACAGTGTCAAAAGCATAACAGTCCAGTTCAGACAAAAAAAGCAGCAACTGCTTCGATACTCTTTTATTATGTTGTCTACATTTTTGGTTCCAAGAGCTAAATGACACTGCGCTGCACTTTCAGTCAGTCAGTCAATGTCACTCGTTTCTTTGTTTGTTCAGCCATGTTTGCCATCGCTGCTCATTCCTGTTGTCCAGTTCGGCAATTTTTTGTTTCGCTAGGATGGTGAAGTCATGACCCGCCCTACTCTGCCTCCGATTGGCTAGTGCTGCCTTCATTGGTTGGGTTGGTTAGGTTTAGGCAAGAGGAAGGAGACTGGTTAGAGTTAGGGTAAGAATATCAGGATTAGCCAATCAGAGGCAGAGTAGGGCAGGTCAGTTCTAACCATTGTGAGCATGTCAGCATGTTGACGTTAGCATTCAACTCAAAGCACCACTGTGTACAGCCTCACAGAGACGCTAGCATGACTGTAAATCACTTCAAATATATCTTTGGCAATTTGCAATTTGTTGTTAATCATTGCCTGACATATACACAGATCTGTGATAAGTTTTTTATTCCAAACAAATTAGAAACAGAACTGATGTTATGACAGTTCAATATGAGTCATAAACTAATTTCCATAGAGGGTAAGGAGAAGATTGTTGCTAATAAAGTAACATAATTCAAGTACTCTAAGGCAGAGGAAAACAAAAGGCCAGGACACTGCATAATTTTTATACACTGTGAGCCTAATTAAGGGTGTACCTTGACCTAAGAAAATTGACTCAAACAATCAATCAGTAACTTGTAATAAACAAGGTCATTGCTTGTGTTTTCTGCCTCGTCTGCAACCTAAATCTTTCACTAATGATGTTAATGGGGTTTCACCCAGAAATGTATCCAAATTATGCATCAGTTAGCACTGAATGCTGTCCAAGAACACCAGTGAAAGTGAGAAAGCTGGGGAGAAAGGCCACAGTATTAAGTGAGGTTTTCTGAGGTTGGTAACTTTCTTTATGAAGAGTGCCGAGCGGCAGGCAGTAAGTGAAAGGGGAAGGTGTCAACATACTGCAGTTAGCCAACGTGCAGTATCTGTGACTTACGTCCATTAGCCTTCCTGTAGTTGATACAGGATGGGACAAAAAAAAGGCTGCTGAAGAAAGAGATGTTTTTCGGCCACATCACTTAGTGTCCACCACAGAGCTGGGATTAGATTTAACAGATGAACTCATCTGTAAATGTGTATTTTACTGTATTAATGTTACACTGAAAACTGTCTGAGCTGTTGCTGGTTTTTTTTCCAGTTCTTCTTTAACCCCAACATGCAAATATTTGCAGTAGTTAATGTTCATCTGTCACACGTAAATCATTACACATGGGTAATGTGGCTTCATGCAAAGTAATGCTTGCATGATGGAACGCGTACATAGTGACCACAGTGTCAATATTGACATGCAGGCTATTAAGACAACAAAATATCTCAGCCAACACAGAGGCACAGTGCAAGAGCAACTGTGTGATTGTGGCATATGCATTTGAGTGGTGAGGCATTATGGCTGCACCAGTACTGTACAAGGGAGAAGCTTCTAAAATGAACAAAGACAACTGAAAACATTGTATTGTAGTGCATACAGAGGTGGAATAAATAACTCAGACAGTGCAAGAAAAAGTACTTGAAGTCTTAAATCATCATCATCCCCTTCTTCTTTTTCATCTTGGGTAACAGGTTTACAGGAAGTGAATTTCATTAGCCCCTTCCTGTTTCTTCAAAAGAGCAAAAACCCTGTGCCACACTGTTAATATTTGTATGAGTCTGACTGTAATCATGTTTGACAACCTTTGAGAAAATAATTCAGTCAGTGTCATCTTGAAAAACAAAGAGCTCGGGAGAAGAGGCAAGGCAGCCGGACTTATTCTGTTATTCATAACACACCTTCGTCCTCGTGGTACAAAGCGATATCAGATTTGTCTGTGCAGCACATGTCCATGCATCAAATATGAAATGCCTCTCCACTCCAATTGAATTAGGCTTTACAGATGGCTTCACAAGAGAGAGAAAAGCCCCCAGCCAGTGAGCTCCAGATAGGAGGCAGCATAGAGCATCGAGCAAGCAGCAAGTGAATAATATTGAATGTTTACACTTGTACACATCACTTTCTTTTATCAGACAAGCACATCTTGTCTGCCTGGAGTCTCTGGAGAGTCCTAAAGGACCTCACTATATTATCTGAGGGAAGCAGCTTCACAGAGCGCATATGAAAGACCGTGTCTCTGCTGCACTGAGCTGAAAACTGTAGAGGGGGAATTATATTAACAAGAGTGTAGCAGCATGAGGCAACCAGTGACTGTTCCACTGACAGCTTTTCTTCTGCATTAGTGACTCTCTGGGGCTCAGGAAGTGAATGGCCTATGCGTGTGTGTGCGTGTGTGTCTGTATGCACGTCTGTATCTGCATGCATGTGCCTGTGTACATGTATAAGCCAATGTCATAGTAAACTTAAACGAAGACAAAAAAGTTTGTCGTTTCATTCACGTTCATGGATAGCTTTTAACGGATTATTTTGCCATGTTGTGAAATTCACTTTTTCACTTTTTTGTAGAAAAAATGACAGGGACGCTTCACTGAGAGCATTGCTCTGTTTTTCTCTACTATTATCTCTATTTCTTGGCTGTATGGGTCAAACAAACGAGATATAATGCGTTAAATCAAATTAAATCAAGTTTATTGTCACATATACAATCATACACAGTACAACACATAGTGAAATTTGTTCTCTGCATTTAACCCATCCTAGTATTAATTAGTTATATCTTATTTGTAGAGCTTTAGAGGTGCTGTTAGGTGGATTTATATACAATTGGACAGAGCAGGCTAGCTGTTTCCCCCATTTTCCAGTCTTTATGCAAAGCTAAGCTACCTGGCTGCTGGCTGTAGCTTCATGCCAAGCGTCCAGACAGCAGAGTGGTATCGATCTTTCCACCTACCTCTTGTCAAGAAAGTGAGTATATGATCCAAAAATGTCCTTAACTAATCCTTAAAAGCGGACATAAAATATGAAAGACAAAACAATTCCATCCACTGCAGTTGAAAGGCCTGGGAAAAGCTAGTAAGTGGACCTTTAGTCAAGACTTTTTGGTCAAAAAACTTGAAAGCTATATAGAAATAATATCTGGTTTTTAAAACATCCACATTATTACAACTAACAGTAGAGCCAACATCGACCGATATTAGCTTAGCACAGATATACAGAGGTATTGGTATATATGCGGGTAGTAAACAAGAAATTACAGTACACAAATGCCAAAGATATGTTTTAAGTAATTAAGAGACAGTGTTGCCATTATATAGTTTGTCCACTAGCACTAACATGTCCCGCTCAATAATTACAAAAAAAACAAAACAAATTTAGGTTGTCCATGCTTCTTTATTTAATGTGTTTATGAAATTTTTTGGCTGATTTTTTTTTTTTACATTTTCAAACATTAATATCAGTATCAGCCTCAAAAAACAGTGTTGGTTGGGCTCTAATTATACCCTGGCATTCTTACACCAAGTGAAACTGTACCAAATCCAGGGCAAATATAACCAACAATGTTAGTATACCTAAATCTGCATTTCAATGAAACCTGCAAATAACCTTGTTGTGTAGAATAAAGAATTAAGGACAGATTATCCTGCAACATCTCAGCAGGAAGCTCCAAACACACGTTGACTCAGTTTGGATGAAAATGCATATCTTATACAAGACCAGTGTATGAAGAGGGCTTTAAATCCCACCAGTGCATTTCATCTCTAAGACCAACCATCTGGAATATAAGGGGAAAAAATATTCCTGTTAGACGAGCCATCTCGCTGCTGTGCTTGTGATACGAGCCAGGTCGTGCTCTGTATCCACAATAAGTATCCAGTTTCTGCTTATGTATTCCTTGGTACAAGTCAAAGCTCCATAGCAACAAGCTGGAGCCTTTTATGGTCCCCATGCGTATTGTGGAGCTTAATGAAATCCTATTCTTGTTCTCTCATAGATTTACGCAATGAAAGACAGCCAGAGTTTGGCCATATTACTGGTTAAACCTTGTTGAGCATCAATTAATGGCAATCAAATGGATGAGTCTCTTGCAGAGGGAATCAAGGCCTGTGCAAAGAATCTAATTTGGTAGTTAAAGGCTCTCTCTCTCTGTCTGACTCACTTATACGTTTACTGATGGCAGTGTGGGAAAGTAAAGAGAAAGATTATTATAAGGAAACCATGCTTAAGCAATGTAAAGGGAAAAAGGGTCAGTTTCAAACCCCTGCTGGATTACGTCACTGAGATATTGTGTCCGGAGCGAATTACATAATGTGCAGTAACCAGTGGGTGACATATCACAATCCCAGCGAACAGGTCACATCCATGTCATGTTGGAGCTTTTGTCAGCTGTGTAACCAGGAAATGGGAGGTGGAACGTAGGCGAAGGTCTGCTGCCACTGACGAAAACGCTGCTCTCTTGCTTTCTCTCAGTCTGAGGTTGGGGTCATCACAGCAGACAGCCCAGCCAAACACCAATCAGCTTGAGTTATCTTAATGGAATATTGTCAACATAATGCAGTGGTCAGCAACATATCATTCCAGAAATACACTGTGGTAACTGATTTCATGGTTGCCCCTCTCTGGTTTGAGGTGTGCTAAACTGTGAAAAGAGCTGCTTGTTGGTTGGAATGAAAAACCACACTCTTGGTTTACAACAGCACATGACTGAAAAACACTGACATTGCATGCAGATGGTCTTTCCAGTCACTTTTTCCAGTCACTTTCGTGACTCTGAATATCCCCTGCTAGTTGATGACAGCCTCTTTATCGCCTCTTTACCTTATCACATTTCCAGTAAGACACTATTCTGTTTTTTCAGGAGTTTGGGTCATTGGTCACCTCCCTCACTCGGTGAGGGGAGGATTGGCATGAAAGTCATCTGCGTTTCCAGAAGATAGCTCTGCGGTGCTCCTGCTAATCCTTTCACTCAGTGTGTTAAGTAATTTTGGGCGACAAACATTATCCTAAAGTGAGAGAGAAAATGAGAACTTGTAGCTATTTGAAAGCTAAAAGTTAAAGCTGCACTAATACATTTTTTGATGGAACAATGGATCACATGACTATGTGTAATGTGAAAGGTCATTCATAGTAACAAACCCACAGATAATTATCACCCGACTCTGCAGTTCCGCTCAGCTCTACGGAGCGTTTTAGTGTCTTTCAGCTCATTGTTTTGGTTTTATGGCCCACAGTTTAACTGCTTTGGCAGCTGTTTTCAGCAAAAATTCCCCAATAAACCCGTTATATGCTATAGCAAACAGCAGAAAGACAAAGTTAGCAACTAGCTTGTGAACATAGTGGAGCATTAAGCATCTAAACAGTTTTATTTTTTCCTCAGGAGTTTGTGGAAACTAAAACAGAGCTAAAAGAAGAGTGAATTATGGACTTACATTTGTCAGGTGACCAGAAACATGACTCCGCATGAATGCTAATGTTGCTCTATGTCTGCTGGATGTGTAAACAGGCACTGATTGTTAACAAGTTCGCCATATCAATTTTATAAGGTGATAATACTGTATGTTAAAGGTGCCCTGTGGAGTTTTCTTGTAATCAAACAAAAGTTATGTTTACATTCAGCGTTACTCACCAAAATCCACTGTGTGTATCTTTGAGCTCTAACAAAAACATTTGCAAAGCCGATTTTTGAAGTATTTTAAATCCATCATTGTCCATGTTTACTTTGCTAACAGTCTCCTTCTTCCCTGTCTTTTCTGGCACATTGCTGCATATTTTGGTGTGCGACCTGTAGATCAGTGGAATAGTGTGACACCATTGGCAGGAATTCATATCTTGTCACCCACATGCACATACATCCTTGTGCGCGTGCATATGCATCCTCATGCACATGAATGAGACAAATAAAACTCATAGAAAAACAGCTCCATGGCACTACAAGAGGTAAATAAATTCCACAGGGAATCTTTAATGCTGTGTTTACAACTTGTTGCGCTGTCCCCAAGTGGCCAACAAAAACTATTAAAGCAGGTTTAAATGGCAGAAGCTTTCTCTTCCTGCATAACTTGCTTTGTTTCAGTGCATAAAGATAGTTATGATAGATAGCTAATGGACAAATAGAAAACAATACAATTTTTCAAAAGTTTCAAATTTCCAGGACAAAAATAAAAATAAAAACAGTTCAGTTTTCCTAACTTGTATAATTCTAATTGCAAATGAAATGCTAGTGTCACTGAGCCAAATTCAAAAGAGGAACTGGCGGATTACTTTTTGGCTCGGACCAGTTACCAGGCAACCAGCGAAGACTCCAGGAAGTTACCAGTCACGGCCCAGTAATAGTCCAGCACATAACTCCCAGTAAAACAGCAAATTGTTGTTTTTACACTTCAGATTGTGTATGAATTAAACAAACAAGATATAATGTATTAGTAAGCTTTAGAGGTGCTGGTAGGCAAATTTTGTTACGATTAGACAGAGCCAGGTCAGCTGTTTCCAGTCTTTGTGCTAAGCTAAGCTAACAGCTGCTGGCTGTAACCTTATTAGGGCTGGGCGATATATCAAATATATTCGAAAGCTAAGTTAGCTGGTTAGCAATCACTCTGATTGCTCTACTCATCATCTGATTAGGCTATTTTAATTTACTTTGGCCTGACTCGTAGCTGCTAGCTAGCTAGCTTCAACTTTTCTGTGGCAGCAAACACAACACACAGCCTTTCAGTAACTATTATACTGCAACCTGAAGTAAAGTAAGGGGTAAGGTGAGCTAAGTTTAACTACGTTATATACTGTTGGGTAGTTTAATGCATCATATTCGACAAGATCATCATGATCTTGTCGAATATGATGCATTGCTGTTTGCATTATTTGAGAATTTACGGTATGTTATTTTAGAAAAAAAATATATCAACATATCGCCCAGCCCTAAGCCTTATATTTAATAGACAGATATGAGAGTGGTATAGTTCTTCTCATCTAACTCAAATGCAAATAAGAATGCTTCCCAAAATGTCGAAACTATTCCTTTAAATTCCATATAACAGACTGAGGCCATGTCCACAATAGTCATTTTCAAAAAGTTCTTTTAGTACTTTTTTAAAGTACTTTTTTTAGTTAGCAGCACACTATAAAAAAAATATAGCTATGCGGCTTGGAGCATCTACGTAAAGGCCAGTACCACTGAAAAGTTCAAGACAATGTTCTCCACAAGTTTGTCATGTTGCCCAAGCACAGTTTAAAAAAGATTACCGTAAACACTGAAACACAATCACTAAACCTCTTCCTCATTTTTATAACAACAAAACTGCAACAGACAGCCTGGTTACTGCTTGGTCTCGGCAGGTTAAACCTCCTTTCTGTCACCTCCTGCTCTTCCTGATCATTGATACTGTGTTAAAATATAGCCAAACATGCAATGCAGGTGTTGTCATTGACATACTTTAATTATTACTGTGCTGCTGCACTAAGATGTCAATCAATTTACTTCTTTATGTTTTCAAAGGCATCTGACAACATTAACATAAATAAAGGTTAATAGCACCCAAACTGCGTCATCAGTTATTGTGACATTTAAAATGAACAATCACAGAAAGAATTGCAGATGACAGAAAACTGGCCTCCTGACATTTCTGCTACACACACCCGACCATGTATGACCAGGTTCTGGAAATCTTTGACTTCCCCGTCCACACTGCAGGACCAGCATTTTCACTCAGGCATATAGTAGTTCCCCATGCTTCTCAGATTCTATCATGTAATGACAATAAGGCAATAAGGGAAAACCCAACCCCCCACCCTTCCACCTCTGTACCTCCCCCACAACACCAATAGTGCCTCAGAAGCCATTTTCCATTAAATCCTGGTTTTAACCCCAATGACCCCTACATATACTCCATCCCCCCACTAGATAAGTGAATTGAATTAGTGATACTGTGTGATATATGAACCCTCTTGGCTATAGCATCCCCGGTCAAGTAGTTTTAGCTCATTGCTGGGTGATTGGCTCAAAAGAAGGTTTATAAAGAATAAGGGTGGTGGAGGTTGAAGGGTTGAATGTCATATACACTGTGCGACGCACTAAATAAAATGTACACACTGAAGTGAGAATGGTGAGCAGACAGCATCCCTCCTCCTTCTACTCCCCCTGATTTTCTATCACTTGGAAGAGCCTGGTCAACTGCTGTCTGACCCATGTGTGTGTGTCTGTACATAACTGCCCCTGCTGAAAAAGACAAGGGGGCCAAGACTCTGCAGCAGCCATACCCATACTGGGTCCACACACCTGCACATACACAAAAAGCATATATGTTATGCACACACAAGGTATACACAGTCTATTCAGGCAGTATATTGAGGTTTTTGTGAGTCTTAAATCAGCTTTCTGTAGAGCTCTCCACCTCGCTTGGCTCCAGGTTTCCACTACAGTGAACCTGACAGTAGAAGGTTGCAGCCACACCGCTGCTGGCTATGACCAAGGTTGTGGGTTGCTATCATCTGGATCTAAATCGGCAATTCCTGACTACTCACTGTCCTCCAGACAGTATCTTGACATTTCCAACAAGCTAAAAAACTGCTATTATCATTTATTAATGTTACTATTTAAAATCTCATTATTATGCTGAGAGGTCTCCTCTGATGTGAGTAAGCCCCTGACTACACTTAAAATGTCACTTAAGATGATGATTGTTTGCCAGTAAAGACAATAGACAGTATTGACTTTCTCAAGAGCTTTCAGAGCACTCAACAGTGATTAACCGAACAGTCCGCGCCAGAATTGAGTAACATAATAAAGATTGATTGCAGGTACATTCTCCACCACTGAAGTTCTCCTAATAAAATCAGCATATACATTATCTATACTTTAATGTGCACTGGAGCATAGCCTTTACCCGCTGGTTGTGGTGCAGGCTTGTTACCTTGGTGACGGAAAGGTCAGTTCGCTCTCTGCATTTATACACGCACAAGTGAGGTGTGACAGAATCGCGTCTATGCAAATATCTGCGTCCATGTCACTGTACATAAAGCAGCACATGAATATGCATGTCGCAATGCATCGTGATGACACGTCGGAACAAACCACTATGACTGCATTACGCTACACTGGAATTGTAAATGGGGGGCTGTGGTGCCTTGTTCCGACGTGGCATGCATGGCTGCAGAACTTGGTGTTTACACACTGACAGGTGCAATCCCAGTCTTCAAAATGAATCAACGAGGGCAGCCAAGCCACAGTAACTCCCGGGTAGTGAGTACTCACAAGCCGGTCTGAATGCTCGCATACTGCATACTAATAGCATGCACATTATAGTATGTGCAATATTAGTATGCAGTAGGTTAAAGGTATGAGTATGCATACAATATAGATGAGAATGTTAAGTATGAAGTCTGACCCATAATTCTTATTTACGCCTTATTGTTGTCATAGAAACAACCCAGAAGGGGACATTTTCTACACAATATGATGGACAACAAAGGAAGAGGAACAGCAGCAAATTTATGCTCCAATGCAAATTTCTGACAATTTTATGATACAATAAAGAAATTATTTCTGAGACAAAATAGCTACATCTAAAAGTTCTCCTAGTGTTAAGAAGATTACCTCCACCTGCAAATGAAAGTCTGATGGCATGCAGAGAGTGCTACAGACTGCATTCTGGTATGTGGCACTCAGTTAAGAAGTTGAGCTGTAGGACGCACCAAAAACTCGCACTTTGGTTTGTCACCACCGCAAAAAGGAACTAATGAGATTCATTTTATTGTAAAACAACTCAGAGTAAAGCAATGGCAATGGATAATAGGCCTTTTTTCACAGCACAACAGTTTGACTTGTCATAGATGAAAAGCATAGTTGTTAGTAATAACATTAACCATGGCTCTGTTCTAACATCTAATCTGAGGGGTTTAAAAGTATGTTTATAAGGAAAACATACAGTACATCTTATTCAAGTGTGAGTATGGATTAGAGAGAGAAGGAGAGTCTGTGTGTGATGAGAGTCACATACAGACATGCATATAGTATTAATAACCTCTTAACATTTCACCACATCACTTCACATGGTTTAACTTTACTTATCTGTGACCTTATTCTGGTTTATTACCAGGTACCTTAAATTTCACCTACTGTGACAATCCTACAATAGGCTTTGTCCCTCTATAATTACACTTTAATACCCAATCTGAACCTATAACCTATATAATTTACACAGTAGAAACTTTGTACTAAAAGTAGCACCTTAAGTGCTAACATTTGGGGCGACTTATGTTTTTACACAGAATCCCAATCTGTTATGTAGCTGCAGATTTTAACTCCTGTTTCCTGAGCCAGGGGTCTTATTCTGCAGGAACCAAAAGAAAATCAAGACATTCTCTCTCTCTGTCTTTCTCATTCTCCCACACTATCTCTTTCTAACTTTTGTCTTTGCGAGTGAAGAGCGAGCCTCGGAGCCTTTGAAGCTTGCTGACTGTGTGTGTGTGTTCACTGTGCGAAACTGGCTTTTCTCATCATTGTTTGACATCACAGAATTTTGGTCTCAACTTGATAAAATATACATATGTACCATACCATGTATAATGTATAATAGTATTCTCTAAGTGTACTATATGTACAAATGTAATACGCCTGGCAAGAGTCAAATTAAATCATTTGGGTTATTTATTGAGCAGAATGATGGTGAAAGTTGCATCATTGCTAAAAATGTTGCATCTTGGCTGTGATGTTGTCTTTTCACATGATGACAGTTTTTGCTGTAATATGCTGTAGCATAATAAATCACATGTATGAGCAGTCGTTGTCTCTGTGTATATATGCCTGCTAGCTAGGTATATGTAGCCCAACTGTTCTGCATTCTGCATCACATTAAAATAAACAGATTCATTCATAAACGTGTTAGATAAGTCTTCATGGCATCTCTGTGTTGGTCTTGAATCTGTGTAAAATCTACGAAGCCTTTTTTTCTCTTGTTTTTCTTGATGTACTTTGTTGCTCTATGAAACACTTTCTGCTGTCTGATGCTCGTTAAAATTAGGCCTGACTCTTACTCATACTCCACCTTTCTCTCTCTTTCACTTTCCTCCTTAGTCTCCTAAGTCTTTTAAGGTGGCTCTATGCAGAGCAAAGAGTGTGTGTGTGTGTGTGTGTGTGTGTGTGTGTGTGTGTGGGGTGTTGCTGTGTGAAGAGAGAGCGCCTTTTCTCCTCATTGTGTCTGACATCTCAGTGCTTTGGTGTGAACTTGATCGAGGGCATGTTTGGTTTCACTTCCTTCCTCTATTCCATTTCCTGATTTCCTGTGCATGTTGAGGCTCACGGCTGGTCTGAGTGAGACGCTTTCAGCTGCTGGTGGGTTAGCGACAATGTTCTCGCTCCGCAGCTTATAATCCTGTGTCATGGAAAACATGGCAACAGTAGGCTTAACAAGTTAGGGGTGTCAGGGCAAATTTCAAGATTTAAATTTCATTAAATAATTATATACATTTGAACCCCAACACAACCTGTTTTATGTATTTAAGCAGTTGTTTGTGTGTTTGAACTAAATGCATCAATGGCTACCTCATTCTCTGTCACATTCTGTTAGCCTGCTAGCTAGTTTGTTTTTAGCACACAGATGACAGAAAGAAACACCCATACAAGGAGGTTAATGTCCTTGCAACCAAGTGTTTGGAATATATTTGCAGTCTGAGATTCAGCAGAATGCTGACCCAAATGTTTCAAGAAACAGGAGGATGGAAAAACTGCACAGTGCATGTTTGACCACATGGTCGACCACATGGTCGCTCCGTTGCGCCATGACAAGCAATCCATAGTTCCTCTTAACGCTAAACCGCTGATTTTCACTGAGGGAGACAAAAAGCAACTGCTGATTATGTGGTGTTGTCCCTGGTGGAAAAGCAAAATGCAGCAGTTGCTGTAGTTGAGCTGTGTCTAGCCTATGTAATTGGTTCATTACAGCCCTGTAAAACAATGATCAAAGAGGGTGAAAATGTTCCTTTACATTGACCTTAAGTCCTTAACTGGAACTTTGAGCTCTTCATTTTAAACAGTTATAGCAGACCTTGTAAACTGCACAATTCCATGCACAGAGTACACACACACACACACACACACACACACACACACACACACACACACACACACACAGACAACCCATGCATCATTCTTCATCTTTCACCATAAGAGAAGCCCCAGCACAGATCAACTCATTTAATCAGTAAATAGACTGATCCTAGCTATGTCATAATTGTACTTCTTTTTCCTGCCTACAAGTAGTTTGCTGGCTCTTTGCTGCCCTTACATGAGGCCATTTCTAAACAGAACTGACTCACTATATAGCCCATGCAAATCTCTGCAACACAATTAATGTTGCAGAATTAGAAGCAGCCCGTCCCGATGCCAACATCACACATGTGAACCCTCCAGAGCTTCTGATGCATTGTGCCTTAAATACGCAGCTAACACCAGCACAGTGGGATAGCCCTACAGGGCCCTTTATGTTCTCTGAGATGCGTCTAGGGAGGCCAGACAGGCTCTTTGTAGCCCTGTCCCTTCACTGCCTTTGTCTTACCATCTCATAGGTCCCATGGGTGAGGCCACAGTGGCGTCCCATGTGTTATTATTGGCCAATGATAAAGTAGCTGCCACGGCCCTCATGAATTATGCAGGGTGAGAAGGGGAAGTAACTCCACCCTCAGTTATGTTAATTTAACTTTGGGGGGACAGAGGGAGGAAAGTTGCTGGGGGGTGTTGTTGACACCCATTTTTCGTTGAACAGTGATGTGGGGGAGTTGGTATCCAGCATCACTCGGTGTGAATGTGTGTGAATGGGGAAGCCACGGTTCATGCTCTACTGACATACAAGTCCCATATTAAAAAAATTTACAAATGTACATTTTGCCACTATTTACCACAACAGTAACTGAACCTATAGGCAGGTCCTCTCTAGATGTATCTGGATCTCACTAGGCATGTTATTTAATTGGCAGATGACCTCTGGGAAATGCAGTTCAAAAACATTGTAGTAACAAGCCCTTAGCACCAAAAGTAGTACTTGCGTACAGTATAGGCTCACATACGTGTGAACTTGCACATGCACTTCGGAAATGTTTGGGATTGTGCCTAAGCATACTACTAATGCTAATTTACCTCTGAATGTAGCTTCTTCACTGCCTTGGCGTGAGTAAGCCATCCAGCCATGCATAAAACAAACTCTGCCTATAAATATCCCAGTCTGGGCCAGGCCAGGCCAGGCCAGGCCAGGCCAGGCACTGAGCGACAGCAAACACTGACATATTGATGTCTCTCCATCAGTAATTGTTTTGGTGCTAGCATAACTTCCAACAGTAAATTGACCAATCAGCCTCTCCTCTTACAGTCCCAAGCTAGTTTTCTCTGAAATCTCAGAGTAAACAGATCCTTAGACAGTTGATTTCCATTGTCATCGATGACATTCAAATCCTCTATGCTTTTTTAAATTGTCCACTTGACCGGCGTGCTCAAGTTGAACAGCAGATACCCAATTAGATTGTGCGAGGACAGTAACTGCATATCATATTGACCGTCCCTCTGTGACATTGAGTTTGGAGTGCTTTTTCCAGTAAACAAGCCTAATCCCCCCTCTCCATCAGTTGTGCAGTGCATCCATAGTACTGATATTCAAACCTTAATCACCTGTTTTGCAACAGATGAGAGCATTAGGGCATCCATTACAGAGTAATATACTGTAGTCTGTGTGTGTGGGTTACTGGTACAGTCTAATTTTTCTACAGCAGGTCTGCAGGCTCAGTAGGTGAGTGTCTACCTCACTGCGTGTTGTCACCGAGCCAGATTCACTGTTTTGAAGGCGAATATTAATCTGGTCGTGGCTCCGGCTGTCCTGTTATTGAAACAGATGGTATCTGACAAACAGGAGCCACGTGGCCACAGCTCTCTGTCTATCTATCTATGTGGGATTTCTAGCAATAGTATTAATAAAGACTGAGTTGTTTGTGGTACAGAAGTAGTTATATTAGTTAGTTATTTTTTTATATTGCTACATATAAAAATAAAAAGCAAACAAACAAACCAAAACAACCCATCTGGAGATTTTGATTGTTCCTTCATATTACCAGGCTTGATGGGATTCTCAATAAAAATGTATTTATATAAAATACCTGATTATTTATACATGTTGTTAAGGAGATAAATCCACTTCTTTGATTAGGATAGCCCACAACAAAGCCTTATCATCACTTAACCTTTATCCCCTGTGTACCTACATCCCCTACAGAGGGCAGATTGGGGAGTCCTATGTACATAACGGTTCAGTGTTGGCCAACGTTGTCTCTATGTCAGTCACTATAAATAACTTATACTTATACTACAAGGTTAAGTAAATTAATTTTTAAAAAGTCAGGTTTTTTACATTTTCGCTAAGTATTTACTTTTATATTGTATGCACTAAGTTGGCTCCAATAGATGGCTACCAAATTCTATCCAATACTTTAGCAATTTAGTGTTTCTTTGTTCCCTGTCATTGTAAAGCAACAATTAAGAGTTCCCCACAGTGACAAGGATCACCTTTTCTCTTCGGTATATATTCCACACACAAGTATGGACTGGAGTGACTAAAATTTCAACAAATTTGTTCCGCCACCAAACAGTACCGTGGGGTCGGAAGCGAGATCGGTGTCACGAAGATTTTAAAAAGTTTAAATTTTCCAGAAACCACGCGCTAATATGTGGATTATATTATGCCGAATTTGATAAATAGCCATTTCCAATTAGACTATGCTTCAGTCATGTTTTAACTAGCATGTTCTTTTTGCCGAGAAGCAAGGAAACCTTAAACTAGCAGAATTCTTACGAAGTCTGGTTGCGCTCTCTCCAACGGGGCTAAGTAGTAGTTTGGCGACTGTGCGAGGAACATACATTAGGGATGTCTACAGTCGTTTCTTACCTGGGACATTTGCGGTCGGAGGTTGATTTCCTTTAGGTTGATGGACTGGGCTCTCAGGTTGTTGAGCAGATGGCAGAGGAGGACTCCATCCCGGAGGGTTTGAGCCAAGTCAAATACCTGTGCAGACTCCCATGTAACGCGGTGGTTAGCTGGAAGCACCTTGCAGTTAATTAACCACAGCGCGCACTGCCTCCAGTACTCCATCATTATTCTGACTTCAGCAGGACCAGCTTTAAGATAATTTGTTGTTTTTTAAGCAAGTAAAACTGCTGACGGCTCGGTAGTGCGTCTTAAATCGTATCCATGCTATATCCGCCAACTGTAAAACCCGGTGAAAACGGAACTGGACCACAGTAGAGAGCTGGTGAAGATGCAGGGAGCCGCTCCAAGGATGGCAGTCCGGTGTACTGAGGCTGTGGATGGAGCGCACCCTGCACTCCCCCTCTCTCTCTCTCTCTCTCTCTCTCAGTCACTCACACACATACACACGCTCCCTCTCCAGCTCTCTCAATGTCTCTCTTCCCTCCCCCTCACCCAGTTCTTCACCTCTTCCGCTTGCTACCCATAGGCTCGTATTGTATGAAATTACAGTAAAAGAACAAGATAGGCTACAAACACACTGAATACTTATTAATACAGAACACAACATAGACAGAAACATGCATTTCTTAAATCATATTAAGTTGCTAATTTTTACAACCAATATTATCATGCAGCATGCCCAAGTTCCTCTATGTATGCAAACATGCTGCACAGGGAGTGTAATGATAGGGCTTGGCAATTAATGATTAAACAAACCATCTCTCTGAGATACAGACCCACTTCTCTTCCTCCAAGCATTATTATATTACACTTTCCACAAAACATCATGCCATTTATGTTAGCTGTGGTCACTGAAACCCACTGAAACTTGCTGTACCTTAATTTGACAGTCATGAAGTGAGTTGAAATGAGATTCTAAAGTATAGTTTAATAATAGTCTATTGTATCAAGTGAAAGGCTATGCACTGGATAATTTTACACATCTTCTGGGATGTCTAGTATAATCAATACTTTTACAAAAAAGTATTATATGATCAAATGTAACTACAGTATCAATAAATTACAGGTAATATGACACTTATTAAAATATGTACAGTGTTTGCTTTGTATATATATATATATATATATATATATATATGAATGGTTGCATGTTCTTGTTCAGTGATGCATCTTGGGCTGAACCTTTCATTTGCATAAGTGAATCATTATGTTTGGGAGGACATTTCGTGGCTCCTGCAAAAGCAGATGAGTGTTATTTACTGATTTCTGTTGAAGATTCACTGGATTCTGAAGAGCTTTTGGAAGAGTAGGAATTAACGGTGCTGCAGGTGATGTGTTTAAAAATGTAACCACTGTATGGTATATGTGAGCTGTCATTCTGCTCCTGTCATAGACTAACAATGAGAGACCTGTCTTCTGATTTGGCTCTTTATTTAGTTGTCATTTGGGTTTGTGGAATTGAAACTGAATTTGGAGAGCATCATGCATCCTGCATGTGTTGTAGTTAATGTCTAGCCGGAGAACCAGGAAGGCTGGAGTAGGACCCAAATGCAGACGTACAAGCAGAATAGGTGCAGCTTAAACCATTTAATAGAGACAAAAGGCTTACAGCGTGGAGAGGCAGGCAGCAGACACAGTCCAACAAAGGCAAACCAGTCCAATGGGAGCAAACAACAAACAGAGTCCAACAATGTAGGCAAGGTCCAAACGAAACAGAGAAGTTATCCAAACACACGGTGGGAACACAGGCAACAAAGATCAAGACACTCGACATGGATACAAAGTACAAAAATTAATGAACTGACACTAAACAAAGGAAAAACTCAGACTAAATACACTAGGTAGTGGAGACAACGAGACACAGGTGTAACTAATTAGGGCAGGGCAAACAATCAAAACTGGAGGGAAAAGCAAACAAAGACAGGAAGTAAAACAACAAGACACACGAGGAGAGGTGTCATATTATCATGCCCTGACACTCTAAACCTTAACAATAACATTATTTTCCTGCGTGGAAAGTCAGCCTGGACTTAGTTAGTTAGTCATCAAAAATCAAGAATTAAGTACAACAAAATGCAAGGTACCATATCATTTATTTCAGTTATCTTGGCTGATTATAGCTCCTCTCAGGACTGTGTGGGCGTATACAGCCTGTTTTTGACATGATCCTCACTCTACTGTTCATTCTGTTGCACATGTTTGTGTGAGACCAATTACACCTTTAACATTCTGAATGGTACAATGAGTTTGGCTTGACTTTTCAGTATGAATATTACTTCATACTGTATTAGTTTATAGCATGGAGCATGGAACTGCATCATATAAAAAATACTTGTGGATTGCTTTAACATTAATGTAGTCTTAACAGTTTTTTCCTGACTGACCTTTTTCATCTCAGCATTTATAATCCTGACACATGTGCTAGAGTTTAAAATTATAAAGGGATCTCTGGGATTTCTATGAGACAAAAAACATGTAAAGTAGCCATGTATAATTTCAGTGTGGGGCCATGAGATGAGGAGTGAACAACATGACCGGCTCTTTACAAGGAACCAGCTGTCATCATGGAGAACACTTCAAAATTAGACTTATTATATAATAAAATTTTTCAGTAAACCTACACAAAGACATTAAGTCTCATTTATTCAGTGTCAATATGTCTGCGTATTTTAACACCCAACCACCCAAAATTGTACATTCAGTATAGAGAAATATAAGACCACAGAAACTGTAGTCAGTCCCCTTTGACTGCTTCTTTATGCTCCCCTTGTCCATCAGCCTACCACTGGTCTCACAAATTGGCTCCTCCAAAGTAATATTATTACTTTCTTCAAAGAAAGACCAATTAGGTCTCTTTCCTCCATCTAATAAAGCCCCTTCCAGTTTCAGATTACTACCCCCTGCCATTGTTTCCTCTGTTTTGGAGAAAGTAAACACAACTACTTCTGTTTTTATGACTTCCATGCCAATGTGGCATCACACATTTAGATTCTTGTCCAACAGAAAGGTCTGATGAAGAGGCAATACATCACCATGCTTTTTACTGTAATAATGCAGTAATATACTGGAAGAATAATACGGATGTGTGTTTTTCTAAAAAGGGCAAAGCATTCAAATGTCTAACATTCATCCTGCAAATGCATAACTTATCATCTCACTAAGAGCATGATTGGCATGACTGAGCCAATATATAGTCTAACTGAAGCTGGGTTTATCTTTTATTGCTTCTGTGTGAATAAATGAGGAAACTCTCCTCATTTTCAGTTTCTGCTGCATGCTGACCGCTCTGGTTAGACTTATAAGCATCAAATTAAATGTTTTAAATTGCTCAGTAATGGGAATGGAAAGGACGTGGGGTATTACAGAATGTTCAAGCTGCCTTTGCTTCATCTTAACCAGGTGCCAGCATATTAGATATTCTTATAGTTTGTTCCCAAGCCCACAGCCCGGCAGAGAGAATTTGGCCAAGAATCTGAAATAGTAGAACTCTTTCCTCTGTCACTGTCAAGTTGCTCTTGAGCAAAGCAATTAAGCTCCAATTGATCTTGTGGAGCCTCCAAGTAAGAATAGAACACTGCAGTGAGTAGCTTCCAGGCGTGAATGTGAAGCAAGAGAGTGCACCTGCAATACAGTTTAGATTGATCCCTGTTGGGCTATTAGCACAACGAAAAGCAAGAGGCTACATAAAGACTGTAGAGTAAATGGGATTAAATAAACATCTGAATCAGGCTGTGCAAGAAGGGATGTAAGCATGAGAGCAACATAACATCACAGAAAGACATGATAAAAGTAGAGCGTTCTAAATGTATTACAAAAATGTATGCATTACATAACAAAGACAGGAACGTGAGAGGATGAGATACTCTATATAGCACTGGGTGTGCAGAAATGTGCTGGTAATCACATTAACAGCGCCATATGAGGTTGCTCTTACAGTATGTGCAGAAATGATGGAAGATAGGAATAGAGGAATTTTACACCGATTAATTTCCCTTTACAGATAGAAATACGATTAGCAGGGACGTTAAGATTTGCAGGAGGAGGGAACCTCACAGAAAAATGGCACCATACAAAGAATGTATGTCGATGAATCATGCCTAGTTCATTTACATACATGACTGAACACAGGCCTGTGCAAACAATGCTGTGAAGACTAGCCTCCGGCATTAGCAGATGTAAACACTTCTGGGAGCTAGATCTTTGTATTTGTGCAGACGATTTGGATGAATGTCAAAAGAGTAAAAATGTCAACACTCCTACTCTTTTGTTTATCCCACATTGTATTCAAATCAAGACTGTTCAGGAGTGGAAGGAGTTTGTGTGAGTTGTGAGCGTCCAGCTTTGTCTCCCACTGGCTGCACACTGGATGGCTGGCATAGCACAGATGACAGGAGAGGTGGCCAGCGGACGGATGCTGGCGTACCTCTCAGCACCCTTCTCCTGTTTCAGCTTCCTCTCCCAGACTGGAAGGACAGCCATGCGGCCAGACAATTATCAACATTCCTCTGATTAATGCTGCACAGGGACACAGGGGAAACACACAAACACAAAAGTGTACTACTCTTTTGATGATGACAATCATACATTTTAGAAATTGCAATACTCTCAGTTCTTTTCAAAATTGCACTTACACAAAACTGCCATAACCCAAGAATACCAACAGTTTATAATGCATTTGCATCAAAACATTAACATTAATGTTATTATTGTCTTTTTGGATTTTCCATCACACACAGATGAATGATTTGCCTATGTCTGGGTTATATCACCTAGAATATGACCAGAATTAGAAGGTAATGACTAACCATGTGAGCTTCCAAGAAACAGCATGGTTATGTTTGAGCACATATGGGAGATGTGATCTGAACGCCAGGGCTTTCTTTCACTGTCACAGAACATAATTAAAGTGCTTCAATGATCAAATAAGTTAAAATCCAAGCAATATAAAAATGTTCACTGAGTCACTGAAGATAAGCGAAAACAAGAAGATGGCACACGATAAGAGGGTAGAGAATGTAATAGAAGATATCAAAAAAATAAAAGATATCACATGAAAGCATAAAAGTATATTTAACTAAATTATATAAAAAAGTAAAGCCATGCTAGCTGCTCTGTGATACTGTAGTTAGGCACAGCATTGCTTTGAGCTAAATGCTAACATCAGTATGCTAACATAGTCAAAATTACATGTTATGACATGATGACATGATGTAACATGCTGATTTTAAGCAAGTATAATGTTTGTTATTACAATTCATCCTGAGGGCGGCATGACTGTCTGTCCCAGTCAACCTGCTGGTGGTGCTAGAGGAAAGGTTAGGGGATCACATACGTCAGCAGGATTCCTCCTCTGTGGACCATGAATGTCTGTTCCAAATGTCATGGCAACCCATCTAATAGTTGTTGAGATTTTGGTCCAGACTGAATAGAAGATTTTTGTCAATAGCATTCTGAGCAAGTCAAGTTTAATCTTAACTTTAACCAATTCAGTCCCTGGCCAAAAACTGTGTTTCTACTTCCAAGTGTCTTATTAGCTTCAGATAGTTTTCTTTTTCAGTATAAACAGGGCTATCTGAACAACAAACATCTACTCAAAGGAACTTTTACACAGGTCTTACTCCAATCAAAACATGTCGCAAACTTTACTGACTTCATAGGGGTCAAGGGTCAACACCTAGAATGTGAATAACAACCAAACTTAGATGTGCCCATATTGCTTGGATCACCATAATAACATGTAGGAAGGGGTTACAACCAAGTGTGATAGCTAATTTTGCTCCTCAGGACCACAGCTATTGATGTGTTGATTGACAACGAGGTACACCAATCAGTTCATGTGCAAGCCTCACTAAAACAGAGGGTTCCACTGGGATTGATTTAAAAGATCAATGACACACACACTGACATTGACATTTTGGGGTTTTAGTGAAATGTCTTGACAACTATGGGATAGTTGACAAATTCATGACAATGAATCCTCATGACTTTGATGATCCCCTTACTTGGTATCTAGCGCCATCATCAGGTAAAAATGTTTCCAGTACTTTGGTTTATGACCAAATACCTGCACAACTAATGACATTCCCATCAGGTGAACATGGTAAATATTATACCTGCTTAGCATCAGCATGTTATGTTGGCATACTAACGTTAGCATTTAGCTCAAAGCACCACTGTGCCCCAGTACAGCCTCACAGAGCCTCTAGCATGGCTGTAGCCTCTTGGTCTTGTTAATTTATTTAGCTGGTTACAGTCATATCTGCTGCACTTTCCCCAAGCTGGAGCCTGAAAGAGAAAAAGAAAAGTAAAAAACATTTAAAGGGGTTACAGTGCAGGTCATAACATGAGGCACAGCACTGTTTCCAGGTCAACATACAGGCCCTCCTTGTTGCACATTGTTACTTTGCAAGTTTTGGCATCAAATAACAGTAGCATCCCCTCCACTCCCCAATGTCCTGCCAGATGATCAAAGCCCCTAAAGCTAAGCACCCCCCAAACATGAGGGCCCTCCCGCATTGTCCGCACTCCATCAATAACTTCTTGCAATTCTGCCAGGCTGTAATTTATAGAGCTTCACCCTGCTCATTGTGTCACCTGATCTGGTGACAGTGGCTGATCTATTTGTGCAGCTCTTTCATCCCCTCTGTGAAGGGCATGTTATCTCCATTTCCTGCAGATTTGCCCTGTGAAGATTTATCTCCCAGCTGTACCTGAGAATTTACATACATTTAAATTTAAAGTTTTTCATTAATGGACCCTTATTTTAACTCTGTCCTTTCATACTCCTCTAATCCCTAATTTTTTCCTGTTGATGCAAAACTTCAGTAAGTACGTCTTGAGCAGGACTTTGGTACACATAGCAAGTTTAAACATACAGTGGCATAAATACCTTCAGTTTTCTTCCAGAATGAGATTCTCAACCAAAACACAGAGGTAACACTGAAGGCGACCATAGCAGCTTTTGTTCATTGTTTTCTAACTGCTATTGATTACATGACCCTACCCTTAGCACTCTATTTTTGCTGGTTTAGGAGGCCAGAAGAGAAATCAATGGCCTGTGATACCCAGGAGAGGCCGGGGATAAGTGGAACCTGGCCAGGCCTTGCAGGGTTTCATCAGAGTTGGAACAGTGGAGGGGATCAGCTGGGGAACCATCAGGATGGAGGCAGTGGAGTGGAAGATATACAGAGAGAGAGAGCATGACAAATGAAAATGACAAAGAGAGCTATTTCAACATATAGTAATTTGCCCTATGGTGTTGCAATAGAGTTTGTTAAGTGCAAATTATCTGATAAATGAAGTGTTTAACCTTTAAAAAATTTAAAGAAAACAGTCTTGAGTTTAGACACAGGGGGAATCACACAAAGAAACAGTCCATATGGCTGGAGACCCCGGCTCAGTGGGTGAGGCAGGTGACACCCGGTGTTATGTCTGAAGACGGCCTCAAAAATCCAGCAAAGCAGAACTGTTGCCTCCAGCTTCAGACAGCATGTCCAAAAAGCATTCAGTAGAATGGCAAAATGTAACCCAAAATGAGTTAGACAGACTTGCAAGTTAGATGTGTGTTCTCTTCCTCTTTAAGTATCCTTATCCTTTTTACTAACTTGAAATATCTTGACATGTATTTGATGGCTTGCCATAAAATTTTGTACAGACATTCATGGTTCCCAGAGAATATATCCTAATGATCCCCTGACTTTTCCTCAAGAGGTTTCATCTAGCGCCACCATCAGGTCAAACATTTAAGTTGTCCAATGCTTTGGTACAAGCTAAACCAAGATGGTGAACATGGTAAACATTACTTACTAAACGTCCGCATGTTAACATCGTAACTGCATGTTAGCATACTGACATTAGCATTTAGCTCAAAGCACCGCTGTGCCAAAGCCCAGCCTCACAGAGCCACTAGCATGCTTGTAGATGCTTAGTCTTGTACAGTAAGTAATCAATATTGTACTATTGCATAGATACTGTAAGTTCCCAAAGTTAGAGTTAGAACAACCCCAACATCGAGCCTACTGTAACAACACAACAGCATAAAAATACCTACCTGAAGTAGGCCTACATATGTGTGTGTTCTGATGACTTCCAAACACAATGCTGCTTTCTGAATGTTAAAAGCAAAAAGTCATAAAATATCTCATGACTAGAATCAAGAGCAACTAATTACCACTCATATACTGTACAAAACCTGCTTTCTGTATACTATTGATACGTCTTTGATTGTTGAAGGTTGAAATCTATAAACTAGGGATGAGCAAGTACACCATTATCTGGATCAGTTCAATCTTCTTCTTCTTTTTGTTGAGTTTTATTGTGGTGTGCACTAACCGCCAACTGCTGGATTGTAATGGCTTCACAGTGTAAACTATTTACAGTGTCCACCCAAAGGGATCCCATGACATAGTCCATTCTATAACCCAGACCCAATTGTCTGAGTTGGTGCAACTCCTTCCCTCAATGTAACATCTGTATCAGTATCTGTCTTGGAATGGGCAGGGCTTAAACAGGACGTGGGTGGTGCTTAATCTGGAAGTGGGCAGGGCTAACCAGATGTTTAAGCCTGATATTGATGTGTTGAGAAGTTGCTATATTTATTAGAAAAGAATTCACAGAACAGCCTCAGAATTGAGCTTCAGAGCAACATGTTTGATCGCATGTAAGAGAACTATTTACAGAACAAGTTTTTTTAAATAAAAGTTGCTATATTTACGAGTACAGATATTGACACATTTTACTCTGATGATACTCGTACTCATAAAAAGTACATTATCTGTACCGGATACTCGTTTCAGCCGAGTACTCGCTCAACCCTACTATAAACCTTACATAACAACTCTAGTCCAGTGTTTTAACCTCCATCTTACCACCTCCTTGGCCTTCCTCCAGTACAGTACAAAACAGTTTTTCTTGGGTTGCCATTGGTGTATGCTTATCACTGGGCTGATGGTACCCCCCCCCCCCGTTAGAAAACTGACATTGAGACCACGTTTTTAACACTTCAAGTGGTATGCTAAAAGGTGAAGACAAGACTCTAAGGTAAGGACATACAAGTCGGTATTTGTTATTGACATAAATTATTATTTAGCACTTCATTATGATGCACCATGTTGTTTCAATTACGTCTGGGGTATTAAATGAAAAGATACACACATTAATATTCCAAGCATATTACAAAATAACTGAACAAAATCACAAAGTGGGTTCTCACTAAAGTTATAAAGTCTTGAATGCATAAGAATAATTCTCTAATCTTTATACCAGATGTTGTGTAATCAAATATAGTTAATGGTGTGTTGCATAAGTTTCCACAGTAACTTCTTTTTTCCATCAAAATAAATGGTAGAAACCTACATGAAGACAAGCCTGATTCAACAAAGAGAATTTCATCAAAAGAAACAACATGACTTTTACATCTGGATATACTGAATGTTGCATTCATCAATTAAAACACTGAATTAAAACTCAATGTGTAAAAGCATTTTAGTTACTGGCTACATCAGACCATTTCCAACAACAATAGTGAGCTGTATTTCTTCATATTACAGACGTTCAATTCAGGCAACAGTCTTTTTAAAGGTTATGTTTTACTGATGCGCCTTTCCCTCTGTACTCATTCAGAGCAGATTATACTGATGTATGTTTTGCTGCTGTGAGCCCGTCTGCAGACGCTTGAAGTAAACCTACAGAAAGACAAGCACTTGCCTTGAGTGTTTATTTATTCCGCAGAAATTGCCACTACAATACGATAAAACCCTCACATTATTTCTTGTTTATGCTGTACTTCTGTCTGAAATGAAAGCCGATGGCCTTGACTTTGGCAGACAGAGCCATTGGGGCCATTATTGGGGCAGCAGTGGCAGATGCAGCAGGTAAGATAAACTGTGTGTTACTGATGCTGGGACTGAGTTAATTACAGCAACAGGGCTTTCCATATAATCAACCAAATCTGCTTCTTTCAGTTCCCATATCCCAATAATTCATAGGCCTATTGCATGGCTTGATGCTTTCATAGAGTGTCGACTATTTCATGTTATATAGATGTATATTTCTCATATTGCATATGTTATACGAAGTTCCTATATCCCCCACTATTTGTGATTTAATCTTTAAAAGCTTGCTGGTGTTTGTTAGGTGTTACACAATATGAAATTCAAAACAGTGTGTCATTGTTCAAGTGTTGCACAGAAGCATTATGAGTAGCATTATCCATAAGCAACATCTGCACATGCTGATAAAGTACAGGGGCGGTTCCTTAACTTGTGTGAGTCATGTTGACTTCACACATAATGTCATTAAAGCCCAGTTTCTGCAACAGCTGTACTGATAATCCTAAACTAGCCAAAATGATCATTTATTTTTGCTACCACATGTCATTCTTAACACACCGTATAATGATGCATACTAAAGGGAGTAATCCCAAATGTTAGTTACGGCTTGGTGACTGCTTAACATGTAATTCTTGTTTAGACTCAGGATTCTCCAATATAACACGCCTTTCCATGCTATCTATTATCGACAGCCTATCTAGAGCAGGTCATGTCAAACGCAAAAATAAAACTATTGAATGTTCCATTATTTTTCTCCCTCTTTCATGTGTGTGTGTGTGTGTGTTCCCCACCCATACAGCCCAGCCAATGCACTGGATCTACAATCCAGACAAGCTCAAAGAAGTTCTCTCCGAGCTGGAGCCCTGTCCTGAGTTTCGGCCTCAGTCAGCGAATCCTTTCTACTGCAGGGCGACGGGTGAGCAGACCTGTTATGGAGACCAGGCATACGTCCTGCTGGAGTCACTGCACCAATGTGGAGGTACTGAAATTCACCCAAACAGGCAACAACATACGTGTCATACGTTAACATGACATTCTCAGTGCCTGCCAACATGTAACATTTAATTGCAAATATATTGTCATCAAAGTGACCCCGGTCAAGATAATAATAATAATTATAAAACTTTATTTCTAGAGCACTTATCAAAACAAAGTACAAAGTGCTTCACAACAAGAGAAATAAAATACAAGATTGTGATATTGTTACTGTTTTGCAGTAAGACTACATTTCCCATAAATCCTGCTGTTCCCTGTGTTGCAAGGAGGATGATTCCTCAAACATATTTAAGATTCCTTAAATTTGAAGATTTACTCTTTGTCTATACAAGTAAACATTTTGGACTGTATAGACTGTACAGTGTCTGTACATTAAATATGAAGCAACAGACAGGAAATGATTAGCTTAGCTTAGCTTAGCATAAAGACTGGAAGCATGCAGAAACCTTGCCATACCAAAATTTAAAAAGGACAAGTTGTGGTTTTGCAGCGGGGTATGTGTTGGACTATTTCACTCCGCGTGCATTGACTTCCGGGGGTCTCCACTGGTTGCCTGGCAACCGTGATGACAAGACTCCAAAAAGTCATGGAACCCAGCATGAAATAATCCAGCACATAAATACACAAGTTTTTGTATGGATTAAACATACTAGATATAATATTATGTATTAATAAGTGATCTTTAGAGATGCTGGTAGACAGATTTTGTTACTTTTGGACAGAGCCAAGCTAGCTGTTTCCCCCTGTTTCCAGTTTTTATGCTATGCTAAGCTAACAGTTTCCTGGCTGTAGCTCAATATTTAACGGACAGATATGGAAGTGGTGTCAATCTTCTCATCTCACTCTCGACAAGAAAGCAAAGCTCTCTACGCTAAGCTAAGCAGCTGGCTGTGACTTCATATTCAGCTGACACGAGAGTGTCGAGCAAAAAAGTCAATAAGCGTATTTCCTAAAATGTTGAACTTTTCCTTTAATAGGTAACACACCACCTTTAAGCGATCACTTCAGATCAGTGTGTTTAATAGTGAACAAACAATAAAACATGCATTGCTCTTCAAATCCCAGCAGTAACAGAAATGTAACATGATTGTTTTCTAAAGATACAGTATGTCATGTGTTGGCAGATGTTAATGTGGAAGATTTGACCAAGCGCATTTACAAGTTCTTTGGCCCAGGAACAGTGTATGACCTGCCTCTCAATGATCCCTACAGGAAGAAAGGAGGTACTGTACCTTTTCAGCTTTTATGTAACTGTCCATTTCACCAAACATGTCAATGTTGTGATGTCCATATGTATTAATCATCAGCTTAACAGGCCTAAAAGGATGTGAGAGCCTCTGGTACTGTCTGATAACACTGTACATAATGTTTTTCCTCCCTGCTGATGGGGAATTCCCTCTCCATGAAAATATTCCATACAGTCAGACTTCCCTGTTCGTGGTTGGTGTCCAGTGCTTTGGATATTTGCTGCTTTTTTACTGTCAGGATTTTACTGTCATATAAATACAGTGCTGCTGTAAATCACCATAACAGCACAGGGTGCCACTGGGTACAGTAAACTGCAGACGGTTTTATGTCTTAGAAGAGCTGTGTCATCATCATGGGCAGTGATAGTCATCATGACTGAACTGACAAAGAGCTCCACCTACAGAAACTTAAACTGCATCAACACAAAGTTCAAGGATTTTTTTTCTTCTTCTCTCTCGCTCTTGTCCCTCATAGCCACACTTCTCTGATTCTATCTTCACCATAGGTATTCTATCTAATAATGAGGATGAAGCTGTCAAATAACAGGGTATTCATTTTCCTATACAAAATAGCTGTTTGTTGCATTTGTTAGGTCCCAAAGCCATCCTCCCCATTGATGGCCCATGGAGAAACGGGAGCCTGAAAGCTTTCATCAGAAATGTGGATGCTGGCATTGAAGAAACTGGTAAAGATCACAGGTCATGAGTGCATGAAGACCTCCCTAGGCTTTTTTTGGTTGTTGTAATCTGTGTGTGTGTGTGTGTGTGTGTGTGTGTGTGTGTGTGTGTGTGTGTGTGTGTGTGTGTTTCTTTTTGAGGCTGTGATGTGGACTGTCAGATGGACGGTGTCACTAAGCTGGCTCCAGTGGTGGCCATGTATGCTGGCCGACCTGAGATGCTGGAGAAAGTGGAGAAAGCCATACGGGTGACCCAGAACAATGACATGTGTGTGGCTGTGACGCTGGCTGCAGCAAGGTAAGAAACAGTCCTAAACTTTTGGTCAAGCACAGTAGTCATAAAAATATTTCTAAGGGAGTGAAGGGAGGGTAATGCTTAACCTTTGTTTGTCTGTCTAACTTTGTAAGGTTTTTGGAGCATTTCATTCTCAATGGTCCAGATCCCAATGCTCTGGATGCAGTCCTGGCTCAGTTGAATGACCCGAAGAGACAGAACCCTCAGGAGCTGGACCGGGCTGTCACTGGTAAGGCTACAGGTGTCTTTAAAGCTTCATTCATTTTAAGATTCAAAAGAATAATTTGACATTATCATGCTTATTTGGAAATACGCTTATTCACTTTCTTGCTGATAGTTAGATGAGAAGGCCATTATAATAACTGTCTGTTAAATATGAATAGCTGGGAGTTGATTAGCTTAGCTTAGCATAAAGACTGGAAGCAAGGGGAAACATAGCCAGGCTAACTCCAAAGCAAAAAAAATCTACCTAACAGCACTTCTAAACCCAAAAGTTGTGGTTTTTACATTTCTGTCTTTGTACAGATTAAACAAACAATATATAACATGTTAATTAGTGAGCTTTAGAGGACAGACCCAGGAGAGCTGTTTCCCTTTGCTTCATGTCTTTATGCTAAGTTAAGCTTATCAGCTCCTGGCTCTGGCTTTACATTTAATGGGTAAATATTAGAGTGGTATCAACCTTCTCAACGAACTCTCCACAAGAAAGAAAATAAGCGTGTTCCCCCAAATTTTGAACTAACTTTGAGCACAATGATTTTCTGTGATAACCTGCAGCTGCATCAGGATGGATGTGGTGAGAAATCTGCTGTATTGCTTGATGGCTCAACAAGAGGAGGATTTGCAGTATAAAGCAGAAACTATTTTATTTTCTCTTTATTCTTCGCTCATCCCTCCTTAAAGGAGGAAGGGGGATGGATAGGCAAAACAGAACGCAGAAACCAACAGGTCTTATGGGAAATGTGGTCAAAACTCCAAGAAACACAAAATACTACATGAAGGAACATGATCATCTTTAAAGAAATTATAGCTTTTGTCTTTCAAAATCAAAATATAATGTTACACTAATGATGTATAAGATACATAATGTGTGTTATGACAATAGGCAGCCACAGCCAAAAATGGGCTGCAATGTTTAAACACTAAACAATACATTTTATCTCTCTTCCTGTATCTCTGCTGAAGCGCATATCTACCAGGTGAAGGACAACTTAGCCAAGACATCCCCACAGCTCATACCTGCTGTGTTCACAAACACATGAGGTAAGCTAGTCGGTAGCAGCAGGATCCAGGTCTGTTGACTTGGCATGGCTCGCGTACCCTCCCTGTCAGTATATCCGTTATAGGTCCTCCAGCCTTTGATCTCCTGACTAATGGTCTCCCTCCTCCTTTATTTTCATTTTCCCCCCGCTGAGTTGAGTGTCTCAGGTTTTACAGGGTGAAAAGGTTGATATGCTTAATGTACATGTGGAGAGCTCTGCTCGCCAGATTTGTTCAAGCGTCTACTTTAATTGTAAAATGAATATTGCAAAAGTAAATGGAATTATGGTGATTTTAAAGGCACAGTGAATAACCATTCATTTACCATGTCTCAATCTGCTGCTAATTCTGGGTTTGTGTCTAGCTCTGCCTGGTGCGTTCCAGGGAGCGCTTCATGGAGTCCTGAGGCTGAACCAGCTGGATGAAGCAGTCAGGGACACCATGCGCTGCGGGGGATGCACCGCCAGCCGAGCCTCCTTTATAGGAGCCTGTTTTGGGGCACAGGTACTGTAGAAATGTCATTAACCACTGATACTGTCTTATTTTTTTTTATTGGTGGAAATCAGTAGTAGGAAATGCGATCACAAATGCATTTTTTTATACTAGTTTCTAATGCAAATTATGTGTAAAAGCACAATAATAATGCTAAGCTAAGCTAGGCTATGGTGAGCCTAGTCACAAAATCAATCAACAATGACCAAATAATAAGTAAAAAATCAGGCAAAGGCATTAACCATGTTTGTTTCATATTATTTGTTTCCCAACTTTAGGTGTAAATTGAAATACAGTCAGCTATAAAAGCTGCTACAGTACAATCAATATTTTTATATTAACAATGGATAAAATGACTGTGTATGTGATAGGGGTCGCTCGTAGTGATGAACTCACAGAGTTATCACCCAGCTCTTTAGTTCCCCTCAGCTCTACAAAGCTTTTTAGTGTCTTTCAGCTCATTGTTTTGGTTTTCCAGCTTGCAACTTTACTGTTTTAGTCCACTCTCACGGCTCTCTTTAGGGTCATTTCCAGTCACAGTAGACAGCTGTCAATAAACACCAAAATGTGAACTGTGCCTAGTGTATCAAACAGAGAGCAGCACATGAAAATATATCATTTTGCATCTTGACACTGTCTGTAAACTCTTTTGATGAGTTTGACAGTGTGCTTGGATATTCTGAAAGCTTTGTGCTTCCTGTGATGCTTTCAGCTGTCATCTTGATGTGTTTTCAGACCGGTCTCCAGGGAATCCCAGAGTCTTGGAGGAAGAGGACACTGAGATATCCTCTGCTGTTGGAGCTAGCCGAAAATGTGGTCAAAAAAAGTCAGCAATTGTAGTTCAGCTTTGATTTTGCCCTAAATATAATTATTTTATCATCTATCAAGTACATATGGAGTGTGGATAGTTGCCTTTCAAAGCTATTTTAGAAGACTTTCTCAAGTTGCAGATGTACTTTGACACGACAATCCATGACAGTCGCATTATAAAGTCTCGTACCGAATGAAACTCGAATCCATTTGCTCTGTCAAAGCTGTATCATGTAAGAAAGTGAAAGTCTGTGCAAGGTATTTGTTTTTTTGAGGGCATGAAACATTGTAAGCAACAGTCTCAAATAAAGAAATATTTTGTCACCAGCATGTCTGTATCATTCCATTTTTTCTTTGCTGTGACGTTGACAGTTGGGATTTCCTAATCTCAGGAAACATGCTTTGCCTGGATGAGAAAGTCATTTTGCTGAAGTTAAGTTTCTCTTACCCTTGAGTGCTTTCTGATATTGTGAAGAGAAAGAGCAGATAGACACAGATTTACTACTGGAACAACCAGAAACTGCAACATATTCCTCCCTCAAAGGAGCTGCTCTGCCTTCCTAAAAGTGCTGACTTCTATATTCCCGTGTTTAAAGCACCCGCCCCAACAATTCTGAAAGTGATCCAAGCATAAAGCAAAGCCAAAGCCTTAATATCTTTGACATAGTGTAGTTATAAAAATGCAGTGTAGGCTACTGTTGCAGTCCATTAGCTGTTTTACAGCTCATACTCGTTGAAAAATGATAAATAGTAGTTTCAAGCTTGTTCAAATCTGAAACATTTAAAGGTTAACACTGTAAATCAATACAGTTACATAAACTGGTCATCTTGGCAGTGCAATAAAAAAACTACTGTGTGTGATGGGAAAACCCCACAGCACTTTCAGCTGTATAGCTGAAATGCATCTGAACAAATATGTGGACTAAGAAACCTTCAAGCCATCGTTTAGCTGAGTAAAAAGTTTGTAGCTGACGGTGCGTTGGTAGCCTACAGAGGGGAAGTCATTTGATTTCTCTCTCTGCCTGACTTCCTCCCACACAGCAGGTAGCAGGCTCTGTCTGGCATAATTACACCCAGACCTGAAGAGTGTTTTTGTTTTTCCAAAATCTGCCTCAAGACATTTTCTAAGAAAGGGGAAGAGGGTTGCAGAAGATATTATGTTGTAGAAATATCATCCTCACTGTGTCAGTATTACTCATCAGCATACATTGTAAGCCAAATAATATTACAAATAGAATTGATTGCAGTTGTATGAGGATAGGGTGTACAGTTATTAGGAAAAAGTGTAAATCTCACACAAGCAGCACAATACGGGTACTATGGAGATTTTACACTTGAGCAAATGACCTGCATGCACCAAACCTGAATCATGGTTTACATTTGGATTTTGTATGCTACTTGACACACAAAACATTTCGCATGGTCAAAGGTAAATTCTCATTCAAACTTGACAGCTGTCAATAATAGGCTATGTGAAGAAATCAATGGTAAAAGGTCAGTGAGGGGTGAAAGGCAAAGGGTGTGAGGTTCAGGTTCAGGGCAGATTATAATTAGGGCCCAAGCAGTGACCTCTGCGAGGACCCTTTTGAAATGCAATTTCATTATTATTTATCCAAATTAATCGCATTTTGATGAGCTAAAGGTGCTCGAAAACTCACGAAACTTTGCACAAAATTCAGAAATGGTGAAAATTTATGTCTGATATGGGTGTGGCAAAATTAATCACTAGTGCCCCCTACAGAGCAGGCCTAGGCCTACAGTAGCCTAGTAGGCACACATGCAGTCTTCACCATGTCCTTTTAATTTCCTTTAAGTTTCTAACTTGTAAATATGAATTTAGGTGATTTAGTTTGGACTTTAAAACTTAAAGTAGGCTACCCTTTTAAAAATAGCATGCATGCATTCAATTTGGAATTGGTGTGTTGTCATTGTTGTTTATTATCCTAACTGCCATACAAAATGTATAACACATACAATTTAGAGCAAAAATGTTGCTATAGCATATACACCAGTTTTAACTGTCTCTCCGCCCACAAAGGTCACATCTCGATTTTGCTGCTGCTACTGTAGAGCATTTCGATTTTCCCACTTAGTTTCGTCACTTCGACCCGCTTTATTCGATTCCGATATTTCCGCAAGACCTGAATGCAACAAAAGATAAATAGAAGCTACAGTCTTTCCTTTAACATATCCCTGCACAGAGCAGAGCGCCCAGACTCAATAAACTTGTATCAAAGACTCAGGCGGTAGTGTTTTTCTATTAAGACAAAATTCGCTTGCCTCTAAATTCCTATATAACATTAAATTATTTGGTGTGTCTCGCATTATGCAAATAAAAGCCGTTTCTTACAAGCAGAGTGAAAACACCAGCCGTTTGCTGGGCAGTCGACTGAAATGAACAGCAATACTGTAATAGCAACTTGTGTTGTGTAGTTTCAGGTTATTGCTTCCGTTGTTGCTTTCCGTTGTGCCAGTCTTTGTCGTATGTCAGTGTGCGCATGCGCGACATTTCCTTACAGCTGTCAGAATAGGCTGGAGATGTGAATTATCTTGTCCGTATACTATCTTTGTCAGGACCAACAGCTAGGTGGAACTCCGACAAAAAGTTGCTTCAATGACATTTTCCATAGGGATGTCAGTTTGACTGTGAGACAAGCTAGCTGTTGTATTAAGTGTTCATTTCCCCTGCTGTGCCATGGATTTTAATGTTAAGCGGTTAGCTGCAGACGCCGGTACTTTCCTGAGCCGCGCGGTACAAGTAAGTTTGTGCGTGTAGTTCGTGGAAGTTCTTGCTAATCAACGTTAGTTGCTAGCTTATCCAGTCCGGTAGCGTTAGCTCGCTTGCTAAACAGCTAACGCTTCCGTGGCTGTTATTGTGTAGCTATGTAGCATGTTATTATCTGAGAGAAAATTCTATATCCTGCAAAGTTGGCTGCAGTTCACTATATGAGTATTTGTGAACATTCTCAATCTCTATTATAGCCAACACTTTACAGTTGTTCAACATAACCATCAAAGCAGGCCTCAGAAACCATTAGATAGAGCTATCAACATTAGCTTGGCAGATAACATTTATTTTGTAAGATAGTCTTTCCAGCTTGCTAACGTTCCATCAAACACGACTTGCATGCCTCCTCAGCCCTGTACTCTTCATACTCTAGTGTAGTCACTTTCCAGGCAATAGGTTATGTGCACTATAATATATTTTCTTTTTCAGTTTACAGAAGAGAAATTTGGCCAGGCTGAAAAGACAGAGTTGGATGCCCATTTGGAGAACCTTTTGGTCAGAGCTGAGAACACCAAGCAATGGACAGAAAGGATTATGAAGCAGACAGAAGTCTTACTACAGCCCAACCCAAGTAAGACCACAATTTTGACTCTATAATGAGCTTGACTCTACTGACAAACAAAATGCTGACATACTGGACCCCTTTTCAGGGCAGGTACTCACTCTATGTTCTCCCCTCTACGGGACAGTTGATATCTTGTTTCTGCACTGAAAAGTAATATAATAATAATAATAATAATAAAACTTTATTTATAGAGCACTTATCAAAACAAAGTACAAAGTGCTTCACAACAAGAAAAATAAAATACCACAGTGAATGACGAAATATAAAGAAATAAAACACACAAAATACACAAAAGCAATAAAATAAACAATAAAATAAACAGCCAGTTCAGGTAAAATCAGGATATGCTTTCAGATAAAAATGTGTTTTGAGACGATACTTAAATGAAGACACTGACTCAGACAACCTAATTTCTTCGGGCAAGTTGTTCCAGAGCCTCGGGGCCCTGATAGCAAAAGCTCTGTCCCCCTTAGTTTTCATCCTGGACTCAGGAACAGACAGGAGACCCCTGCCCGAAGATCTCAAACTACGTGAAGGTTCATAAGGGATTACAAGGTCTAGCTCAGTAAATACCTGAATTTAGGAGATGTACATATTTGCCAATAAGAAGGGTCACATAAAAATGCTTAACATCTCTGAGATGGTGTTTGACATACATCAGTACCCTCTGTGAAGTCTGTAAGCTCAGCTGTGCATCCTCCTCAGCTCACACCATGATGCCATATTGCTGTAGCACAACCACAGCATAGGCATAACAAACACAGAGAGACCAGCTGCTGTTTACAGTCTCTTGGATATGGTAAACTGGATTTGTTCTATGTTCATGTAGAACATACCACAGAGATGCTGGCTGTGATTGCCAGTGTTCATTCATGTGATGTGATAACATGAAACAAAATTGTTGGTTTTCCTTGTCATGGTTGTCATTATGAAAGCTTCTGTTTTAGTTTACAGATGTAAGGCAGGCGGTTTGGACTCACTGTCCTAAAGTCATTGCCTACGTTTGAGTCCCTCACTGTAGTCTTATGACTTTGTAATTAAGTTTTCTTGTTGCAATCTGCAGATGTCCGGCTAGAAGAATTTGTTTATGAGAAACTGGAGAAAAAAGCCCCTACGCGAATGAACAACCACGAGCTGCTGGGCCAGTCAATGATCGACTCAGGAAATGAATTTGGTCCTGGAACTGCCTATGGTGAGTGATACACTGAGCTGCCTCCCATACTGGGAAGTGAACATTTAAGTTTATTTAGCTGATTCCTGTAGCTGGTTGGCAAACATAATCCTCCCCCACAATATTCCTTAATTTATGGAACAAATAAAATGATTGAAAGCTTCTAGTCATTAAGGTTTAGTTGTTGGGCAACCTGCATAAAATGGTTGTTTTAGTGTTCCAGTATTCTGTCTAGTCTGGACTTGTAAAATTGAGTAAAGGCTTTTTGACAGTTTGTGGAGAACATCTGAGCACCCTTCTTCTATTAGAAATTTAAACCTCAGGATCATCCCCTGCCACAGTCTTTCATGATCAATATAACATGTCATTCCTCATTTGCGGCCTTGGCTTCTTACTACCTTTGAACAACAGCACTTTGTACGTATCCACAGGCCTCTGTGTCTTCTCAAGACTCAAGTACTTAAATCTTAGTAGACTGTGGTGCCACATTGTACAGTCACCTGTCCAGAGTTGCAGTGCGAGTGAAGCTTTGTTTGTGCTGCTGACCATTACAGGAAATGCTCTGATAAAATGTGGTGAGACGGAGAAGCAGATTGGTGGGGCAGAGCGGGAGTTAATCCAAAGCGCTGCCATCAACTTCCTGACACCTTTCAGGAACTTTCTAGAAGGTGACTTCAAAACCATCCTGGTGAGTCGGACTGCTGGCGACAGGTCTTGAATCACTTTCACTTTTCACTGAACTTTTACACTACACAACTACAAAAGATATTTAAGTTTAAAATAATTTTGTTGTCTATTTTAAGAAAATATAGAAACTGGCCTAAACAGTACTGTGATAGGATTTCTTTCAACAGGTGATCACAAGACGTATACTTGTGCATGGGGCTTGGGGCTTGGAAGGTAACCACATTACCTCAGCAATATGATACCTACCATTGGGTTGAGGTCATTACCATTATCACGGCTTCCTTTGAACTGGCAGCAAACTCAGATTTCTTATCAGCCCCATTTTAAGCTAAGTTTGACTCAACACCCATCGTTCTTGTCATATGGAAAACCGCTTGTGCTATGCCAACATCACAGACCCTGATCACTGTAACTCGTGTTCTGTTATGCCACAGGTATCTCAACTGAAATGTAGCTCAGATAGTTAGGAGTATCTTCTTCTGTGTTTGACCGTGTGCACCTGTTTGAAGCAGAGTTTGAGTCTGCACCATTAGACCATTTATCAAATGCCTCCAAACATCCTGCCCATTGAGCGTGCGGTTCTACTAAGAATCCCAACATTATTGTTCATTCACCATCTACTATAAAGTGAGTGACGACAGTAAATGCCAACCACTTATTTCATCTGCAGGAAAAGTGTGACAGTATGTGGTGCACAAACCCTAAGAATTCTGTTTTTGATGAATTTATTGTGTTTTGTGATTTGTGTCCAGAAAGAACGGAAGCTACTGCAGGTCAAACGTTTGGATTTGGATGCAGCCAAAACCAGGCTAAAGAAAGCCAGGATGGCTGATGCTAGAGCTGCAGTAAGTATACATACACACACACACACACACACAACACACATCATCGTCAATGCAACACTGTCATTTTGTTGCGTCTGGATGTCTTTCAGTTATTTTATTGCTGATAAATGAACAGCGTTAGTGAATTCTGCTTCCTCTAAAATCATTAGCCATTTTCCTTTCAGAGAAAGAAAAGCTGTCTGGGCGTATCCTAGCATTACTCCATCTGAAGTCACACAAGTCATGACACGACACCAAATTACACAACATGAAGCTGACTAGTTTATCTCTTGTGACTTTTATTCAGTCACATGAGCAGCTGTGGGAAGTTAAGACTTCCCTTTTTCTGGACAGTTGTTTTCTTGCTATGATGTCCCCTTTTTCTTTTGACATCTGGATTGATGGTCTTATTTTCTTTGTCGCACCAAGGCTCCACACTTACATTTATGTTTAGGGGCACTAGTGACCTTAAATGAAACAATTTAGGGGGCACGGAAGAAAATTAAGGGGCTCAGATCAGATTAATGCATCTCTTTTTGTTTAAACATTAAACATACAGTATTCATAAGACGCAAAACCAAACTGACTTTAATCTAAATCCTTTCAAACCTCTTAGTGAATTTAGTTATGTTTAGTGTTTTTGAAAGTTATTAAAATAACTATAAATAACTACAACTGAAAAGATCTGTAGGTTTGGAAGGCAGAAACAGTTTTGAGTGGCAGCCTCATTAATGTTCACAACCTGTACAACCTGAAAATGAGATACGATGGGACCTAATTCATCCTGCAAGAAATCTGTGCCAAAGATGCTCAGTATGTATGTTATATACAAATAAAAGTTGATCCGCTAAATTTACTCATATGATATGAATTGTGTTGAAATTTTTAAGGGGAAATTCTGACTCCTCAAATTGATGTGACATCAGCTGTGCCATGTGGTGTGTCAAACATTACCGAATTGACCCAATACAGCATGATGATTAGGATCAGTATATAGAACCATCATACTTATAGTGAAACATAGCACCAAGTGGGGGCTTGAGGCCTTTAAACATCTTGAATACAGTTGAGGCATTGTATGTATTCAGTGATTGAGGTCTTTGTAGTGTTGGAATATCGTGATGCAAGTTTTCATTTACATGTCTAGTGGCAAAGCGAATCCTACATTTCATTCTAACTGGCATTTGAAGAATCTTAACAGACTGACTGTGTTAAAAGTTGCAGATAGATCTGTCATGACTCTCTCAGACAAGACTGTCATCCAGTTAACAATGTCTGAAGATAATATCTCTAATGACCTCAGCACCGAGCCAAGACTTGGCCTATTTACAACAAAATCCTTTTGGAACGCCCCCATCAAGAGTGGAGCACGATGGGTGTGCCAGTAAGAAAATGGATTAGACAACTGCTCAACTAAGCTTCTGATATTCCTCAGCTACTAGAAGCAATATTACCAAACAGTGCAATGTAATGTCAGACTCAAATTATTGACCAAACACTGGGCAATATCCCAGCAAAGCTATTTGGCTGCAGTCTTTAGAGCATCTAGAGTAAATTAGTGGCTTTTTAGCACAGTTTTCCACAAATGCAGGAAGAAACAATCTAGTTGAGACCAATGTAAGCTTAATTTCCATCCCTCTTTAAAGAATTATTATATTATTCCCCTTGACGTATTCAGAGCCAAGTTGTCCCTGTGGTTTGTCAATATGCTCATTTCATTTAGCTTTTCCAAATCGGAGGGTTGTCTTGTGGTTATAGTGTAATAGTGTGTTTAATGTACACAAACAAATGTGTGTCCTGTCAACAATACCTGAGTAAGGCTGTTACCTCATGAAAGAGAGGAGTGTAAACAGTAGTTTCTGCTGGTTAACACCAGCACCAGTTCTCCACCTTTGTTTGAAGGATGGTACTCTCTCACACGAAGAGGTGGTTTGGTCGTGTGAAAGCTGAGGGATGAGAAATATTTATGTGCGACATTGTCATAGTCCTGCCGCCTTCTACAGATAGTGGTTTTGTTAAAGCATGCTGCCGTCTCAGTGCCACTCACACAGTGTGTGTGTGAGTGTAAGGATGTGTTGTGTTGGCTGTGGCCGCGCAGCAGCTGTAGCTCTAACTACTGTGTCACTGTTTTCAAAACGCAAAGCAGCAGATGTGAGCAGAGGAAGTGACAGAGGTGAGTGGAATGTTGGAGCCATCTTTGAATTGAACACACACACACACCAAACCCCCTGGTAGCAGTGTCAACAGCTGCTGTCTATCCCTTTCTCCATCTCCTCCATGACACATACTGTCGTACCTCCATGGAAGACCTTGAATCCTTGTAGAGGAGTCCTACAAGAACCAAACACTGTAAATGCTCTCCCTTCCTCCACACCTCTCTCTGGGGCTCTAATGTAAGCTGTAGAGACTTAGGACAATAAGGCCATTGTCCCTGTCAGTCTCGGCTCCAGACCATATGTTTATTGGACTTTTTAGCAAGTCTCAACAAACCATTGTTCCAGCAGGTCTCATATTGAATCCTTTGGCTCAATATGAGCAAAAGGAAACATTTCTCTCAGGACAGAAACATCATTTTCCTTTGTTGTGTCCTTTTCCCTGTTTTTTCTTGATATCCCATCTTACAAATCCTCACAGTAAGTCTTCTTACGTCTTTTTGTTTTTGCTGCCTCTGACTTCCCTGGTCTTGACCCACTGAAGCCTTATCATGTTATATGCACATATACAGACTCTGACATCATTTTCTCTTGTGGTTAACTGAAGTGTTCATCTGTTCATTTTTATTTTTCGGACTAACTAGTGGTAAATGTTGATATTCAATTTTAAATAATTGGATTATTTTCATGCCAAAGAGTTTTAAAAAAAAATTGCAAAGTATGTAATGTTTTTTTGTTTTTTTTCCCCAGATAACAACAAGCTTTAGACCATGGAACACAAACACTATTCAGATACTGATAATACTGCATATCAGAGGTGGCAAAAAGAGGAAGATATCAGCAAACCAATTTGTTAGTCTGAGACATGTTCATTCGCCCTTATTTTTAAACCATATGCATGTCCTTTGTTCTGTAAAGCACTCTGATTACAGGCATATATCATAGAAAAAATTGGACTTGCTTTTGCTTACTTTGATCATTATCATTTCTCCAACCTAGACACATGTGCATGGTGATGTTATTGTATAAAAATCTAGTTTTGTTTCTTCATTCTCAGGCAGAGCAGGAGTTGAGGATGACCCAGAGTGAGTTTGACCGACAGGCAGAGATCACCCGACTGCTGCTAGAAGGCGTCAGCAGCACCCACGTATGTAGCCCAGCTTCTGCTTTAATCATCATTCAATCATTAAACAAATATCATTAAGGGATATTATTGTGGTTCTACTGGTTTTTGGCAGCAAAAAGTCACTCATTATTATCATTATTATTATTATTATTATTTAGTATTGCTTCCATAAAGACATACGAGAGGTGCATTTTTTTTTTTAAAGGTCAATGCAGCAGAGGTTGAGATATCCTGACTTTTAGTCCCTACTATGGTTCAACCTCCAAAAACGCTTGATCCTACACTTCCCATAATGCAGCTCAATATCATCATTTAGGCTCTCCCTGCCTGGTTAATATACATGACTTTGAGACTCCATGCCTCCAGTTTGTAATTCAGATTTTCCGTTATATATGTGTTGCTTAGCCAAGGTAACCCTGATGACATCACTAGGGTTATTTCCTCAGATTGGACAAAGCTACTCCAGAGCCACAGAAGACATTATACACTTGATTTCGCAGACTGAGAAGTACTCCTCTTGCCCCGAAACCAATTTTGGTGTATAAAATGCGTAGAGCTACCATTTAAGATAAAAGGTTTGGCATAGAAAGATTTCATATATCTTGCAAATTTAACATTACAACATAAAAAGTGGTTAGGCCAAGAGATCTAATGAATTCTCCTTTTGTAAAATTTGAGCTTAACATGTGGAACGTTTGATAGAAACCAGTGAAACTTTCAGTATAATTCTCTCACATCTCTCCTTGTGCATTGCCAGGCACACCACCTACGCTGCTTGAATGACTTTGTGGAGGCCCAGACTACGTACTACGCACAGTGTTACCAGTACATGGTGGATCTCCAAAAGCAGCTGGGCAGGTGAAATACCACTGTCACCTTTCGTTCCTTTTGTCATGAATAGCTCCGTACAATTATCAGTTCTGACTCTGGTAAGGGTGCTCCGATTGGTCGGCCACAGATTGTTATCTGCTGATATGCGTTCTAAATAGTTTGTTCGGTGGTCTCTATAAAGCCGTCCGGGTATATTAACGGTCTGTGATCCATTTTAGCGTTTTGCAGAGAAACGCAGAGAGAGAGACATTATCTGCTATTATACGTTAGAAGACGTGGACACCGTGGATGTTTCACAAGCACGGACCAGGTAAAGCAACAGTGAACAGTGAACACACCTGGTTGGTGCCGATGTCATTCGGTACCACGTTGGTTTTGATAGGCTACGTCATTAACAACAAGCCTCCTCCACATGCGGGCTCACCTGCTGTTGTGAAAACGGAATCGCGGGTGAAAAAAATCCAAAACGTGAGTTGTGGTTTTTGAGCGACTTCATAAAACATACTGCTGATGAAGAAGGCAACAGAGCAGACACATACAGGGAGAGGGAAACGGAAAGAGGCCGGGCTGTGTGTGTGTGTGTGTGTGTGTGTGTGTGTGTGTGTGTGTGTGTGTGTGGAAAAGAGAACTGGAGGGGAAAGCAATGTGAGCAGATTAAAGTAGTTTGTGAGTAAACACTAAAATAAGGTGGAGAATTAAGTAGAATTAAAATTGTGAAATAAGAAATAACCTACTAGAGATAGACCCCCCCCCTCCCCTCCTCGCCACAGTTACATTGCCATTCTGTGGGAAACACTGTATAAGCTCTAAGCTGCTCCCAGTAACCAAGAATAGGCTATAGTCTCTAAGAGGAATATGTTGCCTGCCAATAAATAAACAGTTGTCAATTCATGATACTTTCTCATCTCTTAATTTTAATACTTAAAGGTAGAATGAGTAGGATTTTCCTAAAAAAACAAAACAACGTATAGACTACATAAACACAACAATACAAAAATAGTCCCTCTCAATCATCACTTATGATCGCTGTCTCCGTGTCTCTCTGCTCTCTGTCAGTGCCTAGATGTTTCTCCAGCACTGCCACAGCGCTAAAACGAAGTGTGCAGATAGGTCTGGCTATGCGTGACTATAGACAGATGTATAAAGAGCTGCTCTTTATTTGGTTTGTGTGTCTTTTTGACCGAGAGCGGGGTTACACACACACACGCGCACGCACGCACACACACACACAGGCAGAGCAGAGGCGGAAGGCTGCATTCACACAAAATCTGACATGTGGCTCCTTCCCGCAGGGTTGTGTGGAAGTGTGGCCGTGTTTATTTGTGCTTCAGAGCGTAACCGCTGTGAAACAATCAGAAAATAATGTTTTTGTTCTCACTAATGTCGCTCTCTCTCTTCATTCACGCTTTGAGGGGGGGAGGCAACTTTGAATTATGTATTTACAAACAGCAACTGATAAATCCTACTTATTCTGCCTTTTAATATACAATGTTGTTAAGAATAGGTAAATAAATAAATAATGCTACACAATAAATAGAAGGCTTCAAACAGACCCCAAGAAATCGGCCCCAAAAATCCTGATCGGAGCACCCTTACACTCTGGTATCACATCATTAGCTGGCAGTTAGCAAAACAGTTAAATGTCACATATAAGACAGAGAAACAAATTCCACTGAAGCAGCAGAGAGACACTCATCTTAATATTTTTTTTATAATACATTAGGTTATTGCTCATTTCACAAATAATATTAATATAGTCCTACTGCAGGGAGCATTAAGTCATTACAGTCCTTGCGCTGTTATTTTTCCTGTTTCCTATCTGTTTCCTTCTGAAATAGATAAATAACCATCCTGTCTTACTTTTAGAAACACTTCCTGTAAACAAAAGTATTAATCATTTGTTCCTGTCAACCTTTTGTGTGAAAGTAGTTTTCACCTTTCGGGTGAAAGAGGAAAATTACTAATACTGATGAAATGTCGTCAGGGATGAGGTCACAGAGAAGTCAGCTGTATATAATACCTATAGGGAGAGATAACACAAAAATTGAACTGATAAGCTGAAGCTCTGCTTCAGGGTGGCACAGCAGTCTGCAGTTGCCAGCGCTCATTCACCTCCCCTTCCTCCCACCAGTTTCCCCTCATCATTCTCCAACAACAATCAATCGTCAGTGTCGGGTGGGGCCAGCATCTCGGTGCCCACCATCCCGGTGTCGGCCTCCCTGCCCAGTGTGTCTGCGGGCCACGGCAGCTCGACAGCATCGGGCGGATTCAATGAATTGCGTAGCTCCAACGGCAGCCGCAAAGCCCGAGTGCTTTACGACTACGATGCTGCCAGCAGCAGCGAGCTTTCCCTGCTGGCTGATGAGGTGAGCATGAATTATTATTATTATTTTTTTTTTTATATACACACTTTTCCATACGACTCAACAGTAGACTGTCTCTCTGTGTTGTTTCCATTTATTGCCTTTTCATTCTAGTTTATTTTCCAGTTTCCTTTTAATATGAGAATCAACATTTTAACACAATTGGGAAGCTTAGTCTAAACCCAAACTGAAATTCCAATTTTGTGTTAACCTCGTCATGCCCTACAACTGCAGTGGAGCGGTTTCTGTATTCTGTTGAGCAGAACATAAGTCACCCCCTTTCCTGTCCATTACAAGCCTGTGGTTGACTAACAATAAACCAGCATTACCTCATTCGGTCTAATACTCACATTCAGAAAAATGTTCCAGTCTGCGCTTGTATTTGGTGAGCCAAATGTGTGGCCTGAACTGCCTTTTGATAATAACAGGATTTATGACCAAGCATTCCATAAATCTGCCTTTATAAATTAAAGTTTCATAATGGATGATACAGTGTACCTTTTCAATAGAATATGAGACTTGATAACTACAATGAACACTGTATCCGTCATCCCTGCTCCCTGTCTTTGCAGGTGATCACAGTCAGCAGCGTCCCAGGCATGGACTCAGACTGGCTGATGGGTGAGCGAGGCAACCAGAAGGGCAAAGTGCCAATCACTTACCTGGAGCTGCTTAACTGAGCCCCCGTAACCAGCTGTGATCTCATATTTATATTGTGTTGCAGGGACAGGCCACACTTTCGCTTCCATTCAGTCTTTTAGAATGAGTTTTATTTCTATGAAAAGGAGTCTCAGTTTTAGCAGACTCGAGCTGGAATGAATGAATCTGAGTGAAGGGGAAAGGAAGTGGACCCCATTCCCGGATGTGTTTGTATTCAACTGCAGTACATTTCTAAAACCTGCTTTCATGCCTTTGTGTTTGATGCCATGCAATCTGCAATATGTGCCAGAACATCTCCAAAACTGTAACTTTAACATCATATATCTCAGACGGTGACCTAAATGCTTTTGATTTGAGGTTTTGTTTCTCTTCCCTCACTGCTAATTCCAGTTTTTTCATGTAGTGATACAGTAGACACATCAAAACTAACAAGCAGTTATTAAACCCATATGCCAGACATCATTAAGTGCCTATTACAGTGAATCGGCCTTTCTAAAAACCATTTGCCTTTTTTACAGATACACCAGCAGTATTGAGTCGCTCCTCTTAGTATTGAACCCTAAGATTTCTGTTTAAGTTATTGGCAACCAGAAACCAGCAGACGCTTATCAACCAGAAGACAGCTCTTATCTCTGATTAAATTATTAATTTGTGTATTCTTCATAAATACACAATTTGTGATGTTTATTGTCTCTGGTTTTGGTCGACTTTGTGTTCACTTTGAAAATTCCTTAAAGTAAAGACATTTACTTTTTTTACCTTAAAGAAATTTGCTTCTCTTTTTTTACCTTCAAGTAAAGACATTTGCTTTCTTTCTTTTTTCTTTTTTTTTTTTACATTACCAACATGTCTCATCAGTTGCCCCTAAACCTGCATTTCAACTTGAAATTGAAAAAAAAAGTCTCGTTACATTTTGGAGATTAAAGTATATTATTATGTGGCTGCTTTTTTGTTTTGTGTGTAACTGTTAAGATAGCATACAATTGTAAAATAAATATACAATATGATACATTAAAATAAGAAAATGTCACTTGTCTGTTTTGAGATTTCATTTTTATTTATGTCAATGCACATTTCCAGTAGTTGTGGAGCAAAATGTGACTTTCACATTTGGCTTCATTGTTGAGTTTTTTATGATTCCTGGTGGAACCACTAGAGGGCAGAACAGGCAGCATGATCAATGACAATCTGTCGAGGATTGTGAAAAGTAACTGGTTGCTCTGCTGGTACATGAACAACCAACTGAAGAAATGTTTGACCATCTAGTCTCTGTAATTTGGCAGAACCATGTGAGAATGAGACACACCACTGAGCTAAACACATTTAACCTGTCTCAGAAAAGCTGATGATATGCCTTAACGTCTAACGCACGAACACCTTTGAAAGCTGCCATTTCTTCTTTCTTTATTTTGTGCTAAATGAAAAATACAAAAATAGACTAAGGATAAACCATTAACATACAAATAGTGGACAATCAAAAACCAACAGAAAAGTGGTCAAAAATAGAAAATCAACATTCCTACAGCTTATTACCCAAAACCATTTATTTTCTCCTCATTAATTCTCAGTAAAGCACTTCCAAACCTTTCTAAATGTACTGTAGATGTACATAAAGTGTTGAGGAGTTTGGTCATTTCAAAGGTGCACGTTTTATCATTTTAACACTGATAAAGGGTTGCTACAGTAGTGGTGCGAGAATGACTGTGAACTAACAAGACTGGGAAGGAGAGGTCACATGAGTTGAGAAACACAAGCCCTTATCATGCCCACCGTGCTCCCTAGGGCTAATTGTTTTGACACATAACATCTTTGAATGAAAGTTTATTCTTCTGGGCCGCAGCTTTCAGGGCTCTTGTGAAATCTTGTTTACACTGGAATGTTCCTTTGCCCTCAGACTGGTCTCCACTGTTGCTTTTTCCTGCTTATGGACGAATCGTTTTTCTTTGTCCACCTAAGACCAACTTTATTATAAAGCAATGCCTGAAATATATTCTTAATGTTGACACATTCAAAGAGAAGTTTGTGAGCACAGGCAAGAGTAGATTCCCTCTACCCTGGTGTTACTTTGGGCTCTGTCCTGACCCCCTCCCAAGGGGCTTCCACAACTCCCAGTGCTGCAGTGGTAGCAGCTGTGGACCAGAAACATACAAATCCCCAGAAAATATCTCCAAACACTGACCCAGTTTGATTTCTTTATCACAACTGATTTTAAGCGCTTCCTGGCTAAACAGTCCGATGCAGAGCGCCTCGTCCTCGCCTGTCATAAGAGCAGGAAGGGTTAAGAGGAAGTGGAGTTTTGCAAAGAGGCTGCCTGTACGTCAGCTTACATGGGTCACTACTGGGCACGCGCCCATCGACGAAACTTCAGAGCGATTAGCCACTAACCTCTGACCTTAGAAGTCTGTGTCACCATTTATCAAAAGATCAAAGTTTTTATGAGTGTAATATGAAAATATAAAGCCTAAAAGCCCAATGGAGAAAACAATTTGAATGTGTGTTAGAACAAAGATTTGTTATACAAACACCAAACAAATGACCACAGAGCTAACACTGGTCCTCATAAAACCACAGCTATGAGCTTAACTTTTCAGTTGTACAGTATTATGTGTTCCGAAACCTGACACTTTGTCTTTATCTCTCACATCTTTATCTCTTAAAAAGAACCATACCCAGTTAGATAAAGTAAGCCTTAGCAAACTCACACATCAGATGAGCCATAGCATGACGGAGAAAGACACTTCCTCTTTCATCAGTCCTTATTTTCTTTCATATGTTGCACAGAAAACAGAAAATACTTGTTGACATCAGCCATTTTAGGCCTCCGTAAAGTTCACTTTATGCACAGGCAAAATGTCACTTTGCGATGTATCTTCAGCTCTCTTGAACAAGACTTTCATGTCACTACTACAGAGGATGCTGATACAAAATATACTATATATAATATATATAATACATGACACTCAATGTGTAAACAACTTCACATCAGGCAGTTCCATATTCTTTTTGACAGCTACCAAGAAAGTGAATTTGTTTTTTATTTGGGTGCAAGAACAAGTAGACAGGGTGAAAATGTGAAGTGAGAGGATAATCTGAAATTAAGTATTGCTGCTTATCTGATATGTTTGCTGAAGAGGCTGGTTCACAGATGTAACAGGGTAACAGGTAGCCGCCATATTGTTATGTCAAAGACATTTTGTCACTACTAAGAAGGCTGTGTATTTTTTTTAGCCATGCTAGCACCTAGGCTCCACAGATGGCAACGCTGTTTGGACGGTAGCAATACTAATGATAATCCCATCAGCCTCAGCTGTATGTGTGTAGTGATTAGCAAATGTTAGCATGCTAACACACTACACTAAGATGATAAAAAAAACAAGCAATGACAATAGGAGAGCAAACTAAAAAAGAACTTCTAACTTCAAACGGGAATGCACTAAATTGAACTATATACTCGGGGATGATGATTCCACGCTCCAGTTCTTTGAAATGAACAGTTTAAGATTGATAGAGCAGGTTACAGAAGAGCTGAATAAATGGAAATTGTCAAATCTATCCATCTTTGAAAAGATTAAATCTATCAAAATGACTACCCTTCCCAGATTTTTGTTTTTGTTCCAAAACCTACCAATTTATATACCACCCAAGTATTTTAGGGAATGGGATAACACCCTCAGAAAATTCATATGGGAAGACAAAAAACCAAGAGTGAAATTATAAAACGTAAAGATATTGAAATACTGTGGAGGGTTGGCATTGCCAGATTTGAGTCTGTTTTTTATGATGCTCAGATTAAACACTTAATGATGTGGATGAGTGACACAGCAATTCCAAAATGGAAAGGAATTGAAATGGAATTAGAACAATCATTAGGTTCAATAATATTCTGTGGAAATAAGAAAACATTTAGTAGGATTAATAACTACTGTGTCACGAGCACAGTTAAAACATGGAGAATTGGCAAGGTAATGAACATCGAGGAAGATGAAATGATTTATTTGAAGGAAATTTCAGGGGATCCAGAATTTAAACCATATGCAATCGATCATCTTTAACACATGGGCTAAAAAGGGATTGGTTAGATTATGGCAAATAAATATGAGCTATTTCTTGCCCCCAGAAATTATTTCTAAATATAAAAGAGGATTAAGCTCTCAGTGCTGGAGGAACGCTGGTGAAAATAATGCAAATTATTAGTCAAGATGAAAATTATTGATTCAGAATCCTGAGAATCACAGCACTGAAGCAAATAACAAAAGAGTAGAAAAAAACAAACCCTCAGATTTAATAAAATGGAAGATTCAAGAAGTACAACTTATGGAGAAAGTGACCTACAAAGCAAGGAATATGGAAGATGTGTTTGAGAAAAGGTGGACTTTAAATGATGGGAAATTATAACCACATCATCAAAATGTATCAGAAGTTAGTTAGTAGCTTGTCCTCTCCTTTTCAAACAGCCGGACGACTGTGTTACTGAATATCTGACCACGCCCTGTAATTAGCATGTACGCTCGCAACCCTTTCAGTGCAATCAGGGACACATTTACATTCATGTAGTACACATGTGTAACCTGACCATTTCTGGTATAATGTATCCAGATGCTGTATCTAGATTGTGTAGAGATCTAGCTTAGATGCACAAGAGTACACTACCGGCTGTCAGAATGGAACTCAAATTAATCTCATTTGACCACTTATGGTCAAATTTCACTTCCCCATTCTCATTTGCATTTATCTGTGAGAAACTGACACCACTACTTGAAAGCGGAAAAAAAAACACTGTTTCACTCAACCACAGCTCTTGAAGAGAGACTCTAGTGTAAATTTGGTAACTCACCTCAAGAATGGACCCCATAAATAACCACAGCCGTGCTGTTTTGCAAAGACAAATCAGCCGTATCAATGTATTTTTGGCAAGTTTGCTGTGCTATGTGCACACTGCGAGCTTGACTGGACGGGCCAGTCCTATAGTTCATATAGTATGTATGTGATCACTTCTTTACCTGACCACCACTGAATATGGCTTGTGCAATCACATCTAGTGCATTTATACACCATGTTAAGTTAACTGCAAAGTTAAGTCAGAGTTTGGCTGCCATGTTGTGTGAATGCCCTCTAACCTACTTCATATAGTTGTCTTCTAACTTCTGACCCATTATAGCTGAGTAAATGAAATTCCTCTTGCTCAGCAATCTGTGACCATTTTGTCAAAACAGTAGCAGCACTCCAGGTCCACTTCTTGCTGCCATCATACCCAGACATATTTATTTTATATCACCTGCTATTTCCTGATAGAAACTGAAAACCTCAATTTGCACCCCTAAAGACAATATTTGCTGGTAGTTTTGCTTCCAAGTAGAATTACACCGGTTTTCGAGTCGCAAGCCTATTTCTCTGTCTCTAGTCAACTGCTGCCCTGACTGCATTTCTTTATTTCACTTTTTTGCACCCATTTGCATGCTTAGAACTAATCCTACCTGCCCTGCAGATGAACAACAAAAAAACGTTTGACTCTAACTGACGACTTTATGTTGTAAAAGATGTAAAAAATTATGGTGTTTAGAGGCTTTGACAAGGCATCACTCTGGTTTCTCTTTTTATGTTCCAACCACCATGACCTTGAGTATCACCACAGCGGTATTTTGGTTACTTTCTGGTTAGGTCTCTGGCAGTCTGTACAGCTACACACTGAACTACCAGCCTTCCCACTCCTGAGCAACTACACATACACAGAAAGGTCGAGAAATGCATTGTGAGTCCCCTCTGTGCTATTTGATGCTGAATTTTACATTATCAAACAAGGGAATGTCCCTTGTTTGATAATGTCATGTTTATGATGATATTTGGACAAATTTGCTTGAACTTAATGGTCTGTCACTGCATTGCTGCCAAAAGCATAGATCAGAATAGATATAGTATCAATATATGGGTCCAAACCAACTCCTCATGAGTACTGACACACTGGAATTTCATGTCAATGTTGCATCTGTGTCTCACTGATGGGAAGGAAACCTCAAACCCCTCCTCTTTGAGATACAGAACTGGGCAGTTGCTGCACATCTTAGCAAAACAGGAAATTTCATGTTTCCTCTGCTGCTTATAGCAACAGCTTGCATCACACTACTTCTGCATATGTTCACACACACACATACACCCACACATACACACACACACACACACACACACCAAGTCCCACAAGAACGCAGCCACAGTTTTACATCAGACTATCAGGATTAGGGTCTGGTTTTGAACCGCACTTCAGCAGCACAGCAATGTGAAAAAGTGAATACCCTGTTGTTTAAATACTTATCACAGAATTGTTCCATCATTATTGTGTGCAGTTTTACGTTTATTTCCAACATTCAGTGACATTTCTTATATACTGTACAAATCCGTTTTTTAGGGTTTATAAAGTATCAGTAAGATGTAGGCTTCATACACTTCTTTTTGATAGATTTTTGTAGCATTTTGGGCTTGAAGGTGAGGAGAACAATAATCGAAATGCCCACAAAAGAAAGACAGACGGGTACAATAAGCAGAATATACCAGAATATAGATTCCTCACCCTTCTCAAAACACGAAAATGACTCTAGGTCCACTCTGTGTGTTGTTTTGAAGATATCCTCACATTCAATGTCTGATTGTCCAACCATATTGATGGTCTTTGTTGTTTTAAATGTCTTGAACCATTCTGTTTCGCAGCAGTTGAAAGGATTTCCTGTGAGAAAAACAGTGTGCAGTTTCGGGGCTAATGTGTTAGCCTGACCTGAGGGAATACTGGACAGTCTATTGTCTCTCAAATCGAGCACTTTCAGGTGAATATTTAGAAGTGAAGGGGGAAGATGGGCAAGAGAGTTCCTTGAAATGTTTAAAGACTTTAGACTTAGAAAATGGGAGAAGTCGAAGTCTTGTATGTGAGTGTTTCCTAAACCTAGATGCTGTAATGTTCTGCTCAGACTTTGTATTGATTCTTGGACAATGAGTCCTGGGTTGTCAGACAGTTCCAAGTGCGTTAGAGGCAACCCAGTGAACACAGATGACGGAATTATTTTGAGGTTGCATCCCTTAAGGTAAAGCTGCCTTAGGGATATAACTTTCTTCCAATCCACGCAATCTGAGATAGTGTCTGTGCTGGTCTCAGCTTCCTCAGGAACGCAAATGTCAATGTTGTTATAACTGAGATCCACTGACCTGAGGCTTGGCAATGAGGAAAATAATCCAGAGGGTAACCACTCAAGGTCATTCAGGCTCAGGTTAAGGTACGTCAGATTGCCAAGAGTGGTCAGTGTACCTTCATCTGCTACAATCTGGTTCAGCCTGTTGTTGCTAAAGTCCAACTCGTACAAGCTTCCAGAGAACTGTTCTGATGTTAGATTTAAGGTTTCCAGACAGTTTGTGCACATTCTAAGTCTGGACAGGGCAGGCATTTTGTGGATGAATCCTCGAGGGAAATACTCCACCTGATTTCCTCTTAGATCCAAATTCTCTAGAGAGGAGATGTCACCATGAAGGCTCTCGTCCCAGAGCTTAGCCGTCACGTTTCTTGTGTACGTCTTCAGATTGTAGAACTCAACAGTTGTAGTGGAGTTCAGGAATGTGGCGTTGTCTGCAATGTGTTCGTAAAACCTAATACTGTTGTGGGATAGGTAAAGATTCTGCAAGTGACTCTGGTTGGGCAAGAAAGGAAAGAAGAGCAGTTTGTTATCTGATAGATCAAGTGTCTCTAGCTGGAAAGTGTTGTTAAGGTCTTGTCTGGAGATGAACCACTCAATAAAGTTGTGGCTGGCGTTTAGGACCACTAGCTGGGTCATGTGGAAGTCAGTCAGGCAAGGCAGATAATTGAAGGCCAAGTTGAGCCGCTGGAGCTTGGGATTGCTGTCGAAGGCGCCATCAATCTCGAACATGATGTTTCTCTGCAGGTCTAGTTCTTTGAGTTGGTGAAGATCCCTGAACGAAGTCTCATCCAGTCTCCTCAAGAGGTTTCCGGAAAGATTGAGATACTCCAGGGATGACAGATTTTGGAGAAGAGTTGCCACCATTTCATCATCAAGCTTATTCTCAGAGAGATCCAGAGCTCTAAGCCTAGGTAGAGTCTTTAATGCGTGGCTGGTTTCTTGGTAGCCAATATGAAGATTGTTATTTGCTAAATTGAGGCTGTCTAACAATTTTGAGTCTTGAAAAGTATTTGATTCTAATTTCTCCAAACTATTACAAGCTAAACTCAGGGTGTTTAATGAGGGGTAACGGAGGAGAGAATTGTCCTGTAGTGTTTGAATGTGATTGTAGTTGAGCTGAAGCTCCTCTATGTTGTCTGGCAGTTCTGCAGGCACAAAGGAGTGCTTGCCATTGTTGCAGAGAGCCATTCTTTGTATCTGCAAAGAAAAGGAGAACACATAACTTTTAAGTTTGTGTGTTGATGTATTGTACTGTATGTCTCTTTGTGGGAGAGAAATGTTTGGGCTTTTTAGAAATCCTACAGAAACTGGATTTCTTTCAGGCACCACAACTGTTAAGAACTCTGTCAAAGGACCAGATCTGCATTAAGGCTCGGTCATAGTTTCCGCGTTCCACGTCTTCTGACAGCTGCAGACTTGTATAGGTCGCACCGACACACATGCGGTTCCATTCTGAAGGTCAGCATCAGTCTGTCTTCAGAATATTTGAGCAAAGTATAGCAGCAAGTTAAAGACTGGGCTATAGCAACTGTCACTGATTATTCCTGAGGTGTGCCAAGCTCTGTGGTGTCACGTCACGTGGACGGACTCAAAGCACCGCTGTGCCTGACTACATCAAAACAGAGCTGCTAGCATGGCTGTAGACTCTTTGTCTTGTTGCCCTCATGATGCTTGACTGTGTAAAAAATGTCACCACTTGACATAAAATTAGTTTTCCACGAGCACTGCTCTTTAATTCACAGGGTCAGTTCCAAAAAAATATTTTAAACACACCCTTTAGGCACATTAACACTCACACAGTTGTTGCTCATATTATTAACAGTCACAGCTGATAATTTATCAAAAAATGTTTCAGTTTTAATAAACCAGTTGACTTTTTTTTACAGGCTGCCAGTTTTCAATTGCATTTAGTGAAGAATTGGCTTTTATTGCTTCACCTCTGAGGTGTTTTTGACATGTTTTATTTCTTAAATTATTTACATTTAAAAATGTTAAATCAACCATGAACAACCTACAACAGATATTCCACATTGTATTCTTAGCTGATTGTGTGCCACTTTCCACTCTATTAAGGGTTTTGTAGGTTGTAACAACTGTCTTTATTAGTGTTTAGTAAATACCATGAAAAATACCATGATATAGAGCGAACAACGACGCAGCAAGTAATGTAAGTAACATTAGCTAGTTTGTGGGTTAGCTTAGCTAGGTTGTGGATTAGCAAACTGTCGCTACAGTTGCTGCTGCGAAGCTAACAGCCAGAGAGGACGAGACAGTTTCCCAGAGCAAACCAGCTCCAGACAGCGATACTCACAACTCTCCTGCTACTATAGCTAACATCACTGCAACAGCATATATTGGCAAACTAGAAAGTAAGCTGAATGTCCGTGGGCAAGTCATTTAACAAACCATGGCTGGAATAGTGTTCTGTGGCCCGGTCCGAGCCACTTTGTTTGTTTAGCATTTACAGAGCCAGGGCTGAGTACAAACACCAGAGTTTTTTTCAGCGCACACACTGAACGGACAGCTAGCGGACAATTTGACAAAAAGACGTGTATTGGATTAGAATAGCATCCCTACCTTTATAATTTCAGCAATAAATCATTAATAAGAAAGATTTTGCGGTTGTCAGGTTGTGAACATTTTATTTTGCCTTGTCTTTTTAGCTCAACAGGAGGACTGTGGACCATTTAACCACCAGTTACCTTCTGGAAAACAGCTACAGAGCCGCCCTCCAGACCAAACCCTAATTATTAAGAACTTATTAACCTTCACAAAGGCCACATCATGGCTTTTTAGAAAGTGAGCAAGTCATTAATGAAGGGTACTTCAACTACATTAGTCCGCAAAATCCACTGTTGTAAATGTTAAGTTGTCAAATGGATTTGGTCTGGATGATTTGGGTCTTCCTGATAAATTAAAGACGTAACTTAAAAGATAAACCGTACAGTACATAGAGTATGGCTCAGAAAGTGGATAGTTTTAGTGTGAAAATTACTAATAATTCTAACATTTAATATTGTGGATTACCAACTATGAAGGATTAGTTAATAAATGAATCACTTCCCACTTTGCCTCCCTGATGAAGCAAAGTAGGAAATATCAGAGCACACAAAATGTCCCCACAAAATGTGTAATTTCCTGCAGGATGTTCACATGAACATTTCAGCAGTCTCAGCTACCATATCATGTTTACAGAACATCTGATACGCACGGAATGCAGCATCAGATTATAAAAGTGTTGTCATGATGATAAAAAACAAAGCAAAGTGTATCTGAGTTTGTCAGTAGGTACTTTTCTTCTTATAACTAGATCAAGCAGTTATTAAAAACACACACAAATTATTCTGCCTTTTACATCAGATATACTGTATGCTTCCATCGGTTCCTGAGACCTCACTCAGGAATTTCAAGATGTGCTTTTATTAAGTAGAGCTGAGTAAAAGAGAGACATCTTACCAGCTGACATTGTCTGTGTTGTGGGTGACTTGAGACTGGCGTCAGTATTCTCCACATGGGTAACAAGCAAAGCAGGATGGGAGTGAGACCGTGGACTGGCATTTTAACATTCTCACTGTTGACAAGGTGATAGAAGGAGAGAGGATTGACGCAATGCTGTGTTCAGTTTAAAATGGTTATCATGATTTTCATGTAATGACGGGCCTGGTAATATGACATTTTGGCAAATGTCTTAAAATGCAAGAAAGACAGCAACTTGACATTAAAGCCTTGAAAGCAGTGTGGAGGTCAGATAAGTGGACGGGCAAATACATTTACATTCAACTCTGACAGCCTGGGTTCAATTACCTACTCATGCTAAAAGCTTTCATGCTTTGAGTGAAGATTTTCACTACATTTTTCAACTCATTATTAATTATTTTACCCCCTGTATCCTAACCTTAAATGTTAGTTATAAATATGACTTGACAAACATGTGGGAATGGTGTGTCCAGTTCATATGTCTTTCATGGCGGAGGAATGTAATCCTCACACTATTCGTGTCCAAAACAAGTAATATGCGTTTCATTTTCTGTTGTTACACAAAAGAAGTTACAGAAAAGTTGGAGTTAAATAACAGTACGATAAATGTTTTATATTTTGGATCCCATCTCAGCCTGATGTGAATGTCCTCTCTATAAAATAATATTTCATAATTTAAATTCAAACCACTCTGTGACGCATACTGAATGTGGAGGCCTTTTGTTACTTTTTGGCTTGCACTCATTTTTAATCTTTGTAATCTTTGTATTTTAGTGGCCTTAGGAAATATGTTGTTTTGGGGGGTGTTATTAATACACAACACAGTTTTTTTTCTTTCATATGAACATTTTTCTCTCGTTTTATCACTTTACTGTTGTTTTTTTTAAAACTTTTCGGATAAATAGCTCATCCAAGGCAGTCTGCATGGCTGACAGTAATTAACTACATTGTTGCGTACAACACTGGCAATAACACTACTCAGTTTCTAAACTATATTATGTGTTGTGGGGAAGAGTTGGCCACAGAAGAAACATTTAGCATAATACTGCTCTTCTCTTTTCTGAGTGTTACTGGACATGATACAGCCAGTTTGATAGAAAACCGGCCATCGTTTAATACCGACATATAAACCATGCTTATATTGCAAATGGATTGCGCAAATATACAGCATATGAATCCATTCATCAGAATAATGATAGTAAAATGTGATCATATAACATTGAGAAATATAAACTGAAACTGAAAATCAGCATTATTAAATTGAAATGACATTGTGCCATTTGGTTTTTCACACTTCAGGTTTTTAATAGTGGGCAATCCGTACATCAAGGGACATTATTCAAATGAAATACCAGACACTTTGGCAACATAAATAATGATTCAACATTCTTTTAACAAGAGTCTTAATGACATCTTACACAGGATTTACAGTTTCCTGCCAGTGCAGGTGATCAATAAGATATCTTGCTCAAACACACCAAAGACAAAATATGTTCAAATTGACAAATTCAACATTCTTATTTTTAGAGAAAGCTTGCAGTTGGCTTCTTTTAGCAGCCAGAGTATCAGTGCATACTGCAGAACTACATTAGTGCACAGGTGCATTTACTTACCCTGGTGGTTAGGAGTGGATTTCCCAAGCCACTGACGGTTGATCCCCTGACCATATCGCTGGTTGACTCGTTGTTGCAGAGTGTGTTCTCGCATACGAGAGTTCAACTGCCTTCCTCTGCTCTGACTGAAGCACTGATGCCTCTTTTTACTATTCACGGAAGCAAGCAGGCAACGGAAACCAAGTCACATGGACAAGCTGCAATCAGAAAGAGGCTCTCAAGCCTGGGGCCACAGGAAGGCGAGTGCAGGCTCAACAGCTCTCAGTCAGCACAGCACAAGTTTTCTTTTCCCTCACAACACCACGACAGTAGTTTTTGTTGAACAGGCACCTAAGATTGGTAGCACAACTGCTACCACAAAAACCCACTGAGAAACACACCCTTCACACCCTCGGCTCGTTCTGATCAGCCAACCTACTAGAGAGGAAACCACTCAGCACACACACCCTTCCTGCCTGATTTTCGGCCTGTCACTGCAACAGCCATTACAAAACACACACATATACAGAGAGACACAAGTCTGTGAACATAAAGTAATGTATTGAAGGGTCACAATGCTTCTGGACCAGATAACAAACAATATCACTCAGGGAGTCAACAAGATGACTAATAGATAGCACGCGAACCATATCACTGCAACATACTCTGAGTAATGGAGAAGTCCTCTAATGTTTTCAATGCTAATAAGTTTGCAACATGGCTACTTTAAGTAACCAAGTACCTTCCCTAAACACTGTATTCTCTCTTTCTTGATGTCCAGCTACCAAACTCACCAGCTCTCTTTTGTTAAACTCCATTTGTTAACTTGTTTCTCCTTAGTAGTCACCCGTGAGTGCAAGAATAGGGAATTAGGAATCAGGAAGTGATGGTGGTGTCCTTGGGGAGTTGATTTGTTAGTGATTTCTTCCTGTTTTCACATAGGGCATCTCTAGCTCTCACTTCTGACTCTGTTGTAAACTTAGGTAGCAACAAGATTTTCTAATCCATGACTCCACGTTGAGGTTGATTTACTCGGTTGTGTGACACTCTAAACACTAAATAAGTAAAACCTCTGAGAAAAAGCATATCAACTGGTTATATAAAGGAAAAAATAACTGAACAACAATTGAACTGACGTGTTTTCATTGTCATGCTCCTGCCTCTGCTGTTTGCATGCTCACAAACAGCAAATCTTATTCTGAAACTTTGAGAAAGAGTCTTGCAAACATGAGCTTCACTGTGGGCCCACTGGAAAAAGGCATACTATAAAGTAGTTTTATATACAAACACTTTGTCCCCACCACCCCTTGCAGTTTTTCTACTGACCAGGAGTGGCAGCACCTCTGCAGAATAGTGGCAAATTTAAAATGAAGAATGTTCGGGGCACCCTGTGGGCCTTCTGTGACCTTGCTGTTATCTTACCCCTTTAACTACACCATCCTCCCTGCACTCAGCAGAGATGGCTGAGACACAGACCATCATGTTCTCTCTGCAAGAACTTGCCTTAATAAACCTCATACCTTGATGAATGAACAGATCAGGCCTCTATTTGTCCATTTAAATATCATACTATTGATAATTGACAAACAATTTGGCATCACAAACGCGACAAGTATTGTGGGTGAGTAAACCTTTAAGAATGCTTGCCTGACAGGATTGCCTGATGGAAGTGGAAGAGTTATTTTATTTCTGGTTGAAGAACTGACAATTTTGAGCCTGTGAATTACCGTTCAGAGTAATGTGATAATGTGAGTAATAGATTAAAGGCAAAATAACATTTTGTTGCAGATATGGGTTTTGATTGAATGACCTGATTAATCCACACAAAGAGGGGATGCTAGAACTTGCTGGTGCTAGAGAATCCCATGAGGGTTTCACTGAGCGTCTGTTACTCAAGAGTCAATAGACATAAGCTGCAGCAGCTGTGGTGTCTGGTGTTGTTGTCTGGCTAAACCCAGTATAATTCCAGTATAATTCCAGTGCAATTCCAGTGTAATTCCAGTATAATCACCTCAGTGAATGTGGACTTTAAACCGGGGCCCAATAACAATTACATTGTCTGGATGAATCGATTTCAATCAATTTTCTCAAGGTCTGCTCTCTTCAAAGTGAGGCTATTCATTTATATTATTAAAGGTGCTATTGATAACATCCAGCCACTAGATGACGCAGTCCCCCTCCCCCATTCCTTTCCAGTGGTTGCCAGTTCGTTGCATAACCTGCATATTTCATGGTCAAGTGGAGTGAGACTCTTCGTGATAGAGTAATGAATTCATTTTGCAACATATAGCTATACATTAGCTGTAGATTTAGGTTACTTTGTGCGGTGGTGTTTCATGTAACGTTATCTATGGTAATCTTAGGACATGGCTAGCTAGCTTTAGGTGACCCTTTTTCCCCCATCATTTAATAATTATAGGGGTCCTATATTGCAACACTTACCGTAAAATTTAATCATCCTTACACTATAAGACATTAGGTAAATATTTACATTTTAATCCAATCCAAGAGTACAGTACAGTACATTGTAGGGATGCTATTAAAACCCACAGCGCTCGACATTAGACAGACAGCTACAGTAAAAGTTAGCTAACATAGTGTTGACCTAACATTAGTAGAAGTGGATTATAAAAAAACAGCTGAGCACCACACAGCAACAATGGCTACAGGGAGAAAGGACGACTGTATGATCATGTCAGGATTTTCAGATTTTTATTTGAACGTGAGTACCGTAGCTGTTGAGCTCAATGCAGTTAGCGACATTGCTAACTAGACTGCGGTAACGTGAGCAGCCGCGAAACTGTGGTCAAGCCAGCTGCCGTCCTGAAAGGTCATCCATCTGTAGCAGTTTGAGGAAAGTGAAAAATAAAGTAACCTGTAAGCTCTGTAGGCAGTCTGGTGTGTTTGTTTCATCAATTTTGGGCTTTGATTAACCATTTTTGCACACACCTCCAATGCACTACACTTTGTGGTGTCTTATTAAACTGTGATCAAATCGTTTGAGAAACTAAGCAAATCCATTCACATGATTGGCTTAGCATCATCTTTGTCAATCATTTGATTGGATAAGAGCACATTAATATATTGTGGTTGGATGATGGATAACAAGTGTTCAAGCTGTGGAAAAAACTTCACAATGCTATGGGAATTATTATATCTGGAAATGCTAAAATTTATAACTAATACGACATAACCATGTAGGCTTAACGTAGGTTTGCACTTGGTCCTCTTTCAACTCCGTTTTAAGTGTGACATCCACACATTTTTTATTAGTTAATAGTATTTGTGGTTGCCATCTCCTAATATCCTCTTCTATCATTGCATGAAATTTTGAAATATTTTACTTAAAATCTTTGAGGAATCTCAGTTCAAATTAATCTCCAAGACCAAAAAAAGCACACATACATTTGTCTTAACTTTGAGCACCAAACAAATTCCTTAATAGGTTAGTCCACTGTTGTCATGGCATCGCCTTCTTAATGTCTTATTCTATCACTGGTGCAAATTTGGTAACATTTTACTGCATTAAGGTGAAGAAATCCTGCTTGGAAATGCGCTCCAACACCAAAAATTACACATATACTTTTATACAAACTTTCCCAAAAATAATTCCTTAATAAGTTAGTTCACTGTTGTCATGGCATCCACTTCCTAATATTTGAATCTATCACTGGTACAAATTTGGTTACATTTCACTGCATCAACTTGGAGAAATTACACTTCAAAATACCCTCTAACACCAAAAATTACAAAGTAACATTTACATGAACATTGACCTCAACTGAAATGTCTCTTTCCAGAAATCATGACCCGGTTACTCAAGATAATCCACAGATTTATTGTGAGCTGTTTTATGTAGGAACTATTATTACTATTCTTTGTACCGATAGTTGCTCAAAATATAAATTATATCAAAGAAGGACACCAATATTTCTTGCAAAACGCTTGATGTGTTGTGACAGGTAACCAGTGGATGGCAGTATATATTTGGTGATATGCTGGGACCCAATAACAAGGATTTGTTTTTATTATAATTCAGCAGAAAAATATGCAATTTTATACTTTTTAAGACATTTGTTGTTAATTGTTACAGTAACATATAATGTTTTTTAAACATGGGGCTGTGCTATCTGGACTATTGTCAGTGTAAAACTAAATAGAAAAACTGCATTGATTCATATTTGCTGCGTTGTTTTGTAACAACACAAAATCCTACATACAATGATGTGAAAATAGGCCTGTGTCTGTTTTATGCAATAAAAGCGAGCATCGGGTATTATCTACAGTAACACTAACAGAGTTAACAAAAGAGTTTTCTTTTCATGATCTCTTATTTCCCCCATTAACTTTTGAAAAGGATAACATTTTACAAGAAAAACTTTGTAAACACATTTGTATTTTACATAACTGTCATTTCCATTCAGTCACAGGTCAGGCTGAAAATTCCTGGCTTTTGGATTTCTTATCAGTTACATAAATTCTATTTTCCTTGTTTTTTGCTGTGGATTGTGTGGACCAATGCATCAATTCACTTAGAACACTGACATTTTAATTCTATTTAAGGGAATGAAGGAATGAATGAATGAATTATTTTGTAAATCGTGTTTTGAAGAACAGTATAAATAAATTGTACTCACATTATATACAAATGGGTGCCAAATTAAACGACAAAGTGAGAAATGACTGTGGAAACACAACAAAACATCTATGCGAGATTTTGGAGCGACACGTCACCCAGCACTTCCCAACGCCACTGGCAAACCCCCAAATCAGGGAATATCTGTAACAGAGGGTCTTAACCTTTTTCATCCCTGGGACAAGCAACATTTGAATTTTGTCTTCGAGGATGAAAATTGTAAAGACATTAAATGAGTGATTTGGGTCCAACCATACATTTAATGTCTGTGGAGTGATCTTTAATCATGAAGAAGGCGCCAGTTAGACTGACTGGCACACTACATATGTGAAGGTGAAAAAAAGTTGTAGTTGTCATTATAAGCAGATACCAATGTGATCCATGATAGATGCACAATAGGAGCATTTACAACTGTGCCCCCCAAAACCCCAGAAATTATCATAGGTTATACTGTATACATGAGGAGATCAGGTCCACCCATAAAGGGTTTCTGATGTACTTTAGTAAGGATCCATATTTCAGGATGCACAGCTTTGCAAGAATGGTGAAAGTCACTGGACAGTACAGTTTCAGCACTGAAGTTCTTCTGTCAAATGTTGGTGGCTCAAGAAGTGACTAACTGCTGACTAAGACAATGTAATGTTTTTGTTACGTACATTGTGCAAATATTGTATGTGTATATAAATATAGTAGATTTATAAGTTAAGAAATAATTGTCACACAGTGAGTACTTCAAAATGAGGAGGACCTGCCACAGCAAAACTGACTGGGTGGATATAAAATTGAAAGGAGGTGTTATGCAACACCCAGTTCAGCAGGATGGAAGCAGCTGTTGGGTAATTGTCATAAAGGTAAGATGAATCTTTCTTAAAATGCCTGCTTTTTCTCAAATAGCTGTGTAAATTCAGCACTTACAATTTAATTCTGTTTTACTGCATTTCCAATCCCCATATTTGGGGGACAGCTCTTTACAGTTATAACAGTACACCATGCACTATAGTTAGCCAATGTACATCACATATTGTGTCATTGTTTAGATGGCAAAGGCAATCATGGAGGCCTTTGCAGAAATGCCAAAAATGGCATTTGGTACAACAAAGAAACAGATGGCACAGGAACGCAAATACTTGGCTCTAGAAATACTTGAAGCTTCAGGTGCATGACATCTTATCATAATTAGATTGTGAAATTGTTGTACTGGAGATCTCAATTTTGCATTTGTATATTAGTGTTTGACGCACAGACCAATTGTGCCATGTGCTCAGCGGGAAAACCACCCAGTCCAGGGCCTTTCTTCACTGACTGGGTAAGGTATTGTTTTTAACAAGTGTTTGTTTGGGCACTTTAATCCAAGTGGACAATAAACGCGTTGGTCTAATATTAACGTTGCAATGGAACATTTGGTTAAAGCATGGTACAACTAGGAAACCTGGATAAAGCCAGCCTTTGTGGTGAAATGTCATTTGAATGAACCTTTCACAGATTCAGTGTGACAGCTGTTGCCAGTGGTTCCATGCACAGTGCCTGGGGATGGACACAGCAAAGCTTCAAAATGTCAAGAGTGTTGACTGGGATTGCTTTCTGTCATCTTCTGTATGCTTGTAGAATGGCTGCTCTTTATTTTATAAGTTTAACCTTGTTCACAATATTTTGGCTATCTATATTATTGCCCTTTTATTTTCTCCAAAATAGTTCAGTTACATTATTTGTTATTTGACGTGACTTTCCCTTTAATTGTCTCTGAAACGGCAGAGTGAAATTACTTCAGAGTGTACATTGTTATACTGAGGGTCATCCTGAAAAGGACTGCATACAAAAACTGAGAAAACTGTAAAGGAAAAGATTTTATGAGTTTTTAAATACGAGTAAATTCTGAATGTGCTATAATATAATTTAAGGTGACTTTCCATTTAAGACTATGGCTATCGGTAGTTGTTGTTTATTTTGTTTATATATTCAGGACTGTAATTGTAATATAATTGTATGGGTGTATGGGTTATTGTTGTTCAAACGATTAAGCTAAGATAGCTAATATGTGCTAATGTCAGGGTCCGTTTTTTCCACACCAACTGGCAACTATACCACGTGATACCAACGTCGTTATACTATTGGCTCACAAGCCATGTTGGAAGCAGGAACCAAAGGTCAGACATCTCATACAGAGATAAACAAAACATTCATTTTGGACCCGTCGTTAAATCACAATCATTATATTTCTTTTTAGGAAAAGTGATACTTTTATTCTGCACCTTTCTAAAAGCTCTGTGGATGTTTTTTTCTAAAACATTCATCTACATAAAAATGTTATCAATATAACCTTTAAAATAGTATTGTTATTAAATTGTAAACAACAATCTCCTTATTACAGGAGAGAATTCAATTGGATCACACCATGGTGGAGATAAATTAATGAACTTAAATCATTGATGCAACTGTAATTAATCAACTTTTTGGGTGGAAGGTGAGGAGTTTTCTGTTAGAGGCTGAGAGGAAAGAACTGAAGAGAGGGTAGACGGTAAGAGACTGTGTAGCCCGACGATGGTTAAACACTAAATCAAAGGGGGAAAAAAAGGCTTGTGGACAGGGTCCAGATAGACCACCAAAATGAAACCTCACCAGCCTTAGTTCATGACTGCAGGGTGTCAGGCATTATAAGGAAGGACATTTTTAACTTCACACTAGTCATTTGCACATGCATGGGTGATGTCATCCTGCCTATGGTTTCACACTGTTCCGCTGATTGACAGCTGACTTGCGCAGTGGTGTGAATGTGTGCAGCACATGAAGTGTGAATTCTGCGTGCTATTCTGTTTTGAGTCTGTTTTAGGACTTGAGGGTACATTACATGGTACAGTATGAAAATTAGCATTCTATTTGAGAGCTGAAGAGTTGGTGTGGCAGTTGGGGTGTGAAGTCCCTTGAGTGAGGGGGGTTGTGGGCAGCTCATACCCTGCAGTACAAAAACACCACAGCAATGAGGACTTACACTACCAATACTAGAATACTGAAGATTCTAAGTGTTTCAGGTTTAGTAGGTTTTAGATTTTCTTCTTCACCTGTTTTCTCAACAGAAAGCAGTACAGTAGAATTCCTCCTAATATCTTTCTAACATCATTTACTTAGTAATATTTTAAGCTGTTGTTTAACATATATAAACTGTTTTACTATCACTCCACTGCTGCAGGTTAATGAAAACAGATACAATTAGCAAAAACCTGCTTGATACTATGTTTATTATGAAAAGTAAGGTGGAGAACCTCAGTCCTCTTGTTTCGTACTGCCCATGGCCAGGGCTTTCTGTGGTGTAAGGGTATTTGCATAACATGCAAAAGGGAAGTACTGCCCTCAGGTGGAAAAAGGATATATTGCATATTTGTAAGAGACACAAACCTCGAGGTGCGTGAAAGTCAGGACTCAACCCAGTCCTTTGGGTAATTTTGGACATTTCTGAGGGATGGTTTGAGTTCCTTGAAGATCTGGAAGTTATAATGTCCACTTGTTTATAATTATATTCAGACACATATATAACAACCTATACAAGAGCACACAGATATTATTTATCATAACATACAGAAATGACAAGAAACACAGATACATTGTGTGCACATTGATTTCCCATCTTGAATTTGATTTTTGTTACTACAAAAACTGTAAAAACAAAAAATACAGAAATGTGAAGATTGGTTCTGTTTGCCTGAAAGTTTGTATTGGGGTGAATTTATTTGAAAATGATGCATTCAAGTCTTTTTTTTTTACCCCTGGAAATAATACATCCTCATGAAAGTAGGTCTAGCTCATGGGATCATAGTTATTTCAGGAGATTTGTTCTTGTTACTCAAAATCACTAATGAAAAAACACATCAACCACTATTATCTAGTATGTACAGCTGCAGAAGAGAAATTTTAGATAATACCCAGCAGCTATGGTGTCTGTAATTAGCTGTTGTGCTAACCTCCACATTTACATTGAAGTTTCAAAATGTCAGTGTTGATTAGTGTTCTCTGTCCTCTATAAATAAACAAACGAACAGCAATCATAATTCACACATTCATTTGTAAGAAAGAGTCACATAATGCTCAAGGCACTTAAAAGGCAGAAAAGTCACTTAAAGGGACAGGTCAACCCAAAATCAAAAATACATATTTTCCCTGTCCCCTGTAGTGCTATTTATCCATTTAGATTGTTTTGGTGTGAGTTGCCGAGTTTTGGAGATATCGGCCGTAGAGATGTCTGCCTTCTCTCGAATATATTGGGGACTATATGGCACTCAGCTTGTGGTGCTCAATGCGCCAAAAAAATATATTTGAAAAACTCAACAGCAATGTCTCTTTCCAGAAATCATGACCTGGTTACTCAAGATAATCCACAGACCTTGTCGTGAGCAGTTTCATGTAGGAACAATTTTTTTTCTACCAAACTGCACCTGCCAACCGTATCACCGCGCAGAAGGAAGCATGCAACAATAACAAATATCAGCGATAATATTCTAACAAATAGTTGGATACTGCTAGCTCACCTAGCACCACTGAGCTAGCTAATGTTACAGCTCAGCCGTGGAGGACACCATTAATGTTTACATCCTGCACTGTCACGAGCCTCTCGTCCATGAGTAGATGCACGCTTCCTTCTGCGCGGTGATACGGCTGGCTGGCGGGTGTAGTTTGGTGAAAAGAAAATAGTTCCTGTGGATTATCTTGAGTAACTGGGTCATGATTTCTGGAAACAGACATTGCTGTTGATAAGTGCCATATAGTCCCATTATATTAAAAAAAAGGCAGACATCTCTAAGGCCGATATCTCCAAAACTCAGCAACTCACACCAAAACAATCTAGATGCATAAATAGCACTACAGGTAAGAGGAAAAATATGAATTTTTGATTTTAGGGTGAACTGTCCCTTTAAGCTGCCTCCATTTCTATTGATTCCCTTTTTCACTGCTTGTTTCATGTGAAGGTATGGATGTATTGCATTGATGTGAGGGAGCAAAGTCATGCTCATAAGTACTATAAATTCAGCAGCTTTTGCGGGTTTGATGGTACTGTAAACGCTCCAGATAGGTAGGCTGATAGACAGATACTGCAGCCAGAGTGACTGCCAGACTGACATTGATAGACAGACAGTCCGGCAAACAGACGTTCAGGGTCAGAACAGGACAGAATGGCAGGAAACTAGAGAGACTGCTCTGTGTTAAGAGATACTCGGACTCAAATGCAAAGAGAAGAGGACAAATAGGCAGACATACTGAGGCAGCCAAGCTCTTAGAATTGGCTGCACATATTCAGTCAATCATTTATTGAAGTGGCAATCCTCTCCCACACTGCTGAGATCACCAAGCAGCAGAACAGTGTGTCCAGTACTGTGATGTCTTTTCCTTTTATTTCCTGTTGATGAAGGCTGAGCTTCTGTAAGAGGTGCACTTTTATGAGTCATGCTGATCTGATTCTGTATATTTCAAAACAAACCGCTGCTGCTGTGGCCTGACATGTAAAATACATCTCTTCCTGTGAGAGGTTTTGTCCCAGAACAGGCAAAGTACAAAATTTCCCACGCAGGAGAGGTTTGCCTTCAGGGCTTGCTGGCAGAAAGGCTTTCTAGTCGTACTAGTAGACTCAAAACAAATTTGTGCATTAACAGGCCTGTACATTGTAAATACATGTGCCATGGAAAACACTGACATTATCTAGTATGAACTGAGCCAAATGGGAACTTAGAACATTAAAATCGACCCTAACTCTAAAATCAAAATGTCATCAGCCTCAAAATGGTTTTATTGTGCCCCTTAATAGCTGATATTTCAAGCCATAACTGACATAGTTTTACATTTCTACACTACATGCAGTTCAACACTTAAGAGCTGAATGGAAAGCCTTGACCTGATATACTTGTCATGCATAGTCACACTGGGTGGTGTATACTATAAACTGCCTGTTATTGCGCAATTCATTTATACCACAATAGCATCAACGGTCCCTGTAATGCGTAGTTAATCTTGTATATTAGATAATGCGTCTTTTGCATTCTTTACTTCATACACAGGTCAATAACCTACAATAGCTACTGCAGTTACCACACACGCATATCATATCGCTGTCCTGTAAAAACCAGGTACTGTATCTCCAAAATTTCTACTTTTCATGGGCTAAGAAACACAGCCCTGTTTTCAGCTTTAGGGACAGTTAATTCTTCTTCTAATGTGAGAAATTCAAAAATCACAAATTTTGGAGATACATGGTTTTCACTGGACATCTATTTGATCCAGAGCTTTATTTAGATGTACAAGTCATTCTGCAGTGTGTTTATATCCTCAAACATTTTTAATGAAGGTGGCTGGTTCATATAACATGTAGTGTAATTGGACAGCAGACAAACACAAGCATCGAACCATCTTTATTCTAAGTGTGGCACCATGTAGACTTTATTTTTAGGCCTTATAACCATACAGTATCTATAGAACCATAGATAAAACCAAGAAATAAATAGTGTGTAATACTACAGTAGCACATTAAAAAGTACACATATTAACATGATACAGGTATAGTTTCCACCATTACTGGAAAGGTATTTTTAAAATGGCAGATGTTATAGTCCATACGCCAGTATCCATGCACATGCATGACAGTTGGTCTGCATGTCCTCTATGTTTCCCTATAGCAAAATATAACATCATGTCACATTGATTTGGCATATAACCATTGTAATCCAGTCATCGATTATAGTTTAAACTGTGTTAATCCACGATGCTGTTTCCATTAACCCATACAACAGATAGCTATTGATAACAACTACTGTTTCACTTGTTAAAATGGTCTGAAAGTATTTGCCACTGTTAAGAATAGTTTTGGCCTCATTCAAGCGGACATAAAATCTCAAGTAAATGTTCAGCACTGTTAGCCTGAATCGTATGACATTAAATAATGTTCCTCTATCCTGTAAATAAAACAGTCCAGCAGCTAAACTGTAAAAGTGGACACTTCCACGTTGATACAGAAACATGTTTATGACCGTTCCCACACACTACTTTTCCCTGTAGTTTATCCAGTCCAAAAACTGACTCCTCATGTCGAGCTGTAGTAGAAATGCCAACAGTTCTCTTTGTGTATTGTGAACAGAGTTATTCTGCATGGAAGAAACGCGACCACTTGGCCTCCAAAGCCTTCTGAAATGGTGCAACAAACAGGGTCGCCAGTCTGCTAACAGAAAAAGTCCTGCACTCAACAGTGGCCTGTTAGTCTTAATGGTGGCACAGGTTACTCTGCATCTAGCCATCCAGAGGTTTTCCAAGGTACACCATGGTGACTTCGGTGTTGCCATATACTGCAGAGACAGCAGGGAACAGGCAGGCTTTTGGCAGTCCACGAAACGCTACTCCAAGAAACTCAAAACCCCTCTCGAAGGCTAACGTCTTGTCATCCATGTCTAGAATCACTCGTATTCTCTCCCCAATCTGTGGGAAAACACAATTACACATTGCTGGATTACAAAAATACCAAAAACTTTGAAGACATTTCTAAAAAGACAACAGCAAACATATCTCCAAAATTGTTGCAGTAACTAATTCATTCCACACATTTCAACATTATTTTGAGATTACTTCAAATCTGATGAGGGTACAAAAACATACAGATGTGGCTCCAGCTCCTACCTGATACTTTGGTGCATTGTTACACTGTGGGAAATTTCCATTGACCTCCCCATTATGAAGCAGGTTGTTGTCGACCAGGTTCCAGCCCCAGCTCTGGTCATCACTGCCCAGCAGGGCCACGTAGCCTTGGCACTGCATGGACGCCCGCTTCGTGGCGAGGCCTATCACTGCCACTGTGCCAAGAGGGCCTTCCCACCAGATCTCCCAGGCGTGCCTCCCTTCCGAAAAGCCAATCTTGCCACGCGCACCATCCGTGCTCTGGGCGATAGGGTTGCGGTGCAGGGTGAAGCCGTTCTTCTTCACGTAAACATTGCGGGAGCAGTCGTGGGAGCTCAGAGCATGTTGAAAGGCCTTGAGCTGTAGAGGATGACGGGACAGGGACAACTGCTATAGTGAACTGATGTTTAGGTATGAAAGATCCTGCTGTTAAATTCTGGTTAAAGTTTTAAACCAGACTTCATAACCTTTAATGTCAAAATAGCATATTTTATAACATCATATTTTGGAAGTGTTGGGTGCTGCAGTTAAAAGGAAAGCCCTCTCTTTGTAATTGTAGGGAAACATCCCTCTATATATAGATGCTTGCATAAACAAGGTAAGACATGGTCATGGACTTTGGCTTGTTCACCATGCAGGACACAATGTGTCAATTTTGGAGCTCAAAGTCTTTCACAATTTGTTTGATAAGTAAATGATTGTGGCTGCTATTATAATTTGGGATCAATTAATCAATATCTTCCAATGAAAGACTCGATCTGAATGGAAGAGATATTTAGCAGTAGTAAAATTTTTCACTCAATTTCAATTTGGATCAACTGGATCAGTGGTTTTCAAAAAGGTTCCATAGGGTCCCGTGGAAAATTAAGAAATAATTTCATGACTCCTACAGACAGTCCCATTCAGAGGCTGCCCTAAAAATAGGTTACACTTTCAGTGGGCTTACTATTTCCTTGGTGCACACAGTTATGCAATAATAAACAATAACAGTAACCTCACTACTGGGCCCTCTAATAAAATAGGGGTCCATGGTCTAAGGCGGGCTAATAACAACAAAACAACACCTAGTTTAGGTCATGCCCCCAATACTTTCGTGACTCAAACAACCTTAATCCAAACCCAATCAAAGAATCTGCCAATTTAATTTGGACTTTCAGAAAAAATGCACATTAATTTTGTACATTACTTTGCATTTGTTTATAAAGGATTGGATATGAATCACTATGGTCTTCTGGCATACAATATTGTATCTTATAGATTCATCCTGCAGACAGTGTGCAATTTACCACATCATCTGTCGCGTTCCGTGAAGGTGTTTGCAGAGCAAAGGTAGCACTAAACAGGCAGATTTTTTGAATGGGGTTTGTCATTAATCCTCCCAACCCGAAAGAACAGCGGTATATAAGATAAACCTACTTTCCCCTTGTATGTGGGCAGGTTGCACAGGATGTCAGACCGCAAAGCTTCATCGCTCATAGACCGGTTGCAGAGGCTGCGCCACACCTCGCTGTTTTCGTCCGCTAGCATGTTGTTCCAGTGCCAGCAGACCAACGCGCAACGCATCAAGTCGGAGAGCTCCAAATAGGAGAAGACATGCTCCAGGACCCGAGCTGGCAACCTCCCGGCCACCCCTGCGCCTCCTCCTGCTGCAGCAGCGTAGGGAGAGCCGGCGGAGCTGCAACTGGCTGCCGCTGCTGCGCCCAGACAGGAGGAGCCTCCTCCTCCACCGGCCGCTCCAGACATTATACCCGGGCTGCTCTTTACCGACGACACCAGCCGACTTAAGAGTTTCACCTTAAACCGTAGAATGATTCCTAATATAAGTGAAATCCCAACATTTTACCTATAAAATCACATATAGGTCGCACTAAAACCACAACAGTATGGACCTTCTTCCCAGTTCAATGGCTGAATGGAAACGATGCGTCAAGGTCCTTAAAGAGCAAATACACTTATTAAATTGCTGTCAAAGAAACATCAAAATTAATTTGTAGAAGTGTTTTTTTACATTAGGTGTAGAGCAAAATCGGCTAAATCCACTTTTGATAAGTTGTCAGATAAAGGGAAGCCTTTGCCAAATTAAAATAAATTTTATTGCCTGCAAGGACCGCAGAGCGGACAGAATAATGAGCTCAGAGAATTTCTACAATGTTGCGTTGTTGGGATATTGGACGTTACACAGTTGCAATGTCAAAGTGTAACGACTGTGTGGCAAAAAAACAGCATAAAGGAACTATAGCCTACTAAATAAGAATGCCATTGTTTACTAATAAATAACTTGATCTGATCTATAGCGTCATTTTAGTTGGATTCATAATCGTTTTAGAGATTGGGTTTATATTGAGAAAAATAAAAAATAAAAATGCTTTGGTGTATAAAGACAAAGAAATACACAGTACAAGAAGAACATTGGTTTCCTGATAAAGCAAAGTGTAATATTTTATATTTTATAATATTTCGCAGACCACGTGACACTACACGGAAGTGACGCAGTGTGCTCAAAAGAGTTCAGCAAAGCATCTGGGAGCAAAACACCAGCTAGCTTAATTTTATTTTTCACCAGAAGACCAAAGGAGGGGACTAACAGACGGCTAAAACAGTTACCAGTAAGTTTTTGTTGGTTACTGTCTAGATAAGAAGATTTGTGTGTTAGTTGTAGTGTTGGGACATGCGTCACTGCAGACCACAGCTGTCCGGGGTCCTGTGCTATGCGGCCTGTTGACAAGCTGTCCTCATCTGGCTGCTGTCCGGGCACAGTCCAGTGGTTTTGCACGGTCAGACAGATGATTAGCCGGTCAGCCTTGACATCGAAACGAACCTGCAATGACAAACACGCGTAGCCAACTGCAGGTTGTGCAGCTATTGATGCTTGTGAGCTAAGCTAGCTAATGATAACAAAGCCCCGCTGCGTTTACGTTCACCTTTCCAAATTCTTCCACTTAAAAGGTTGCCATCTTTATTTTTGCAGGCAACATGTCTAACGTCACCTTTTTAAGAAAATAGCCTATATGAACACCTCGTAATTATCAAGACCTACTGGAAACAAGCTTACAAGCGAACCACCCTGCAGCACTGTGTTAAAAAATAATAAAAAATCATTAACTTATTAAATTGCTTCACACTCTGACACACTGTGTTTTAGTGGAAGAAGAAAATGAGAAGCATCAATACTAAAATCTTTGATGTAGCTGAATTATCACTGTTTTGGATGTAGCCTGTTTTTCAATTTGAAAAAGAGATGATTAAGATTTGTTAAAGATGTCAGGTTATGCTCTGCCCTGTGGTTTCCTTGGTTTCCTTAACAAGTCAGGCCATATACAATTGATTTGGGTTTGTAATTCTCTCTCCATAACTGCTAATGCGAATATTCTACTCACACTAGGAACATGTCGCGACAACAGTGGGTTTATTGTGTATATAAAATGAAGTATTGATGTGGTGCGTTTCATTCACTGTTAAATGATCCTTGCCTGAGCAGACTTGGGAAGTGATGTAATGGTAGTTGGACAACCGCTAGAGGGCAGCACAGAGACATAGCTGTTTTTTTTTTTTTCAACTAATGAGCATCATGTGGAGCAAAAGTCAAGGCTTCCTCTGGTATTGTAATTTAAGAAAGTTGTATAACCGTTGAAAAGTATGTCTGAAATATGAAAGAATAAATTTATAAGATTGTGTTTTGCGAAATGTTTGAAAATGCATGTGTCACAAGGGATAGATTTCAGCTTTTCTATACATTGTTTGGGATAGAATGCCACATGACAGTGGAAGTGAAGTGGAGGAACACAAAACCAGTAAGATGTTTATGGGATGGGAGTGCTCATTCTTTGTTTAAAAAGACAGGAATTTAAACTCAGGTCCACATCTAGTACTGCACCATGTTAAATCATGTATATTATGTAAAACATGAGACCAGCTCCCACAAAATGTTGGCATTCCAGTTATGAGTATGTGTGGACAGCACTTGAAAGATAAAGAAAGAAAAGTGAATATCTGTTGTGGCTATGACCTAGCAAGGTCATCTCATATAAGCCACTGGCAGTCCTCACTGCTGTTCTCACCAGATAATCAATCATATTCGCTTTAACCATTCTAATTAATAAAGTGTCAAGACTTGACTATAGTAAGTGCTGCCATGGTGCATTATTTGGTCCCTGGACCATAAAGATTTTAGTAGTTTTTGGGGGGGATAAATGATGAGAGATGTAATACATATTGGTCCACTAGAGAGAGCTACTTCAATGAGTAGAGTTTTAGCTGATGGAGCATAGAACTTACATGTGTGGAAAAAGGCACACGCATGTGTGAAGTGTTATGGTTTTGTGGAAAGATATAAGAGAATCTTTTCTCAGTCAATATCCTCATATGGACCAGTCATTTGGCACTTTTATCCATCAGCAGCTTTGGGGGAACGTCTGCATTCCTGCATGCTTTGCTCGGTCTCAACCGCAGAAGATACAGTATAGAATGCTTTTGGAGCAGTCTGGTTTATGGACAGCTGTCCGCTGGCTCATGAATCTGTACTAGATTTACCCAGGTGATCTTTGCATGCTCTGAAATTCACATGGTCTATGCTTCTTTCTTTGCAGCATCTGTGAGGAGGCCACCATAATGAATCCAGTGTACAACCCTGCGTCAACAGGGGTCCCCTTTACCAATACAAAGGGTATAGGCTACCCAGGTAATTGTGTGTGTTGATGTGTAATGGTTTCAGCAAATGTCCTAACTACAAGAAAATATCCTGAAATCAAGAAAAGTATTGAATTGTTGTTCTTTTTTTTTTTTTTTTTTTTTTTTTTTTTTTGGTCATGGTAGCTGGATTTCCTGTTGGCTACGCAACAGCTGCTCCAACATACACTCCCAATGTCTATGCAGGAGCAAACCCAGCCTTCCCCAGTGGTAAGAATGAAGTCCTGCTGGACCCTACTGTAGTCATCAGAAAAATATGTACAACAACAATGGATTTTTTTTAAAGATTCATAAATCCCAGATGCTTCAGTTGCTATTAAGCTTCTTCAAAATGAGCATGTTCAACCTTGTAGTAAGCATGAAAGTATCTCAAAATTACATGTAAGTAAAAACAGTCTTTCCCTGAAAAGTTTATTTTGTCTTCGATTAAAAAAAAAAAAAAAAAAAAAAAAAAGAGAGAGGAATAACACCAACAACAAAAAAAGAAGGAAATTAAGATAAGTATTTTGAAACTATGTGTTTGCAGTGCACTGTGTACAGAGTATGAAAATTACACAAATTGGCAAATGGAGATTTTACAACTCTGTGCTGTAGCAAGGATTTTAACACCTCTTCAGGTAGTATGTAGGACGAAGTTTCAGTCAAACCTTACTTAAGCTGTAGTTAGTAACAACCGATGTGCGATACTTTGCACATTTCTTCAACAACACCCACAGACTGAAAGTAACTGTACATTTAATAATCAGCAGCACTAACTTAAAGTGCCTTCCTCCCACCCAGGCTATGCTCCAGGCACTCCTTTCAAAATGTCCTGCTCTCCCAACACCGGAACTGTCCCACCATACTCCTCCTCACCCAACCCCTACGCTGCTGCTGTTTACCCGGTCAGGAGCACCTACCCCCAACAGAACCCCTATGCACAGGTCAGTACATTTGTGTTGTTGAAGGATGACTGATTTTTGGCTCTTCGTTCTGGTATTAAAATATTATCCAGATTGGCCAGAAGATGGCGCTATAATCAAAGGTCCAAATTTCAAATTTCTGTATCGATATAGCTGCTTGTCTTTATCCTGTCACTGCTGCGGTGACCCGGTATCCCTGTGGGGATTTAAGTCTCGCCTCATTTGATGTTTTAGCTTAATGTTTTGAGCTGTAACATGTTGTTTTGTTCTTCCGTGATCCAGGCACTAATACCTTCACAACAACAAGGCACTTACTACACACAGCCGCTGTATGCTGCGCCGCCTCATGTTATCCATCACACAACAGTGGTCCAGCCAAATGGGATGCCTGCAGCCATATATGCCCCACCCATCCATCCTCCACGCCACAACGGTGTCGCCATGGGGATGGTAGCCGGCACCACCATGGCCATGTCAGCTGGTGAGCATCGGTTTCTGTTTTGTTATTTATCAGTTTTTATATTTTGTAGAGATGTTAAATTTGAAGTTATACCTCCTTGTGTTGTGCTGCCTGCAAGGATTTACAGCTTATTTTGTTTAAATTTCTTAGAGTAGCTACTAGAAGGTTTGCTTTTGCAATGCAATCTCAATAAATCTGGGCCCCATTCTTTGTTGTAAAAGTGTATATTATATCGTACATTACACTTAAGTTGTTCATTCTGTGGTCACTTTGCTTCTCAAGGAACTTTGTTGACAACTCCTACACCAGCGTCTGTTGCCCCCCACCCAGTCACGATGCCCACATATCGGCCTCCTGGCACACCCAGCTACAGCTATGTGCCCCCACAGTGGTGAAGAGAGAGAAGCGTGAGTGATGTTGTTGTGTTTGCAGGCTGTATATCAGTCTGATATGGGTTGTATGTTTTTATATAAGCGTATCACCCTTCTCGCTTTTAAATTCTACTGTCTAAAACCTTCACGCAAAGCACACACAGATTTAAAGTTTCTGTTTCTACGTGTTGTTCTCTCTGCAGGTCAGAAGATGGTAGATATGCATTCACACTCTACTCCAGTGTTTTTTGCTATTGGTGGAGACCTGCCCTGTCAGTGTCTGCAACCAGTTACTCTTCTTCCAGCATAATGTGAATCTTAAACCCAAATACATAGAAAGAGGCCCATTTGGATAGGAGGGGGTGAAGAATCCCCCATGACCCCTCTCAATGGAATAAGGCTGCATTCCATGTCACACCCCAGCGCCAGCACCTCCGCAACCTGCTGCATATCTCACATCAAACAGCAAAGCTTCCATGCAAACTTTTTTTTCGTGGACTGTCATGCAGGTTTTTATAGCTTAAACTCTTAAGTGGTGAAAAGGGAGTTTGGAATTGTTTTTTTGTTTTTGTTTTTTTTTGTTGTTTTTTGTTTTTGTTTGGGGGAATACATATGATGTTGAATGCATGTGTATATATAGATATATGAAGTAATGCTAGCTCAATCTACCTGCTGTGACAGATGCAAAATCAACAAAAGGCACACATCCAAAGGAACTAAAAAAAAAAATAAAATAAAAAAAGAAGTAATAATCTGCTATGCTGAATCACCAGTGACCATGTCTTACATGTGAAAGAAGAAAAGACAAGAAACGTTTGTTCATGCAAAAACATACCTGCACAAACAAGTGCAGAACAAACTGTACTATTTTCACTGCTTTGTGTTTTAGTAAGTGATGCTAGGTTTTCATTCTTTCTCTCAGTGATGCAGTGTATGCATTTCGTCTTACCATTTTTGCATTTTAGGAATAAGATGGGACTTAGAGTTTGTGCCTCTGACTGATGGCCATTCCAGCTTTTAATCATTCTAAGTGTTTTTATTTTTTTTTTCTGCCCTGTCATACTTTTTTTTTTTTTTTTTTTTAAGGAAAAGAGTATCAACTTTTCCAAAAGTGTGAAACAGCTTTTGTTTCCTGCTTGAAACATTTTTTGGGTGGTATCAATGTTAAAACGATTCACTTATTTTAGCCGGAAGTATTCTTGGTGGGGAACAAGTAGAGGAAATCATTTGCACCCATTTAAGAGTTAAGAGAGTGTGTGTATGTGAGTGTGTGTGTGTGTGTGTGTATCAAAGAGGATTAAAATAGTAACCATTAAAAATGGTGCCATATAGTGCGACATGCCTAGAATTTTCGACCTACAGCTCACAGTAATCAATTTGTTCCTAGGTAGGTCTGAAGCACTACATTTGCTAACTGTGGCCATGTTAGGAAAACATGATATTGTTAAACTCTATTTGTGAATAGCACTACTGAAGCAAGGCACTAATTCAAAACAGTTGGTAAAGATATCTGACCTTTTACATTGCTCGCTGTTTTACCTCAAGGTTCCAGGCTAACCCACCAATATCACTGTTTCAGACATGCTTTTCTATGTTGCCTCAGTCACCTCAGTTAAATAATCTGTTTTGTAAATGTTATTTTTGTGATTTTGGTTCTTGTTTTGTATTCTAAAGAAAGACCAAAAAATAAAAACAAATATAAGAATAATCTTTGTTTTCCCTTATTATGTAATTTTCTTCTTGGCCCAGAACTGCACCTGTCAGACAGTTATATAATGTTAAGTGCTTGATTATCACAAAAGATTTGACCTTGAGGAAGAGTTGTCTTCACATGAGTAATTACACAGCCTCACTTCTCCGCTCTACTGTATGTGAGTGTACTCGGGAGTCTTCAGCATGTTATGTCTGTTTACCTGTGAAAAACGGCAAATGGCTATGACACAATTAGCTCTACATAGTTTAAAAATATGTAATTATGCCAAAATTGTTTATTATTTTTAGTTGTAGGTTTTCACCGTGGCTGTATAAAATGACCAGTAGAGGGCGTCGAAGATTCTACATTATGAGGAGAAGAAGAAGACAACAAAGACGACTTCCCAGCATGCAATTCGGCGCGCGAATTTGGATTTTGTTGTGGAGTTATCAACATGGGAGTACTTTACTACATTAACATGTTAGCCTAACAATTTCATCCCTTATAAACCTCTACGTGTTCCTTGGATTCGTTGGTGTAAGTCTTGTTCTTCTTGTTCATTTTGACAGGCAGCAGCCTTAATTGTGGTGTAATGTTATTTTGTTTACAGCCAGTTAAAGTGGTAAAATGCGCATAACGTTAAAGACGGAGCAAAAGATCCATTTATGTTTAGCTTACTTTAAAAGCAGAGAAATACAGCAAAATAGCAGCTAATGTTTTGTAACGTTAGTTTGTGTAACGTGTTTTCAGTTTCAAAATAGCTCAGTAGAGAGTGTAAACTGTAGCGAGCCTCCGAGTGGACATTTAACGTTAGCTAGTTAGCTGTGAGTTTTCCTACTTTTCAGTGTTCTCAATATATTGTAGTTAACTTAGGTTATAATACACGAGAGGCACAAATTGGGGATACCGATAAACGAAAACTAAAATGAAAAAGGATTTCACCGTTCATAGCCAAGCAAATATAACGTTATACGTTATATATAACGTTAACGTTACATAACACAAGGAAGGAAAAAGGGTGTGAAGGATATTGGCCAAAATATTGTGAATGTTCATTATAAACAGTTGTAGCTGGATTGACTGGACTGAAATAAGGCTGAGCGTGTAGCTTAATGTAATAGTATTTTACATTTAGAGACCTACGTGTGTGAATTGAATCATAAATGAATACAGAAATATGTGATAAACATTTTTCAGTTTTTTTCCCCCCAGGTAGTGTTGGCAGGTAGTAGGAGAACTGGCTGGCTTTTAGCAATGAATGGAGGATGAGCAGCCCAGTACAGAGCAGCAGAACACCCAAACCAGCTGACCTCTTTGAAGATTTATGGAGGCAGCTCAGAGTGTGCCACGAGAATGCACTTCAAGGTAAACTGACCCATCATGAACTGTATGTAGACATAAAGTGATTTTCCTTAAGGGTTCGTGTAGGTTATACTGAAGTCAGGTACTAAAATGAAATCTATTTTAGGTTTTTTAGTTTTATGCTCTTCAACATTACATTTGTTGCTGTTTTTAGAACTGGAGGCAAAAGTGAGCAAGTTGAAAAAGGAGCGCTGTTTGTGAGTATACTGTGTCACTACCTTTTTAAAATATAATAATGATGACGATAATAACGTGAGTATTTTTGATCCTGGCTTTAGAAAAGTATTTGGGAATATTTAAATGTAGTGACCTGTTATTGAATTTGTTTTCTACAGAGATGCTCAGAGACTTGAGGTGTTTCACAGTCGCAACCAGCAGCTGAAGGAGCAAAACAAAACCCTTCAGGATGCCATCAGTCTCCTGGAGGAAAGGTAACTTCCTCTACAACAGGTTAACTTTGTTGAAACAGTGTGTTACAAAGACCAACAACTATGTTCACTAATTCTAGGCTCCGTGCGGGAGAGTGTGATCGATGTGCCATCTTAGGGGAGAACCTGAAAAATAACCAGGATCAGAATTTGCGCCTCATTGCCAAACTGAGTGAGTTTACTCATTGTTCTTATTATTCCACTGAGAGACAGAGCGGTGACTAACTGCAGCTCAACGCCCTCCCTGTTATAAAAAAGAATGAACGCATTTATGGTCTGCTCATACACTTAATCCAGATGCTTCAAGCACTTTGATAATAAGTGAACCGCTTAGAAAAGATTTCAAAAAGATTATGCGTTTGCAGTAACATCAATCTTTCAAAACTGTAGTTTGTAGTTTATTGTGATACGTACTGTAATGCAGAAGAAAACATGCAAGTCATCTTATTTTATTACGATGTTAATTAGGCCCTTAACTGGCCTTTTATTTATTCAATGTATAGCCTATCAAGTGTTCTTAGGCTTGCATTCTTCGCCATGCCAGCAGCATGGCTCTAGAGATGGCATTGTCAGTCTGTCAGTTTGGTCCATCATTTTGATCCAGACTGAAATATCTCAACAACAATTGAATGGATTGCAATGAAAGTTTATACAGACAATGAATCCTAATAACTTTGGTAATCCTTTAACTTTTCCTCTACCCCATCATCAAGTCAAAATTTGAATGTGGCCAATACTTTGTGTTTATGACATACACATACTTGCAAAACTAATGACGTTCCTATCATCTTCAGCGACACTTTGTTTTTAGTGCTAATTAGCAAATGTTAGCATGCTAACACTCTAAACTAAGATGGTGAACATGGTAAACATCAGCATGTTAGTATTGTGATTATGAGGATGTTAGCATGCAAGCATTAGCATTTAGCTCAAAGCAACGCTGTGCCTAAATACAGCCTCATGGAGCCGCTAGCATGGCTGTAGACTCTTAATCTTGTTTAAATATAGACCGGCCTGTGTTCATGAGAACCCAATTACATTTATTACTACTGGATATTATGTTTCTATATTGGCTATACCAGTGCACCACAAGATATGGCTACTGGCATGTTAAATAGCATAATATTATTAATTGTTGTATGTCATTTGTTCCCCAGAGAATGAAAGAAACAGCCTTGAGGATGAAAACAGAAAACTACATGCAGAACTTCAAAAATTAAAAATGTCTTGGTAAGCTCTCTAACATGTGTTAGTCATGTTATGTTCTCTTTGACATTGTAAAAATGTTGAAATGAATGAAAAATGTTTTTTCTGTAAAAGCTGCTACTACAAATACTGTAGGTCTTGCAGCCAAAACATACACCATAGTGGTTTCACTTTTTCACTGACTTCAAGTCAGGTTTCAAGTGTCTCTATGGGAGGACAGATTTTTGGCTTCAAGCTTAGTGAGTTTTTAAAAACGCTGTGGTGTTCTGCACAGGAATAAGCATTTATAGTGAAGTTTCAGTTCCCAGTTAACCAGTGCAGGTGTTGTTTTTCTCAGCTCAGAGACCCAGCAGGCCTCATCTCCGGAACAAGAAGAAGGCATCATCCCAGACTCACCAATCCTGCCAAGCTCACTGCCCGTAGCAAACAAACTGAAGAAACGTAAAAATATCGACAAAATTAAGTACGTTCGCTATGCAGAGATGCCTCGACCACAGTCTAACAACTCACTCTTCAACGGTCAGTCTGCTATAAAGTAACTTTCAGACTTTGTAATGCCCATTTCTGTTATCTGAATCACTTGTCTGAAGGCACCAAGTCTTCTAATGTGTTGTTCATTTTTAAGAACTGAATAAGGAGCCTGATGATGTTACAAAGAATCCTGGAAGAGCAGAAGTGCTTGTACCCAACACATGTGAATTGGACACTTCCCAAATCTCAAGTATGACTTCATCTATTGTACTCCTATTATATCATCATTATTTTAGAATGAAGAAATGTAAAAACAGGAAGACTACTTGTGGTTTCTAAAAAAAAACAGGAATTGGAAACCATATTTATTTCCTTCAATTAGAATCTGTGTGTTCCTTGAAATGAGCACTGGGCAACATTTATCTACACAAACACACCGATCATATCAGCCTAATTCACAGAGTGGGGCTGCGCAGAAAGAGGTGTGGCTGTAAATTCACCCTGTAGCCCCAGATTAAATTCTGGTGGTAGGTACGGCCAACTTTACTCAGAGGACTGATGAATGAAAACTCAAAATTACTATACAATACTGCCTCTTGCATATGAATCCATCCCTTTGATTTCACTTGATATGACGCATCATAGACTGGCAGGGGTGGTAGACATGATCATACTTTTTGCATTTTTCTTTTCTTGTTTGACACTATTTCTGGGTATTTTAGTTTTAAGAAGAATGAACATTTTCAGTTGCCATATGTGCAAAGTTGCTAATTGTGAGATGTGTAAGGGTGTTGTGACTGTTGGGTCTCGTTTCAGATGATGTGAATCTAAATCTGGAAGACGCGATAGCAGAAACCTGTGGCCTTGAACTTCTTGACAAGCCTCACATGGTAGGCAGGCTTCATACAGGTGTAAAGATATCAGAGATACAATAAATATTTGAGAAATCCTGTCTAAAAGCAGGTGCCTTACGTTAGTTAACAACTGGTGTCGGGCATTGAACTTTTTCCATAGGACTGCACACAAGATTGGTCCAAAAGATTGAACCCATATGCACCTTCAGCTATTTTAGTATAGCCACTCATACACAAAGTGAGCAGGTTAGAAACAAATCCTGAAAATGTTACTCATCTTTCACATCTATAACCATATTCTTTGTTTTGCAGAAAATTCACTGTGTGAACTGAAGAATAATATCTTAGCACAGGTATTAAAACTCACTTAGCTCTTTGAATAAATGTTTTTTTTTTTTTTTTTCCTTGTTATGTTTTCTTAGAAAACTGAGACAACCGCAGGCCAGCAATGCAGCTCAAAATCTCCCTGGAAGTATGACATTCGTTTAAAGTAAGGATGACAACAGTTATAGACATATTCATCTGCTGACGATCGTGACAGTATCATGAGACATACATTTACATATTCCATATGTAGTGAATGATAATTTATGTCATTCTGCTAGCGACGATACAACACCACCATGTTTTTAAGGGTTTAACTTCAGTTTCTCTCATTTAGCTGTTTCCTGATTATTTTGACTGAATTTTGTCCTTTATTCATGCTGTCAAGCAAAAAACATCCCAATAATAATAATATTTGTTTCTCTGCCTTCAGGCCTTACTTGCCTTGCTCCTCCCCTTCATCCACGCTGATCCACAGTCCAGACTCGACCACAGAAAGGTCCCCATCACTTATCCCACGTGTCAAACGGTTTTCAGAGAATGGCTCCATTAACAAAGCAAAACGGAAGAAGGAGGAAAGTGAGCCAGAGGTGCAAGAGGAGGAGAAACAAGGATTCCAGAAAGGGGTGGACAAACAGAGGGAAAGCAAACACATACAACCTGAACTGATCAAACGAACCTCCACACCTTTAAGCAATCAAAGCTTCAAGAAGGAGCCATTGGACAGCAAGGTTAGAGCTATGTCCAAAAGGCTTGTATGAACGTGTGTGTTGGAGAAAGCAGCGTGTCAGAAGAGACACGATGAATAGCAGCACAATTTTCTGACCAAATCTAGTGTCCTGGCTATCATTCTTTGATCCACCAAAAAAAAGACACTTCTATTTATAGAAGTGACATTTCAGCTGTTAACAAAAAAGAAAAAAAGCAAGATAAGTAGGACAGAATAATTCCTCCATATGGGTTTAAAATGTCATGCGATTCCTTTAACATTTAACAGGTTCAGTCACCACCAAATGGGACTTTCAACCAAAGGCAGAATGTTTCCTGTATAAGTCCTGCTTTCAAGAAGCCAAATGTTAAAGGAGAAGCAAACAAGGGCGGTGTGAGGAAGAAAGGAAACCCGCTGCAGGATCTGAATGCCTCATATCACCAACCTGAAGGAAAAGATGGTGAGTTTTCTGTCCTGTTGCTGGCCTTGTTCGATGGCCTTTGCAATGCACATCATTTGAAGGACTCCTTACTTCCTGGTTGTAGGCTGACTGTTGTAAATTTTAAGAATTTCTTTTATAGTTATCAGTTGAATTTAATGTGACCGCACTAACTCTGCTCTCTCAGCTGAAAGGAAGCACAAAGTGGAGCCCATGTGGAGCATTGACCCTGCGCTCGCGCTGTCCATGTATGACACTGAGTGGAGAGGAGACGAGGTACAGTCACACTGGGTTCCTGTGCCTGTCAAAATGTCGGAAGTGTTCACTCAACTTAAACACTGTTTAACTTGTTGTATCATTTAGCAAATATCGGGCCAGCTGGAGAGTGTCAACCTGTGACCACTGTTTCTGTTTGCTAATGTATTTTTTTTCTGATTGACGTGTCATGATATTTTAGACTACATATGAGCATGAATTTACATAAAGAAACAGGAAATTGGAAATCTGTGTTGTGTATAAGTGATATCTTGTCGCTGATGTTTATTTGGATATACTCATCTGGATATATTGGATAGATGGAGTCTCTTACACCAGACTGGTTATCTGTATCTCTATGTTTATCTTTTAGCAAAAGGAAGAACAGTGTCATGGAGAATTGGTAGATACCGACTGCACTTGGGTCAGTCACAGCTTACTCCAGTGTCGGGGAGATAACGCACGGGACAGAAGGGACAGTGTGTCTGGTGAATATAAACCACAACTTTTAGAATGATTGCTTATTAACACATGCTAATAGGGCTTATATGCAGCAATTGATAGCACTTTTATTTTTATATTTATTTATATATATATATATATATATGTATCTGTGTGTGTGTGCTGTGATAAAAATGTTAACAACTTTATCTGTCTGCTTTTCAAGGACTAGGCGAGAAGGCAAATGACAGTTTGGATATGATGTTTGACACAACAGCTTACGGGGAGTACCAGTCTTACAACGGTTCACACTTAGGCCAGAGTCAACCCTGTGGTGATGATGATGATGACGAAGGAGAAGAAGAGGACGACGATGGTAGGCTTTTATATAAACCCCCCCCAACTGTTTGTCATCATGTAATTTGACCAGTATTTCTGTGTTTGATATTGGATGTCAGTTCTTAAATTCAACTCTAAATTTTATCTCCCAAATTAGAACAAGATCCTCCTGAAAACACTACGAGCCAAAGTAAAGAGCACAAAGCACGGTAAGAAATTACCGATTGTGTTTGTTGGGATCAACACCGATCAACATCTTTGGGGATATTTTATGCAGAAAAATGTGCAGACATAAAAATAAAAAGCATGCTGTACTACTTTAACGACTCATTAAAGATGTGCTTGGATGATCAGGTGGACCCCGGTGGAAATGTTTTTTCACATCAGTAGATTCCAGTCAATATCCCACAAGCTACATTTTCTGTTTTTGGATTAGACACCCAACATTTGCACATGTGGCTGTGGTTCGCAAGAAAGACGAGAGAAGAAAACTCAAGGGCACTACCTGCAAAGAATGTGAAATTGTAAGTATTTTGATCATAAAGCTGACCAACATGTTTGAACACTGATCCTATTTTAAGGATGTTTGTTTCCAACAGTATTACACCCATCTCCCAGAGGAGGAAAAACAGAAAAAGTTGTCTGCGTGCTCGAGGCACCGATTTCTGTATATTCCTCCTTGTACTCCTGAAAACTTCTGGGAAGTTGGATTCCCATCAACTCAAACATGTATCGAAAGAGGTAATTCAACAATGTTTTACTTTTTTGTTTAACCGTGTTGGTAAAGCATTAGCAGAATATTTGAACCCATTTCCTCACAGAGATCAATAAACTGTTATTCTTACAATGTCTTCGGTGTTACGGCATCCCATAATGACATGGAAAAATACATATAGATAGATGTCATAGTGCTCTCATGAACACATAATTTCTCTTCTAGGTTATATCAAGGAAGAGAAGAACCCACAGGCACGTCCTCGCAGAAGACAACCATTCAATGCTTTATTCTCCCCAAAGCCGAAGAGCTAAAAATGGACGTTTGTCTCTATAGAAGGAAAGTTTGAATTGTCCCATTTACAGAAACAAATGACAGTATATGAAGAACAGGCTTGGTACTGTGTTAATATTGCACTGGGAGTGCAATGAAGCTGTTTCATACAGTGACCTTATTAAGAATGTTGACCCTTGTTCCCTTTTTTTGTTTCAGTTTTACATTTATAATTTGAATGTGCAGTCTGTATGTACAGACTGTTTGACTGGTTTGTGTTTGGTTTGTTTTTGTAGATAGTGAGTATACTTGGGATGTGTTTGGATAAATAAAAATCAACTGCATGTCTATGAAGTGATGTAAATGACCCAAGTTACACCATCAACAAGAAATCCACTTAGCTTTACCTCATCAAATGCTGCAGTTCTTCGTTCGGTGAGATTTAATAAGATCACAAATGTCACTGTGGTTTGCTAAATTACGAAGAACACACTGCAAGCAAAATATGTACACAAAGAATTTTATTTGGTCAGCAGATAATCAGCGCACAGATGAGAAATTACAAAAATATAATACTTTCTCTAGAAAAAGAATCTCTTTAGGAAGCACGAGTTGCGGGTTAATCTGGAGAGCTACAATGTTCTCATCACAACTGAGTTTCTCTCTCAGAATACACCAGCAGGGCCTCTCCAACGTGACTGACGACCACACTGCATCCAAACAAGAAAAGTCGTGGAAATCATCAATGGTTGGATAATTACCCATCTAGTTCCGGTGCAAAATATAGAGGACAAACTCATAAAACCTATGACAGTTGACATGAAAAACATTCCTTAATTATTTATACACTTCCGTGCCTAAAATAGGCAGGTGAGGTACTTACCAAATAAGAGCTGGAGTATTAATGGCCATGTAGAAAATAAATGGGGAGAGAGACATGGCAGTAATCTGGAAGGAAAGGATAGCAAAATAATCTGTATTCTTGTTAAACCGTTGGTCAGTTTCAAATAATCATTTTAAGAATTACAATTCACTGTCTTTTTATTGTGTGAATTATGATGCTACTAATGCCACCAGAAATACTGTTAAACTTAAATTTGAAAAAGAATGTAGAAAAATGATAAACAATCACCTTGGACAAAAAAATCCAGACCCCAAAGTGCTTGAGGGAAAATCCACTTTGCAGTTTGACTGTGGCCAACAGCAACAAAAACCCCAGCAGTGCACTGTCAAATGAGACAATGAACTATGAGGTGAGTAATCATGCTGAAAACAGACAATAAAATTGAATTTCTAAGATAAAAATTAAAACCTTTAAAAGGATAATGGCTGATAGAAGTACTTTGTAGACTTGTGCCAAGCCTTGTTGATACTGGCCCACATTACTAGGACACAGATCTACTTATAATACTGTATCTGTAGGCTTCCAAATGTTATAAATAGTTAACTGTTCATGTTGTTGTGGACTTGATCTGATATCCCACAAGGTTACATTGACAGTCTGGGCTCTGCTTCAAATGACAACTGACACCGAAAACATGTTCTACTTTGATATTGTACAATGTATTCTATACTAGTGCTGCTTCACACATTAACTTAGAAGATTACTTGGCTGAGCCATTGTTCAAAATGACAAAATCTATTTAGGTAGCTCTATTCAATATACAGTGGTTACAAAATAAGTGTCCATGGACTGAAAGCTTTCACCTGGCACAGCAACCACAGTGAAATGTGTGGGACTGAAGGGACGGGAACTGCAGGGCACCAGTGAGGTCACCTGTAGAGGGACAATGATCTGTTAGCAAGGTAAAAATGTAGATATTCTTTAAACGTTTGCCATGGGACGACAGAGTTACAACACAGCAGACCATGCTCTACAACGTAATACACTACTACTGTAAAAAAAATCAAAAAATAAAGTAGAGATAAATGTTTGGATACAATTCTAGGAACAAAGTCTACTTTGTGTTGATACCACATAAGAAATATGCAACATCTGCACAGTGGCATGCATACCTGTTGGGTGAGCAGCAATGGCCAGCAGCAGTACACTGTTATGTAGAGGCAGGAAAAGCTGAAATTAATCTTAATGTAAAATAAAAATGAGTCCTGATATGTTCCATTTGTCCTATGACAAATAATTCAATTTACTATGTATAACTCAGTATCTCTACAGCTTTTCTGGATACACAAGCAAATAACTTTTTACAATCACTTCATTAAAAGAGGTAATAAGTAATTAAATTTACTCAGAATATTGTCAGCAACTAAGCTATTTATATGTAGTTCCTGATTCCTGCACATGAACTTTAACACCACTCAACTGTAATGACGGGCTGTTCCTCCGGCCTTTCTGTTGCTATATTAGGATTTAGCTGTGTGCGACTTAATAGAAAAGAAGGGATCGGAGTTTTCTTGCTAACTGACTCATCGTGCTCCTTCTACATGGACCATCTACATGTTGCGTCAAGTTGTTTTGAGATTACAGTTTTGTAAACCTTTCTGAAAGGCAGTTCATTTCTCAACTGAAATAAATAAATCATGAAATGAATATAGGTTTACAGGTCCTACACGTACCAGTTGTGTTCAAAACCTTTTGAAATTTGAGTTTAGATCATTTAAGACATTGTACAACTTTCTTGGGACATGTAAACACAGTTAAATGAGTTCCATCCATAAATTAAAGTGACTTGTGCTTATTATGTATCAGATAAAGTTATTAGAATGATGTATTCTTACCTGAACAAGTAGTTAATGCACTGTTGTTCAAGGTCACTACAATGAAAACGTCACAAAACAGGCACAAATAAGGAACACACTATGAAGCAAAGTGCTTTCTACTATTATCAACAGTATACCATTGTGCTTATGCTTACCTCAAATTACTGGGTTTGTTGTGAACTTGAAACACCCTGTATGCACCTGAAAAATTCTTATATTTTCTATCAGAACATCTCATGTGAGCTCTCACATCACTTCAAACCTACAGTATTTCATCATTCCTTGTTTTCAAGATATTTTTTGGCGATAAGCAGAACATCAGACGGGAAAAAAAATCTAGTATATCACTTTCAGGGTGAAAACTGATTCTGATGACTCCTGGTTAATACATATTTTGATGGGATATCATCTTAAATACATCCTTTGACACCACTGATCCTTCTAATCTGGATTGTTTCTTTCAATGATCTGTGGTGTCCCTCAAGGCTCAAACCTCGGGCCGCTGTTCTTCTCTTTATGTAACTCTTGAGCTATTACGGTTGACGGTGTAGAATCTCTGTATATTCTTAGACTTACCAACACATATCAGATGACCGACAGCCCACAGGTAACAACTGTACTTAAACTGCAAAATAGGCAAACATGCAAACAGAGTAAATTTGTTGTAACAAATGACCCCAAAACACTCCCAAAGTATAGTAACTGATAGAATGGTTTGAAATGATAGCATTGTAATGAGAAAACCACCATTTGATGATTATGAATTATTACCTGAGGATCATAGCGGGGCAGGTTTATGGCTGAGAGCAGCATGAAGCATATGCTACAAGAAGAAGACGCACATTTACAGATGTAATCACGTTTTTGAATGCAATCTTGCTTTCATTTATATTGACTGTTTTATTGCTGATCCAGAACTAGAAAAGCACTTCATGGGTTTATTTATTACGTTTATCAACATAATCACCATTAAGTAATTAAATTAATTAAGTAAGTATGCTCCTTTCATGGGAGAACTGAACTGTAGTGTATTTCCTTGTATTATCTCCAACAACCTTCATGTACTTGACATATGAAAAACATCTGTACAGTTCCATTCCATCTTGACACGATGATCCGTGATACAAACTAACTGTATTACAGCACAAACCTGATCAACTTCAGCCATTGAGCCTTCTGTTAAAGAGAGATCAAAGCACATTTTAGTGACTGAGATATATCACGGTGATGGTTCAAGCTTGTACAAGATAGAGTAGTAAGTCATGAAGCAGTGGTGACTCCTTTTCCTTTCATTTTCCTCCATTTGCTTCCAGTGAATAAGATGAGGGAGTACAAAGGGAATGTACTGCACATAACTGCACATATTCACATACAGCGGGCGGGTGCAGGCTCTTACCTCTCTATGGAAGACCATCGAGATTATGCAACTAACAACGTGAGAGGAATTCTGAAGAGTAAAGAAGAAAGGAATGTCCTGGACAGAGAAAAAGAAAAAATGACTTCATCAGTGTTGTCAGAGTAAGAGAACCCACCTCCCACCTATAATGAGCAAGGGAGCAATCTATTATTTAGGATACAGTTAGTGTAACTGAAAAGATACTACATCTAAAAGGTGGTAGGTTACATGACATACTATGCATGATAAGGCCCTGGAACCAGCATATATGTTTCCAACAAACAGGAGGGAGCCTGGAAGCCAGGAAAGAGCTGCTGATCTGTAACAAAACATTAAAACATACCAAAGTGAGCTCTTAATAATCCATCTGCTCATTGGCAGCCACTGAAAACAGTCGAGTATGAAGCCTACAGTAGTATATGAAAAGTACCTGGTGATGCGGCTCATTTCCACCAATCCCAGCTTCCCAGAGAGTAGAAGCAGGACAGCCCCGATAAATGTCTGCCATCTGGAAATAAGCACTTATGTCAGGTTAGCAAACACAAACAGCAGGTTCGGGTACGAAGTTTGCATTTCATTTCATAAGGTGCACACAAGACATCATTTGTAATAGGTATAACAATCAAGATTTAAGTTCTTTAAGAATTTTTCTATTACACGTTTTTAATACTTATGAACTATTTCTCTCAAGAGCAACATTTGACCTTTAAGACCATTCCAAGTGTTGAATTTAAAGGATAAAACATGAAGAGGTTCCACATAAAGTATTTACCTTCAGATACTCACCCTTGAAATAAGGTTGGATAGGTGAATTTTAACACTGACAGGACAAACTGAAAAAAAAGAAGAAAGAAAATAAATATATATATATAATTCAGGTCACTGGTAACTTTTACAAGTTATCGTTCTGACACCAGGAGATGCTCCACCAGTTACACAGAACCCCTTTAAAAATTCTAGTGTGTCCCTAACTATCTGCAAAAGCACTTATTTAGTATAACACACCTCTGAATATATTATTATTATTATTATTATTGGTGGGATTCACTCTTCGATTCGGCATACTGTACATCCAACAACATTCATTCAGTCAACGTGTTCGTTTTCATTTCTTGCAACTGTTTTCTACCAAAACAAGAGTTCAGGTTTTGTTGATAGTGCTGCCTGATGAGTAACAACAATTCGAACAGGGTGAAGCCATGTTCACTTAATGGTTATTACTGACGATGAGGGTAACATTGCAATTCAGCGCAAATTTCAAAGGAATAAGTCACATTCTCTACACGGGTAAATGTACAGGACTTCAGATGGAGACTTGCGCTCGATTCCTTCGCTTGTATGCTGCGAAATATCTAATAATCTAGTGTACTGGTTATGAATTAATGGATAAAAGTCTTACAGTGGCCTATTTTTTAAGAAATACTATGAGAAATAATGTGGTTCTTACTTGGAGTGAACGCCAAACCACCTCGTCTTAAAACTAACGTTAGTGGCTTTCCGATTTCAATCCCCTCAACACTCACCTTATTCGTGAAATATGATAGAACGAAAACGACGCTAAAAACGAGGCCAGTGATATGTCTTCTCCACTGCATGTTGACCTGCCGACACGCTGCAGCAGGGACATGATTCCTAACAAAAAAAATATTACTCAATTTCATACATGTTGCCTGTTTCAAACTAGAGACATTTCAAGATCGGAAACTTCCCTCACTGTCCCTGATGACACGTCAAGGCGTTGTGCGATAGATCGTCTATATTTGGGAAGATCATTCACTGGCCCGAATTTCAGTCACGCACATTTAGTCAGTCATTTTCTGCAGGACATTTTGGTATGAAAACAAATATACCAGTATGTATTGTCGGTAATTTGCAATTAGAAAGTATTAAATATATGTGAAAGAAAAACAGAGCAAGTCCATTAATATCAAATATGTCGGTGGGTTTACATGTACCCCAGGATCTGTATGGAGTCCTAGTAGTGGTAAAATGATTCATCGATTGATCTAACAGTAGATTGATTTATTTTTCAAGCAAACATTCAAATGTTTTCATATGTGAGGATTTATTATATATGTTTGATATCAATTTAAATGTAATAATAATAATACACTTTATTTGTGTAGCACCTTTCACACACAAAATCCAGCTCCAAGTGCTTTACAAATGAAACAAGTAAAGAGCCGACAGTTTAAACAAGTTAAAATATTAAAATACATTTTAAAAGAGGAAGAAAGTTAAATAATAGTTAAAAACAAAATAAAAAGGTAAAGTTAATCAAATTAAAAAAGTAGTTAAAGTAAAACAGTAATAATGAATATATATATATATGTATTTGTATACTTTATTTGGGTTTTGGAGTATTAACTGGACAAAACAAGTTATCTTAAGACCTGGACTCTGGGGAATGGTGATGAACATTTTCCATTATTTTCTGACATTTTCTGGAAGAAACATTTTATAAAAGAAACGATTGAAGAGAAAAACTATACGTCAGATGAATCCATAATGATAATACACATAACAGAAAGAGAAGCTCTTGCTTGTATGTAGTTTATCCTCTTAGTGGTAGTAGTAGTAGAAGTGGACAGAAGTAGCCATTTTGCCAGCATATTCAACATTCAAAGTTCATTCTTGTTCTTGTGAGTTCATTTATGATAACTGGATTTTTGCCACTGTCAGAGTACACTTGTTTTAAAGGGGCACTCCACCAATTTCAGATAAATTTAATGAAAGATGCTCTCAAGTTGCATTATGGGAATTGTAGGATCCAGTGTTTTTAGAGCTTGACGCAAACAGGGACTAAAAGTCAGGATATCTCTGCCACTGCTCCATTGATTAAATTATTCTTTTTTAGTCTTTCCCTTATGAGTGCCCCCCCCCCAGTTTTAAAAATGAGTAAATACATTAAAAGGTAAATGAATTACATGGGGTAATTACTTTTACTCCTTTTACTCAATACACTGCAACACATTTCAAAACAGCTTAAATCATGATGTATATTGTGATACACAACATAGGCACCAATCATTAGTAAACTATTTAAAAACTAACTTTTTCATAATGCAAAATTAAAACATAAATACTATCGTGTCATTATATTATTGATAAAATAAGGGTACCTCAGCCTGGGCTAAATTTTGTGACGTAGTTATGGTTTCCCGAAATAGAGTCAGAGTGAAACCTCTCGGCTTTCTTTTGTTGTGGGATCATTTGGCTGAGGGTCGGTCACGTGGTGTCCAGCAAGTTTCCGTGTTGACAGAGATCTGAACGGAGACTGTGGCTGGTCGGTGTTCAGTTTCTAAAGAGGATGGTGTGCAGTCATGGCTTTTTTAAAGACGCAAGAACGAACCAAAGAAAGGTTTGTGCTGCTTCTCCTGTCGTTAGCTTAGCATTAGTTCAGACAGCGGGGTCATTCTGTGGGCTGAGTCGGAGCTCCGCGGCGGCAGCGGTGTGTTTTTCTCGACTGTTGCTGAATCCCATTATAACGTACGGCTGGGCCACTCCGCTAACGAGAGCTTCACTGTCAGCTGTGTGATGCGCGCTTATCACTGAAGGCATAATGAGTATGTGACTGTGTGCTATTGCTAATGCAGTGTAGTACAGTCTATTCATGGCAAAATGTCTTCTCTATTTGAAGCCTACTACAACCGATTTTAAATCCTCGTGACTTTTATAACCTTAAAGAATCCACTCAAGTTTCTTCCTGATCTGGCCGGAGCAACAATATTCATGTACATCTGATACGAGTATCCCCACAGAGCTATATATCAACCAAAGTGCATAATGGACCATATAGCAGCCATTGTAAATGGAAAAAGTAGTATCCTATTGAATAAGTCCTTGGTGAATTATAAATGCTGCAAATTTACCACAAGCTCCATCTGTTAAAAGCTTTTAAAAGATGTTCTGTGTGGCCCTGGTCTAATGTGAGGCATTGGATTTCCACACCACTCAGTGCAGTTTGGCACAGAGCCTGCTTAGCCAGGAAGAAGAGGATGAACTATTTCAGCATCAGCTGGGATGTGCTGTTTGCAGACCAGTGGTTTAACTGTCCATTGCTTTCTTAGGTCAGTGTACAGGGGTGCATATCAAAATAAATTAGATTCACAGATTGATTACTTTTGCTTCAGTCACCACAGGTTATAACAGTGTGGTGAACATAGAAATCACTCTCCGTTGATGTGTCCTCAATGATGATGTTATTATACTAACAGAAGCCTTTTTAGATATTTATTGTAGGGATGCACCATTGCAACTTTTTCACTCCCGACACTCAACTCTGATACCAGTGCTCTCTTTTTCCCGAATGTAAAATCTGTTCACCTCACAGCATGGAACTCATTAGAATCATTTTTTTAAATCTAAGATAACGTGAGGCCAGGGATTGCTGTGGCACCAAAAAGTGAGTCAACTGAATGAATGTAACTGATAGTGAAGACACAGATTTTTTTAGTGACTTTGACAAAGAAACTGTATTTAAGGGAAAATTCTGGCATTTTTTCAAACTGCGTCTTACTCTCATAATTGAGGTCATTATTACTGTCAGTATTAAGTTACTCTCTAAATATATCAGTAGTTAACTTACTATAATGCTATTCTTTCAGAGTTCAAGCTGTAAGCTGCAAATTGCATTTCTGTAAAGGAAGGAAGTGAGCATGTCACCACATTACTATTAAGCAGTAATGTTGTTTTAAAGTACTATTACTAGTAAGCAGAAATAGTTCACACTGAAGAAAGCTGCACTACTGAAATTACTCTTCATACCTTGTTGGTATTGTTCAGCTTTAAAATCAGGTTTTGTGACATTAAGACATTAAGAATTTTGCTGTTGACTTAGTTTCCATATCACCATATTAAACATTTTCTAGGTAATTGTATGTACTGACAAAAGACGCCCTGTGTATTGCTTTATGTAGCACGATGATATCAACAAATGGTCACCATATTTGTTGTATGGCATAAGTATACTGTAATTACCCTTATAAAATCCACTAAGCGCTGGAAAAAAACTCCGTCTTTACCAGCCTCAGTGCACTTTATGTACCTTGGGGGTTAGATCTGATGGGAAGAGGATGCTGTTTGTCCAGTGTAAACAACGAAAACAATTAGGATTTCTGGAAATTGTGGATGGTGTAATGGGTGAAAGGCTAAAGGAAAAATGCCTTCCAATAGGGATGAGCAGGAAGGTGTCTGTAGCTTTAACAATGAAAGCAGCAGAGGTATCCCGCATGGTTTACAGTAATAACCTTCACCGAAACAAGGTTTGGATGGTAAACAGGCTGTGATCAAACCTGAAGATCCAGTACAGGTGGCACAGTAGATTCCCTTTGATTTGACAAACGCCTTATTTTTTTGGCTACACACATTTTTACTAAATTCACATGCGCAATAGAAGAGTTTGTATTCATGAATAACAATTCCCAGTTTGTGCGTTTTCAACTGATCATTATTGAAAATATAGGCCTGTTTTACTGCTGTACGTACCAACATTACTGATGTAAACAAACCTCGGGCCGCATCTCAAATATTAAGAGAGTTCCACCGATTTAGCATTGCGCTCCGATAACATTGTCGGACTCACGATGGACAGTTTAAAAACAATATCAAAATCGATGCAGCACAACCAGAGATAGCGTATTTTCTGATTCCATGTGTTCTTCTTCCTTGTCGAAACCTGGCGACTACGTTACCCATAACGCAACTCAAGCGAGTGACATCACTTGGGTGAAATCACTTGAGGCAATTTGTCAGACTTCACGTGGCTCCTTCTGGAGCCACAAAAGGCTTCATACAACTTTTTTTTCACATATGCAGTAGTAGTCCCCAAAACCTGGATGTGTCAAGCTGGTGGAGTTCCCCTTTAATAACTTAGCTTCACTTGTTTCATGTCATCTCACACTCCTCTGTTGTTGTTTCCCCCCAGATTTTCTCTCTTGCTGCTGGATTTGGAGGAGTATTATTTTGAACAGCACACTGCATACAACGTGACAGCCAGTTCAAAAAAGGAGAGGTAATTTAGATTGTTAACGACAATACTTCTAGCAACATCACTCACTTCACTATAACATCAAAGACTGCTTTCAAATTGTGAATGTGGTTTCTTTGTGAATCTTCAGCATGGGCTCACCAGTTACTTTTTGTTTCAACCTTCCTTCGTAATATGTGATAATCCTGATCACCATTTTGTGCCCTTAACCAAAACCCAATAGTGTGTAAAAAAACATCAAAATAAGTTGTAAACGCCTAGATATGCTCGTAGCACTTTTATTGTACTAATCTGGTGTTTTCAGGTACTGATATTTGGTCAAGGCTTTAAAGCCTGTGGCAGTCGTGTTAGCCTGTAAGGAGCAGCTGTTCAAACATCATCTTATCCTGTGATGGAGGCTTGAGCAAACTCAAAAAAGTCACAAGCCTCTCAGAACAAGATTATTCAGACGATTTAGTTTTATTGTCATATCAAAGCGGTAGGATATCTGTCATATAAGGAGAAGCTTTTTTAACAAAGTAATGTTTTCCTACTGACATCTGATATGAACTTTACAGTGATAATCAGATTCTTTTGCCTCTTCATTTTGTGTCATTAGTATAATCCTGCCACTCTACCATTCAGTTCAATTCAATTCAGTTTTATGTATATAGCGCCAATTCATAACAGAAGTTCTCATTGCACTTTTCCTATAGAGCAGGTCTAGACCGTACTCTTTATAATATTAGCACACTGTATTTTACACTGTTTGCTACAGTATCAGATTAGCTGAGAAATCTTCTGGATTGCTTTGCAGCAACAACAGTAACAAGCTAGCATGTAATTAGCATTTCTTTTTGCCAACTTTTCCAGAAGAACTATTAATAATTTCTTTATTATATTATATCTGTTTCCTTGTTGCGCAAAGTGTTCAATTATGTATCAGGTTATATTTGTATTCTTCTTTTTTGCAGTCTTAATAGCATCGACGTGGTTATATTTAACTAAAGGGGCTAACAGTGCTAAGAAGCTAACATTAGCTATTTTCCTTCCAGAAAAATCAGAGGCTCATTCAAGGTCTGTTCCAGATCTGTCATATTTGATTCAGAGGATCTTTCAGAGCCAATTTTAAAGGTTTGTTTTAATAATATTTTTATGCACAGTATGTCTTTTAACTCTTGCTACCAGATAACATGTTGTTTTTAAACCAAACAGAAAATGAGGTTGCCATAAATTGGAAATATTTGTATGAAAACCTTCACATAGGAATCATGAAGGTCATCTTATCTTGGAAAGCTGAAGATATAAGAACTCATAGTATATATGCAGTTTGAGAAAAATGAAAAAAGGCTAACATACTGAAATTCAAACTGTATTCATATTAAAGCCAGCAGTATCAATGCAGTATTCTATTTTGCATGTCTTACATGGATGTTGTATTGTACATTGTACGTCTGTTTTAACCTAGATGGAGTAAGCAGGTCTTTGTAAATGATGCTACATAGTTCTTTTTTTGCTGTTTCTCCAGATTCCTCTTCGAGACTGTAAGAAGATTGAGTTTGTGGAGAAAGAGAACAACCCTTTCAATGAGTGAGCACACACTGATGTTTATTTAGTTTGTCAAACTGGTTTGTTAACTTCAAAATACCATGCAGTTGTTAACTACACTTGGAAACCAGCAGCTACAAATGATAGGGAATACTGTATGTGATCTGATCTTTACACATTTAAAACAAACTCACAAACACAATGCCAAAATTCAGTTGTCCTTATTTCATTTCAAAGTTTTCATTTTGGATTTAGCTTTGGTTGCAACTTCCCCTTTAAATCGAAACAGTGATATTTTTTGGTATTTTAACATTTCTTTGTGTTTCCCTCATAGGCCTACGCCATCTGCCATCTCTATTTCATGTGTGCAGGTGAGTGTGATGCATCAGTCCTCGTGGCTTGTTTGGTCGTCACTTGTTGTCCAGATTTATTATCTTTAACTGTTCCAGCAGTGTGTTATTTGTCATGACAGGTTGTCAAAGTAAATACACAAATTTCCCCTTTTCACTTTGATTTCAGGTTATTTACATCAAAGAAAGCAATGTCATAGCACCTTACAGACATGAAAGGGTGAGTCAGCTGCAACTCAGCTGGGTCTCTTCTGATTTTTATATGCTAGCAGCTGTTTGCATAGACTTGACTCTTTATGTGTCTGTTTGTACTATGAAAATCTGTGTATGCAAGTCCTGAAGAGCAAGTCTGTGCGTTTATCATGTTATAGTCTGTTTTGAATTTTCTCTGCTTGAAAACATGTGGAGGGCAAAACTCTTGAGGCATCACCTTTGGCTACAAGGGTGGGTCTTCTGTGCTTAAGTCCTGTTGTCATGCTAATTGTCACACTATTACGTAATTATGTCAATATTAAGATCCCTAATGATTTGTTAGAAGCCATACAGAAGCATTTAAACCAAAATGAGTGCAGAAGAGGCTGTGCATCGAACTCAGAAAAAGCTCTTAGGTTTGCTCATTTATTCAGATGAAACGGTTAAACTTCTCTGATCATGTTGGCAGGGGGCAAAGAAAATGACTTTTCAGTTGGAAGTTTGGAGCAAAACAGAAGATGTCGTTCAAACATTACTTCAGGTACGTAGATACTCCGTGATAATCGTGGCTCCAGGATAGGGAGGTGAGTTTTCTTCCACTTATACCTCAGAGTCACGGGAATTGGGCAGAGTGTGTTTGTTTTAATAAACTAAGCTGTCAGATTGTCCATTTCTTGACTCGGGAATGCATAAAATCGGACATTTGCTGCATTTGTTTAACTGCTCTGCTATGTGTGAGTGTCGTTCTGCTCATTTTGACTCTGAATTAATTTTGCAGCTCCACAGGGCATCCTGTCTGGAAAAGCTTGGAGACCAGACTGCAATGGTGAGTCAATCAGTACTTAAAGTCCAAGCACACAACAGGCCTCTAAAGCCTGAGAGATGATGAAACGATGAAAATCAAAAGCATGAATGATCCATTCTGCTTCCTGCATTTTATTCCACATAGTCTTCAATGCATGATTATTTTTTTTTATTGTTTATTGCTGGTAACCATCATATAATCATCCATGGTCAAAGATTTCTTCTTGTGTATTTCTAGATTGCAGCCAATTTACAATCACGACTGGCGAGGTCATCATTTGACAAAAACTGGTATGTTGATGTCAAACAGAAGGACATTTATATGTTTTTTACTTGTTGCTTTGAATCACATTTCAATGTCTGTTCCACCACAGACAGACACCACATTTTAAAATATAAAGATTAAATCAAGTGTTGTAGTATTAGTTATTTGGGTTTGTAGTATGCAGCTGGATAAGACAATGACAGGAAGCTGCTGTAAAGCTTTCAGAGTGTAGCTGAGAAGCCTCACATGGAGTGTGCGGTGGAGATGGTCCTGCCTCTGGTGTCCAATCCAGGCCACGTCTGCATAACAGATGAAAGCCTCTACTTCCAGCCCCTCAACGGATATCCGGTGAGCTGCCAGATCTGAGCGGACATGCCGAGGCCCCTCAGTCGGGGTGGCTGGTGGCACTGCGATCCCTGCAGCACATTCAACACCTCGCCTCATTGCAAATGAATTATTTTAAGAGTTCTGTTATTGAGCCGAGGTAATGATATCGTTTTTATATAACTTCTCATTTCAGGAACAGGTGATTCAAATCAAACTCCACAGAGTCAGGAGAATCTACAAAAGGCGGCACGGTCTCAGACCGCTGGTGAGTACAACTAGCAAGAGTAAGAGATGTTCCTACCACTGCAGTTTACTGTACAAGTAATTACATGTGTTTGTGTGCATGTCTCTCCTCACTCAGGGTCTTGAGGTGTTCTGTACTGAGAATGATTTTTGCTCTGACATCTACCTGAAGTTTTACAACACAGCTGACAGAGATGAAATCTACTACTACATCGCCACTTTCTTGGGTGAGAAAACTCAAAGTCAGCAGTGAATCTGTGTGTCGTGACTTCCTCAGCAGTCTTGTGTCTTACAAACAAGAAGGTGTTTCCTGGTGTGCTGCTTTTCCTACTTTGCAGACTCGTAATATTAAACAGTTTTTCAGTGATGGAATCTGTCGTTCATTTCAACCCAACTGGCCCTCAAAAGGTCACAAAACTCTCAAACATGATATAAATATAAGACAATGTAACCAGGCTTTCAGAGGAGTGTCAGCTGTCAGCACTGATCCAAAATATTGGCATTCGCCTTTGGTAACCAATATTGGTGAAACCCCAGAACACTTGACTTAACTGACTAAGACTGACTTAACCCTCGTGTTTTTCTGCGTCTCGCTCAGAGAATCACGTGACGGAGCACACAGCAGAGAGTTACATGCTGCAGTGGCAGCGCGGCCATCTGAGCAACTACCAGTATCTTCTTCACCTCAACAACCTGGCCGACCGCAGCTGCAACGACCTCTCCCAGTACCCCGTCTTCCCCTGGGTCCTCGCTGACTACACCAGCGTGCAGTTAGGTGGGTCAACAGCAAAGAGAGACACACAGATTCATTTACATAACAGTGGAGCAGTAAAGGTTTGATACTAACTATAATAACCCATATTAAACATGCATCAGTAGCTCACTGTCGGGACTTCTCCTTCTTATTTCCCAGACTTGACAAACGCTGCCACATTCAGAGACCTGAGCAAACCTGTGGGAGCCCTGAACAAAGAGCGACTAGACAGACTGCTGGTGAGACTCTGCTGCATCTGCTAAACCGCGATCACACTAAAAACAAACAGACAGCACTGCTTAAATCAGAAGGGCCTCAGTAACCACAGAGTTCTCATGTTCACAGGCTCGCTACAGAGGCATGCCTGAACCTCCCTTCATGTACGGCAGCCACTACTCATCTCCAGGCTACGTCCTTTTTTACCTGGTCAGAGTCGGTACGTCACACACTTCATCATTAAAGCCTCAGCATGTGTGGAACCGCAGTACACACAGCCTCCATTCGCTGTATTTGTGCGCGGTCGACCACTGCTCAACCTGTTTTTGTCTGCATGCCCGTCTGTACTGTAAGAATACAGTCACTGTTTACTGTAGGCCGAGGTTTATCAAGTGAAAGGCTGTCAGTTCATTAGCAGGCAGGTCTAACACTAACATGTAAAACTCTTCTTCTTGGTACATCCAAAACATTTTCAGATTTGACAGAAGCATTTGTTGATGATACTTGTGCAAGTCAAAAACAAAGCCATTAAATCAAGATTGTGAGAGAAGTGCTGTGAAGATTTCCAAAGACCTGCCTCTAAAAACAACAACAAGAACATGTTTTAGATTCAATACTATAGCTGTCAGATATTAAAAGACCAACAATTCATCTTGCATTGTCAACCTCAGTATATCTGACATAGTTTAAGCCTGTAGATAAACCGTGTAGACTAAAACCAGAAGAGAAAAATAAATAAATAAATCAAATAGCCTTTTCTTGGTTTCTTTTTTTAAATCTCTGGGGTGCATCTTTCACAACAGCTGTCCACATGTTACACTATAGCAAACTGTTGCTATATAGCTGCCATCTTTGTTTCTACTGAAAAATTAAGCTTAGTTTAATATTTTGTTAATGCTTATGGTCTTCTCCCCCACAGCTCCAGAGCACATGCTGTGTCTCCAGAATGGCCGCTACGACCATGCAGATCGCATGTTTAATAGGTACATTATTTCTACTTCAAATTTGATAAAGATCAAGATAATCCACAGTTTTGATGTGAGCAGTTTCATGTAGGGACTATTTTCTTTCCACTGTTCCTACATGAAACTGCTCACAACAAGGTCTGTGGATTATCTTGAGTAACTGGGTCGTGATTTCTGGAAAGAGACGTTGCTGTTGAGTTTTTCAAATGTATTTTTTGGCACTTTGAGCGCCACAAGCCGAGTGCCATATAGTCCCATTATATTCAAAAAAGGCAGACTACGGCCGATATCTCCAAAACTCTGCAACTCACACCAAAGATAGATAAATAGCACTATGGGTAAGAGGAACAATATGTATTTTTGATTTGGTGGTCAACTGTCCCTTTTTAAGATATTGAAAGTATGATTTTGCATGTTGGTATTTACTGACCTGTATTGATTTCTTACAGCATAGGTGAAACATGGAAAAACTGCTTGGAGGGGGCAACTGACTTCAAAGAGGTAAAATATGAATCTATTGTATATTATGTGAGTCAGACAATAAAGGCCATATTCACCAAATACTTTCCTACAAGTGAAGAGTTTGTGCTATCAATATAGCCAAATCAGCATTCGCTCAGAGACTGTTTGTGCTTGTCATGGATATACCCATTCTTAACCATCCTGTTTTAATAGTTATTTGTTGGCACAACAGTTAAAATCAAGCTGAGCATTTAGTGGCTGCAGTTGTTTCTGTAAGATTCAGACTTCATGCCAAATAAGTCAGACAAAGAAGATAGAGGTGATGTTTGAGAATCTCAAAGCAGAGAATACTCCAACCATAACTGGGCGTTAGGGCGCCACCCTTTATGGATTATTATTATTATTATGGAGTCTGAAAGAAGCAGTTCATCCATTCAGTTGTTGATGAAGGGACTGTCTGCGTGCACAGCGCTCTTTTTGAGGCCCTCAGCTCCACCAAGGTGCAAGAACACGCACATACTGTATCTCCCTGGCAAAGTAGTGTTTAGAGTGTCTTGATATGGTTTCTGTAGAAGAATGTGTTTCGTGACATGTTGTCTGCTTTGTGTGTACTGTATGTCTCTCCTATAATGCAGTTGATTCCAGAGTTTTATGGGAACGACTCCAGCTTTCTGGAAAACAAGAGTCTTGATTTGGGCAGAAGGCAGAATGGAAGCTTAGTCGGTGACGTCGTTCTCCCAGCGTGGGCCTCAGGTAACTTCCTGTCGACCACCTCTGCACCCAGGTGTCGTATCCTTCTTCTCTTTGAAGCTCCCTCACCCCCACGCCAACACCCACCTGACAACATCATCTCATGCTTCTGTCTCTGTGCTGTTTAATAATATTACTGTTGCTGTCGGCCTGTGGGTTGCTTCATATTTACTGTCTCCTGTTCTGTCACAACTCCAGATCCCAGTGACTTTCTTCAAAAGCACAGGACAGCACTGGAGAGTCAGTATGTGTCGGAGCACCTTCATGAGTGGATTGACCTGGTGTTTGGCTTTAAGCAGAGAGGCAGTGAAGCTGTCGCAGCCCATAATGGTAAACCAACCGGCAGCTGTTTTCAACATCAAACCCACCAAAACTGGACAAAGACTAATATTTATATCATTGTCTTTCAGTGTTTCACCCACTGACCTATGAAGGTGGCATCGACTGCGACAGGTATCGTAGAAAATCACCCACAAATTATTATTAAAGAAATTTAGCATTGTGTAGCTAACGTTCCGTTTCTCTGGGAAGCATCGAGGACCCCGACGAGAGAATCGCCATGCTGATTCAGATCCTGGAGTTCGGCCAGACGCCCAAACAGCTGTTCACCACCCCGCACCCTCAGAGGATCACACCGAGGTTCCACAACATAACTCGAAGCCCCAGCACCAACTCACCAGTCAGTGAACTGTCTCCAGGTAGAAACACACACACACACAGTTAAAACATATCAAAGCAACTTTGCATGTTGGCACCTCCCACTGGTGGTGAAAGAGGTCGCTCTTTCGTGTCGTCATAATATCAGTAAACTACACACAGCACAGTCATGCTGACCAATTGTGTTGATGATGATTCGTACCTCTAAGGCGAGAGTTTTCTGTGAATGCAGTACTTGCTTTCTGCAGTTTTTGGAAGCAATATGTATTTCGGTGACTCTGCAACATCCTTGTTAGAGTGATGTGATCCTCTTGTTCAGAAGGTGGGTGTATTTACACGAAATCTGTGAAATACTGCAGTGAAGGGCTTAATTTATAGTCCAAACGGAGGGGTGATTATTTTTTTCAGCTGACCTAGATAATTTCTTTACCAATACAAAAATGCAATAAAGTCAGAAATAATGTTATAATCTGCTCATAACTGCTGATTTATTTTATTTCCAGTAATTAATTTCATAACAGTACAGTGGCATAAGCACCATCTCTGTTGTCTTGCAGCCTCTCAGAGCGAGGACTCGTCCTTTGAAGACCTGACTGAGGAGAGCAGGAAGTTAGCCTGGGCAAACATGGGAAATCTGAAACTCATCTCCAGCCACAAGATCCATAAAGAGTAAGTCAGGAGGCATCCAGTTGGCTACAGGAATGACAAAGTACAAATACAGTTGCATTGCCAGGCTGTAAACTGAAATTGAAGCTCTGGCTCAAATATGAGGAAGTGCATGCAAAGCCAGAGGGAGGCAGCTGCAGCGGCTCACTGAGAGTTTTGTGTATTGTGAGGACACTTGTTGAAGGGAACAGCTGGGGACAGGTGGCTGCTGTGAAACCATTTCCTCCAGTTTAGAAAAATACTTACTGAAAAAGTGTTTTTTCACATTTCTAAGCTTTGCACTTATCAAGCATTTCGAACGCCCCTTGTAACTGTATTTCTGTCATAGTGTGACAGCCACATTAACCTAAGCACATCCTCCCTTCCACATTTTATTTCTACATATTTATGCATGTGTTATGTTTTTCGAGTAACTGAGTCTTTGTGTTGAATGTGCAGGGCTGTGACGGGAATCGCTGTGACTCGAGATGGAGCAGCGATTTTCTCCACATCCCAAGGTCTGGAAAATATCTTTTCCATCTCAAATCAAAATCAGAGACATATATCAATTATTGCTGACGTGCAAAAGGGATCAAAAGATGCAGCAAAGTCAGTCGTAGTGCATTATTTTTAATGACATAGTGTGATGTGTTTTGTGGTTGCCAGAGATTTATGTGCTCAACAGTATGGCCACCTCTGCCTCTAGTGGCCCTCTGGGGTTCCTCTTTTACCATAATGGTGAAAAGAATCTCACACAGGAATAAGGACTAAACCAGTAAAGCAGTAGCAGTGCTCACACACAGCACAACACTAAAAGTTAGAATTTGAGTCGTACTGTATCGCTTACTCAACTGTATCGCTCTTTATTCCAGACTCAACACTTAAAATGTTTTCCAAAGAGTTGAAAGACTTCCAGAGAAGCATGTCTTTCTCTAACATGGTACGCAGCTTTTTTTACTTTCCACTTCACCATCTCTCTAATCATTTCTAACTCTCTCTCAAACAATAAACCACTCGACTATTTTTCAGGCATTGTCATCATGTTTGATGCTGGCAGATGGTAAAACGGTGGTGTGTTCTTCATGGGACAACAATGTGTATGTATAGAATATATAGACATTTGGTTTTCAAACAGATGATTCATGACTTCACGCTGACCTACATGTTTCTCTTCCCTCAGTTATTTTTACTCCATCCCTTACGGCAGGCGGCAGGACACACTGATGGGTCACGATGATGCCGTCAGCGAAATGTGCTGGTTTGATGAGCGGCTGTACACAGCGTCCTGGGATTCCACTGTCAAGGTAAGAACTCAAGTACTTTAATGAGGTGATGCCATTTTGTCATGTCCAAGTTGAGGGTCTGTAAAAAATGCCAATAATACTGCATGACATCATTGTTGCAGACAGATGTGGCGCATGTATTCGTTTCTGTTTGTTTTATGGGGTATGCTGTTGTCTGATTGAGAGGCGAGAGTTGCAGATGATGATGTTTATTTCACAGGTGTGGCAGTGCGCTTCTGATAGCTCATCCAGCCACAAGAGATCCCAGTTTCAGTTACTGGCTGAGTTGGAACATGATGCTGGGGTGAGTGAGGAGGCTAACTGTATGTTACCTGTGTGGACTGTTTCAAAACCGCATCACCAACTTATGAAATATGTGTATTTAAAGCATGTGCAGAAAGGTGGAGTTTATATTTTATTGACGTCACTCATACAGAGGAAACAGTACGTGGTTATGGTGAGTCCAGGCCCGCAGAACGCCCGTTTGGCTTCTATGACTTGTCATGAATCAAAAACTGAAAATATCTTTATTATCAGGGTGGAAGAAGTTTGTTTTCTCATGCTTACGATGTATGCCTACAGTGAGCTCGCCCCAGGCTCGTGTTCAGAAATAGTTACAAAAATACAGAGAAATTTCCACAGTTCCAAGACAATAATCCATTATTTAGGTGGAGTAAATGTAATAGCTACATAATCTACTCCAAATATTTCACCAACCTGTCCAAGAGCAGTAACGTGGCATCTGTGTCGGCCCTCAGGCCCTTCTCTCAGCGCTCTCCAACAAGGAAAAGCTAAAGCTACACCAACGGTTGTCCCTGTTTGTCCTCGCTGTCAATCGCTTTCTTTTTTTGACAGTAGTCCTTCCTCTGAACGCTGAGTTTCTTTTTTATCGGGAGCGTCAGACACTTCTTCTTGGACGCTACTTAGGTTTTACTCCTTGTTGCTGTAGCCTTCTCCATCGCTACGGTTGCTCCAGAGCCATGTAGAGAGAGTTGCGTTCAGTTTCACTTCAGGTGGCTTTATTGGCATGACTGCATACAATACAACGTTGCCAAAGTATATTTACACAAACTATACAATCATAATAAACTAAATAAACAATAAATAAAGCTCAATAATAAACATTTTCACCAATGGGCCTTTTTAATTTTTTTATTTTACAGCAATGGCGGATCACAGAGCTCTCTACATGGCTCTGGGTTGCTCCCCGCTTCCCTCTGACAAACCAAATCAAATCAAAACCAAACCAATCATTGCTGGTTGGTGTAAAACGCATCATGACCAGTGCGCCAGCGCGGGAATGTCACCACAGACACCATTTAAAAATTCAGTATTCTGCGAAATACAGAGAGATTTACCTGGTGGTGATAGGCTTAATCAGCATTGTGTGAACTTGTTTGGCAAGCGCTCAAATGTAACAGATGTTCATTTATATGTAAAAGTCCTGCACTCTTGCTTTAAAAAACAAAGATAAACATGTTTGTCAAAACTACTAAGTACTAGCCGCACTGAAAACAAGCAAACTTGTTTTCCTCCTGTAATATAACCTCTGTGACACCTGCGTACAGGTGAACACCATTGGTCTGAATCCAGCGGGGACTCTGCTGGTGTCTGGCTGTAAAGATGGGACCGTCACCATCTGGGACACCGGCAGCTACGGAACACTGCAGCAAGTCCTCTGCCACACTGGAACCATCCACCACATGGCCTTCAGTCCTGGTACGTGTCAAACCAGCCAATATGTCACTTTTAGTACTGGTTGGTGCAAAGTGTAAAGTTCTAACTGTCATACACTGCAGAGAATCCAACCTTATGTGAAAGTGGCAGGTTACGTCTGCAATCTACGGTACACTATCTGCTCTCATAAAAAGCACAGTGCTATGGGTGAGCTTTTGCGGAAACCATAGTTAGATACTCCGCAAACTTTCATGCTGGACATTCCTCCTGCTTCACTCTGAAAGGTCACCAACACTATAAAGGGGCTTCTTGATTGGTTTATCAGAGCTTAAGTCTTAGAGACTGCCCTTCAGGCGGTGGAATAGAAATGTTGTCTTCAAGGGTCAATACAGAGCACAGTAATTGGTTCCGTTTTTCTCTTTAAGCACTTTATTGTTTTACACCTACAAACCATTTTAACCTTAACACACACTGCATTGAAGCGGCTGGCAGCTGTTTATTTGTTTTGCTGTATGAGTCATCTTTACTACAAAAGAGAGGGTCATGAATACCAACATTACAGAAGTAGACATTTTCTTTTGCAACGCTGTTTGTTCCATTATACCTCATAGACTTGGTTGTCTTGGCAAACCAAGAAACATCTGGCTGTATTATATAACTTTACTGGCTATATGACAGGAATACAGTACTGTATTGGTAATTTTCTCTGAATTTGAGCAATTACATCACCATGACGATGATCTGGGGCTCTGAAAGAGCATTTGAAAGATCTGAGCACACTAATAAATTGATCATGTTCTGGAAGAGCAGCAAGTGGCTCTGATACATGTCAAATCCAGCTAACAACTGACAGTAAACCCTCGAGTCACCTACAAACCACGAAAACAACGACTCTGATTTGTGCATCCTCAGATAGCAGACACGTTCTCAGTGTTGGTGCCGACTCCTGCATGAAGGTCGTTGACGTCCAGACGGGAATGGTGATCTCATCTGTGAAAGCTGAGGAGGAGCAGAGGTAAGGTCACATCTGCAGAACGGGGGAGACAGATTACAGCTTTACAGCTTTTCTTTGGACTATACTGTACATTTACAGGATTAGTACTGTACTGTAATAGGCATTTAGTTAAAAATAGACTCTACATTCCTAAGTTGACTTGTGCAATTATAAATGTAAGTAGCAGCTGGTAGAATTTTGATTCCTAGCAAGTCCAGACCCTTTTTTAATTTGGCTTGTGTATGAGCTCAAAGAACTTGGCTCTTAGCAACTCTCGGCCATTGAAAAGAAAAGTTGATTGACAGTCTCCTTGGTGACTGATAGCAAGTCAAAAGTATTTACCGTCTGTGTGGGTCCAGGTGTTTCTGCTGGGACGGGAACTCAGTGCTGTGTGGGGGACAGTCTGGGGACCTCCTGCTGTGGGACCTGCTCAGCAACACAGTCATCAAGAGGATCCCTGCACACTCAGGTACAGCTCACATTCAGCAGCTCACCTGGTTAAAAGTCTACATGAATGTTTAGTTTGTTTTCTTATATTGAGTAACAACAATATTACAGCTTTTAAAAGTGAAGCTTTTTCAGTACTTTTGTACCAATTTCTCTAGGTACTAATGCTACATGTACATATTTGTTTTAAATAAAGATCATCGCAATATGATAAAGTACGCATCACATCTTCATTGTCTCTTTGCACAGGAGCTGTCACAGCCATGTGGATGAACGAGCTGTGCTCCACAGTGATCACAGGCGGAGAGGACAGACAGATGATCTTCTGGAAGCTCCCGAGTTAAACATCTGTTTCTGCACAACCCGTCTGCTGGGGAGATAAAGACTTCCAGTGGAATATACTGGACAATACTAGCCAAGTATCCTGCAGACTACATGACCCAACTGTCTGACTTTGAACAGAGACTCATTAAACAGTTGTGAAGAGCTGAAAACGTACTGTAACTGCACAGTATCACAGAGTAGTTGGAGGCGGATGATTATTTTCTCTCTCAGCTGTTTTCAGGTCATATACAGTCATGCTAGCTCATAGCTTTCTGCATATTGAGAGGAAATTTCCAATTGCAGTTTTGTGCATGAGAGTAGGAAGCTAAAACAGTGTTCACGCCTTATTTTTCACTTCTGTTTTCAGCTTATTTTACATTTGTGTGGATTTTTTTCCTCATGTATTATTTGTTATGCATCATGTTACACTGCTTTTTATAGTTAGCCATCATGTTTCTATAGCTTTATGTGCATTTTATTCTGTGAAGTGGACTTAAAATGTCTGTGAAAAGCTTCAGGCTGCTCAGGTGTTATCATTACCAAATAACATTGATCTCTAAAAGTCATCTTTTCTTGTCTCGTCTTTGTTAGCACTTCTTAGGCCGCAGAGATTTCTACAATCAGGTTGCAACCAGCAAGAGATAAATGAATAATGGAATATATGGACAGATCTAGTTTTACTACGTGGAAACAGTTCAGAGCTGTGAGATCAAGTGGCCATAGATCACCAACCTAGCTACTTTACCTAATGAATACTTATAATCACATAGCATATATCCAAAACACTCTGTACTAAGTAGTTTGCAAAAATGGAACAAAGGACAAGAATGAAAAAAGTCCACAAACACAAGAATAAACAAAGACAAAAGACTTAGAGAATAGAGAACAAATTAATAAAAGTCTTTTAAGTATGAAACCCTCACCTTATGCAAACTTAATAGATGTCTGTACAAAGTTTGTAGTTTGCTTCTTCATGGAGAACGGAGACTGTGGACAACTTGGACCCGCGTCAGTTACAATGGAGACAAGTTTTCACGGTGGAAAGTGTCCACAAAAACATCTCAAAAAGCATAAAACCATAAACCATTTCTCTGATGTCATTTCACTACAAACACCCTGAAATCTTCTCTTCTTAATCCAGCAGTGCCTTAAGTTTGAGCAACATTATCGAGTAATTATTTTGATCTCGCAGTACTGTAAAGAGTGAGGCAGTCATTTCTTTCATGTGCTTGTCACAGATCATCGGTCAGCTGAACAGTGAGCCAGAGCTGTTGTCGTCTTCCTTTAATCTTCTTTTGATAAAGTTTAAATTCTAATGTCAAACAGTAGGTGGTGCTCTTTACCTGTTCAGCCATGGGAGCTTTTGCTGCTCGTACTAACTCTCTGCTCATACTAAGTTCTTCCAATCTAAAACAAATTACACAGTCCAAACTCAAGCTCATCTTTTAGTAATAAAACGGAGGACACATTCTGTAGTAAACATCTTAACTTTATATGAAAAATGATGCACAATTTACAATATACATACTTTAAACATAACGTTAACCTCCAGATTTGACTACTGGCATTGATCAGTCTGTTGAGCAGACGTTTCTGTCTCTATTAAGGGATACACAGACGTTTACAAGGTGAACATTATTAGATTATGATTACAGTTACGTTTCCAATCTGGTCCTGCGATGTTTTGTAACATCTCACTGGTTTCGGTTGATGTCTGTGCTGAAGAGTGTGGGATCATATGAGAGCTCAGAATGGAATAATAAGTGGAATATATACAATGATGCAGATTTGAAGTGGTGAAGCTCAGTAGCGGCACACATCCCCCTCTCATTTCTGCTCCCCTGCCTGTTTCTGTGGACGGAAGACAAAAAACAAAGACAGTTACGTCATGCTCACTCACCCCATGATGTGATGAGACGGCTGGACCGAAAGTCATCACTGTGTCTTTAGTAAAAGCTGCACAGCGTGTCTGCTGTAAGTTTGCTACCAGTTCTCTCATCACAAATAGTTACGTAAAGATTTACAATAGCTATCCAGTGCTTACATTTCCTATAGAAGTGCAAGGCTGTTTGCCAACAACCAAATCGAACTACCCCAGTTATCTCTGTATGAAGAATGGTGCATCACTGTAAAGACTTTACCTTGAGCATGTCCATGAAGCCTCCTTTGCGTAAATTTCCAAAAGCTTTGAGTAACTTGGGCGTTGGTGGTTTTTGTCCAAACAGAGTCATTCCTTTCTGCTTGTCCTCATTGGTTTTAGCAGCTGCAGGGCCTTTGGCTTTGATCAGTTTCCTTCACAATCACACACATACACAATCCTTAATGGGCTGCATTGAAAAGTTGCACATTTGCATTTTATTTTATTGCAGATTTGACTGAGGTTTTTAGAGGTTGGTGCTGATAAATTAATTCTTAAAATTCTTGACTAAAACAGCCAGAGTCACAATACAACTTTTACATATCAAAGATGTTCGGAACGACTCACCTTCCCTTCCTGGCCAGGACTTTCTGAGACTCTGGGTAGTGGATGAGGATATCAAACAAGTCCTTTTTCTCCAGGACAAAAAGGTTAGCAAAGCCATGTGCTTTCACATTAGCTGTGCGCCTGTTTCCTCCATCTTTGGCAGACTGTAGTAAACTGTGATGAGGACAGAGGAAAAAATATACCATGTTTCCATAGTGTCGATTTCCAATAACAGTGGTGTCTTGATGGCATGATTATATCTGGGAAATGTGGGGACTCTACAATGTAAAACAATGCATTGCTACATCCATGCAACATACGCTACCTTTTATGAAGACGACAATGTTTGGAAAACATAGTTTAGTTTGCAGGATGTAGGTTGTCCTTTTGGCTATGCAGACTTTGATACAAATGAGCATCTTTATCAAACATAAATATGCCAGTATTGTGACAAAGGTGTAGCACTTTAACTTGCAAGTCCATTATTATTATTAAAACAGACTTGTAAATGTAAAAATGAGGTGTTGAAATCCAGTGTTATTTAGCTTTGTTTAATCTAAGAAAACTGTACCAGATTTAACTGAAGCAAGCATATTCTCCTTATGTACACGGTACTTATTATCTGCCAATCAGTGTCATCAAACACTGGATGATAAAATGATAAAAATTAAAGCTAAATATGTGACTTGTTGAATTTGTTTAGCTGTGTTCTTTCCTATTGTAGTTGACACAGATCGCTAAACGCTCCTGCAGACAAACCTGATTTCTCCAAACACGCAGCCGGCCTTCAGCGTGACAAACACAATGCTGTTGTCGGGTCCTCCCACCACCTGCACCGCTCCACTTTTAATGATGTACATCTCTTTACCGATGTCGCCCTGCAGAGGAGCGCGCAGGACGGGAACGCAGAGGTCAGCATCACACTCAGGTAATGAAACCTTGGATATATTATTGGTTGTTTGCTTCATGATGATCACCAAAGTTTGTCCTTTACACACACACACACACACACACATATACTCACTTTCTTCACAACAAAGTCTCCAGGTAGATAGATGATAGACTTGAGCCTCAGCAACATGTCCACCAACATCTGCTGGTCACAGCCCTGGAAGAGGCAGTAGCAGGTTAACGGGTTAGTTTCCAGTGCAGCGTATTCAGATGGATGCGTCTGACTCCAGATGTTTAACACATTTTTGCAAAATGCTATTTAATTGTCTCATAGGCGGATTTGATTGTCTCAGTCATTGAGTTGAATCACAAAAATTGTGTTTGAATATGACAAACGTAAAACTGACATTTCAGGCATGTAGGTGGGCATATCCCATCCACTGATTTCTTTTTTTTTTTTTTTAAACCTGTTCTCTTTTTATTCTCTTTTAATTTAGAAATGTTTGACTCAATTGAATAATTCAATTTGTTGCACTATTTCTGTGCAGACGGATTACCCAAAATGTGTCAGTTTACAATTTAAATTAAAAATGAAAAAAAAAAAAATCTAATCCATATTCTAGAGCACATGCTGGTTTCAGAATAGTGTCACCTTATTTCCTGTGTCTTAATAAATGCTTTGGTATCTAATGTGGAGTTGGTGGGAACCTTTGTTACAGCTTATTGTTTAGTGCTTTGTTCCAACTGTCCTGACACAGGCCCATGCTCCTGACCAGAGGACACTGTGAATGCTGAGTCACCTGAAACAGTGCGATCTTCTGGAAGGTGGCCAGGTTGACGTCCACAGCGATGGCAGTTCTCATCACCAAAGGCATCTTGTCCAGCAGCTCAGACTCATCTGGAGAGGACATGTCAACAGCATTTTCTTAATATCTCTGACTAGTTGCTTTGTCATTTCAATATTGTGAGCGGGAATAATTGTTTTGTGACTGCAACAAAGCAAAGCTTGTTCTGCCAAGATAACAAAAATTGTGATTATGAGAAAAATGTTTCTGTGATAGCTTTCTGTGGTGATGTATCCTGCCTTATGAACCAGCTAATCCTAAAAGAGTTTTATCAGTTTGATTTTCAGTAGAAAGTTTTAGTGTCTTATCTTTAGTGACTTACCCAGCATGCCCTGAGCGGCCCAGGTGTAGTTGTACCAGGTGCGGATTCTGTTCTGGATGTGCTTGGGGATCATATAGGTGTTCATGTAGGCAACACAGCCGTCCATTGATGCCCGAAAGTATGTCTCACCTGCTGTTGCTGCTCCTATGACGTCTCTCATCTGAAAGACAAATAGAAAGAAAGGCTTTTGGTAAGAAGTGCAAGATGAATAGATAAAAAACACACCACAGATTTTAAAACTTAAAAATGTGAATTTAAATGACTGAATGACTCAACTGGTTTAAGACCATCAGACAGTTGTCACATGATAGAGTTATGAATAAAACATCAGTTTAAAAACTCAATCATCCTGCCTACCTGTCCAATCAAACTGGAGAACACAAAGACGCCAATGAAAAAGTTCAACATCTGAAAGGTGATCTCAAAGGTGGTTACAGGTTCTGGAAGACCACCGATGTTGATCAGACTGCGGACAGCATAGTAGTAGCAACGCAGGTACCTGTGGAAGGACAGGGTACATTTCCAAATTTCAGTTGTATAAAAATGACACTATAATGCCTCTATGCTGTGTTTTGCTCCGTTAAACCAACACAGTGCACACCCTGCTGTCTGGGGAATGTCTCAATGCATTCAGAGAAATACATAGAATCACTAACAGAGGTAGACAAAGGACCAAAAATGACATCCTTTAACACTTTTGCTGTATTGTCATTTGCAGTCATTTTGTGATAGACTGGAAAAGGCGCCATTTTACATGTCACCTCCTTAAACAAAACTGTGTAAATGGTTGGTATGGCGTTGCTATGGGCATGCTACAGGGATCTTTGGGTGTTGCTGGATACTTTCTCTGTGTTTAGGGAGGTTTCTAAGGTGTTGTTAGTTATTCCGGGTGTTTGGCAGAGCATGACTAGATGGTTGCTTGCTCAGCATGGTTGTTAAGGCGTTTCCAGGTGGCACTATATAAAAACATAAAATGGAGGGCATTAAACACAATACAGTAAGTAGGGAGTGATTTACTGCAGAGAAACTGTGCATGGAAATTTCAGCACCATGGACAGAGACACAAAGACCACAGAGAGAGACTGAATGTTTCAGCACCACGGAGAGCTCGACAACAACGCAAACATCACAAACATCACAAACATCACAAACAACAACATGACAGTATAAAGTACATACGCGTTGCCCTTTCCGTCATACACCCATGTAGTCGTTGCAAGACCCTGGTGTACTGAGGCAACAAAATACACACAGGCGTTGAGATGGAGCACGAAGAGCAGGTAACCTGTGGTGCGAGCCACTCTGCATTAGAAAGAGAGCGACAGAAAAGACAGATGTAACTGAACTGATCTGTGTGTGGAATAAGGGTCATTTTAGTTGCAAATATTGTCAAGATACAGTAGTGAAAAACTCTAAACTGAGTAACAGCATGTATGCAGGCTGTGAAAACTGCAGAACAAGTAAAAGAGATGAAAATGAGATAAATCAGCACAATGTAAAATTTAAACTGTGAACATAAATTGAAAAAAATATTGTAATATGTATACATTTTACATTATATGTATGTAATATGTATCTTTTTCGAATACATTTTTTGTACATTTAATGTTTTATATATTAAGAGGTCTGTAGAAGTGCAATTTTTCAAAAATGTGTCGTGGATATATAAATAACAAGATAACATAATAAATGACAAGCAATCAAAAAGTAAATGGTTCAGAAACTCTGAAACTGTCAACAGGCATCTTTTTTCTGCTTCCAGTTCCTCTAATGGCATACGTTTACACACAGTGTACTAAGAATTGGATAAACACCAGTATTCATTTGCTCCTGTCATTGTTCCAGGAGCATTTACCTCCAGATGTAGGCCTTGGCCATGATACTCTCGAGTCGATCGCTGAACTCAAAGAAGGAATCAACCTAGAACACGCAAGGAAACAAATCAGCTATTGGGGAACTGAACAGGAACTGAACGTAAAGTCTATTTAAAGCAAAATATATTTCTCAATTTTAGTCAAAATGATCAGTCTGCCTACCCTGATAAAGCGGTTGAGTCGGTATATGGAGGAGAATTCAAAGTGCAGGCAGAGAAGGTCAAAGGGGAGGATGCTGATTATGTCTATCTAAAAAGAGACAAATAAAAAAAAAAATCACAAAAAGTTACACAACAAGTATTTCTGTACCTCTGAGGTTACAGTGAGTGGCAGATTTCATTAAATTCTATAATTTTATCCCCATAACTCAAAAGATTTACTTTGCTGGGACATACACAGTGGTTGGTGGAAGAAGTATTAAGATCATTTACTCTAGTTCAAGTACCAGTACAAATATGTGAAAATACTCCATTACAAGTAAAAGTCTTTCAATTTAAAATTGTAAGTAAAAGTACAGACATATTATCAGCAACATGAAGTACTTGACTGACAAATGAGTGTCAATACTGATGCACTAATGCATTTTACTGTTGCAGCTGGTTTAGGTGGAGCTAATTTGTAATCACTTTATATACAGTTTGGTAGTTTAGTCCAGTGGTTCCCAACCTAGGAGTGGGGCCCGTCCAAACATAAACCTGAGGGGTTGTGAGATGATAAATGGGGTAAGAAAAAAGAAAAAGCAAAGTTCTGCTCCACAAATTTGTAAAAATGTTTGCTTTTTGTGCCAAATACTGGATAATTTTACCTGTTTGAGGCTTGAACAATTATTGAAATGTAACCATGTGAGACGCTTAGAGGGGAAATCATTCTTTCTGCTAACTGCTACCAACGTCTGAAATTTGGGGCCCCAAGCAAACACTGCTTTTTTGTAAGGGGTCACAAGCCAAAAAGGTTTGCAATGTTATCATGTTTACTTATGTCAAATCTTAATCTGAATAGTAACCATACATATAATTGGACATATAATTCAATTCTCACCTTAAATCGCGGTGATTTCCGATAATGTACCTTAGTCTCAGCTCCGTCTTTCTGCAGGGGATAGAAGATTTTTTCAGTATTTAAAGCACAGACGATTTAGGACACGGGTCATAGTGATGCTTCATAATGCTTTGTGACTTACAATGATGTCCCCGGCTTTGACAAACTGTAGTCGGGGCTGCCACACCATGATGTCAATAACAGTCACTATGTCACTAAGAACATCACAAACTATCCAGTAAGGGTTGACAGTTTCATTATGGTAAGGGAAAGCCAACCGGGCAGTGCAAAACCAAACGTTGTAGTTGAATGCCAGCGCTACCACGGCCAACCAGCCAATATACCGCCGATCTGGAGAGAGAAAGACATACAGATTATTACAGTTTATATGTTCAGTTAACCGCAGCTGTCCTGTTCCCAGTGTTCATCTCACCTACCTGTGAAAGGATCTATGGTGTTTCCCAGGATGGTATCCATCTTGACCTCAATTGGACGGAAGAGGACGTCGAAGCAGGAGCAGCTGATGTCTGGGAGGATCTTCGCTTTCTTCTTGGCCTCCTCTGCCAGCCTCTCCTCCTCTGCTTTCTTCTCGGCCTCCAGCCTTTTCTCCTCGTCCTTTTTCTTCTTCTCCTCTGCCTTTTTGGCTGCCTCTTCCGCCTTCTTTTTATCCGCTTCTTCTTTCGCTATCCGCTCCTCTTCCTTCTTCCTGATGTAGTCCTCCTTCTTCAGAATCGGTGCTGAACGGGCAGAGAGAGTGACGGAGTGACGGTGAGTTAAACAGCCCTTTGACCGTATTTGTGCGTTTGTTTTCTGTCTGCATGTTGGTTTGTCCATACTTACTGACAGGTGGGGTGATTTCTGGTGAAGTGGCATAAGGGTCTATGGCTTTCTCTCTGAGTATCTCTGTCCGCTCTCTTAACCTCTTGATCAAACTTCTGAGTGTGTCATCTGTGTAGCGGAAGTAGACAACAGGTGGAGGAGAGGGTGGAGGGGCTCCTTCACTGAAAAGCAAGAAAGAAGAAAGGTGAATGAAGGAATGCCATAGAAAAGGTGACATTAAATAAGAGAGGAGGGAAGTGTCAGGGCATCGTTGGAGAACCACTGTTCCACTTTTATCTGAACATTGGAAAATAAATAAATCTATAAACTCCATGATATCATCTCTCTAATTCAACTATTGTTTAATTGGAAAAAAAAATCTAAATGCCTTAAATAGCGTATAAATCATCTAAAAAGAACAAAATTCATTCTTTGAAACCAAATTCAAACTTGCATGTGAACGCTATCCCTGATCATTCACTGTCACAAATACCACTAAGCTCCTAATCTCCTTTCCTACTTTAAAGCAGTCACAGGCTGCAAGTCACAGCGTGATCATGGCCGCTGTTACTGCAGCTAGCATGCAGTCTGTCCAGACACTGCACTTACTGTAAGGAAAGCTGAAACTATGCAGGTGGAACTATGCAGAGCACTCAGAGTAAACTGTCCATCTGTACAGCGTACGATGTTTGGAGAGTAAATATAAGTTTAGCTTTAAATGGCAGATATTAGCAACAGCCATGTCTTAAGTCAAATATATCACAGTAAACAGCTCTTATTGTTTACTATGCTGTGTGAAGCTGATGTAGTTCACGGAGTCCTGGAGACTAGAAGCACGAGGAGTTCCTGAAATAGACAGAGCTCAAGCTCCAGGGTCAAGGTATTCTTAGTCAGGTTTATTTGTATAGCCACTAATCAGTCTCAACTAGCCTCACATTTCTACTACAATAAACAAATAATAAATTTTTTAAAAATGGATCTTTTAAATGTTAAATGATCTTTTAACAAAAATATCTTGTCATTACAAACAGAGCTAAAAGTTCATTTAATCTACTATCCTCTCCTGCCAGAGGCAACACAATAGACCATAAAGATCTTCAGACATAGTGTTTTATTTACCATAATTGGTATATCGGTCTTCCTCTTGCCCATTCTCTGTAGCACACAGACACAAAGTTTCACACTGTAAAGAATTTAAAAAGCCTCGTGCCACAGATCAGGAACTTAGTGTTTGAGAACTCCGGATCTGTCATTACACAGCTGCACAGATACTCTTTTGGAAATATAAAGTAGTAGGGCAGCTAATTAAAGCCAACAGAAACATGCGGTGAAAAGGTAATATGTCAGCATGCTAAACACAGATGAAAATACTGCTTTGTCATTTGCTTTTTTTAAATGTGTGATTGTGACTAAAAAGCAAAGGTTTTTCTCAACTTTGATTCAGCCACCATCGAATGTACTCCTGTATTTGATGTACTGTACACTATATCTGCTGTGCATCCGTCCAACTGCACTGTCCCATCAGAATTCATGTGTTTTCCGCCTTCTCGTCCTCAATAATCTCAACAGATGACCATCTCCACAACAGTCAGTCCTTGAGATGAACACTTGCATGTGCATCATTGAATTACATTAATTTCCAAAATGGTTTGACTTGAACCAGAGACGTGCAGTTCATCGTCAGCGCCTAAACCCCTAGGCCGTGAACTTGCACAGTCAAATCAAAACAATTGCATCTCGGAAAACAAAATCTGTAATTTCTAGCTTTAAGTAACGTCTGAGAGCTTGAAATGCCAGTACTGAGATATCCATCCATCATCTATACCCACTTACCCTTTGCAGGGTCGCAGGAGACTGGAGCCTATCCCCACTCGCACTGGGTGGGATGTTGAGTACACACAGTATATGATGCATTCTTACCCATCAGCCCCCTCTGGGTTGGCAGGAGCAGCAGCAGCAGCAGCAGGAGCAGCAGCAGCAGCAGGAGCAGCAGGAGCAGCTGGAGCAGCTGGAGCAGCTGGAGCAGCTGGAGCAGCTGGAGCAGGAAGAAAAATATAGCAGCACTTTTTAGTCAGTTTCTAACAACTGAACACTGATATCAAAGGGATACCAACTGGCCCAGGACAAAATGGAAGAACACCACAAAATTCTCCACTTAATCGTTTGCGTCACTGTAACAGACCCTCCATTGATATGTGTACACCAAGATATTCCTTAGACTACGCTCACTGGTCTTAACATGGTTGAGCTCATTGTCCCCCCGTCCTCAGATAATATAATTCCTTTTATCACTGGTCAGAAACACAAGAAGACAAGGAGACCGGCGAAAGAGTATGAAATGCAACCGAATATGGAGTTCAGACCACATAAACAGACTGCTCACCTGGTTTTGGCTCTTCTTCTTTCTTGGGCTCTTCTTCTTTCTTTTCCTCTTCTTTTTTGTCCTCCTCTTTCTTTTCTTCCTCTTTCTTTGGCTGCTCTTCTTCATCCTTCTTTTCAGGGGGCTTTTCTTCCTGTAAATACACAATACTGGTAACAGCGGGCAGACAAGAGTAGACAAACAACGTCTTGAGACAAATAGGACGCAGCCCAACCATCAGTCGTAAAACTCATCTGTTTTGCTGTACATGCGTCTAGCACGCTGTGGATCCAAAAATGTCAAAGTGTTAAATGCTACTGCAACAAATACAGGCCCAAGCTTCAGTTTTGAGATTTGCTGCTGATTAAGGCGTGCACCCAAACTACCCTTGTAGTTCATCCTCAGCAGTGTCCCCTTCCTCGGTTTTAGGAAAAATATTGCAGGCCCAGCAGTGAAACAGCAAAAGTAAATCTGCCCACGCAGGCCCACCCTCCCTGCCGAAGCTGCAGTGACTGCTCTTCATCAGTGCTAAGCTGCTTCAGAGGCTTTCACTGATCTGTGAGTCACCTGCCATGGCGACTCGTTATATGTGCTCAGTGTGACAAGCACACAGCAAGTACAGAAGCTGAGTAATTTAACGTTTGGTTTAAATGGTGCACATGTGAAAACTGCTAGACAGCTGTTTAGGGATCAGCTAATACAAATGAACAATTTCATAAAATAAAATCAACAAAAACAGAAATGTTACCTTTCTGGTCCAGGTCTTTTATATTTAAGATATTAGAAAGAGGCCTTACCTTAGGTGGTGGAGCTGGGGTAGAAGGTGGGGTAGCAGCTTGGGCAGGGGGGGGCTCTGGAGCCCCCATCAAGCTTCTCAAACGGCTGAACATGGCGGGGCTTGGTGTGGGCTACAGCGAACAGGCCTGCCCATCCACTTCTCCTCCTGAAGACCCTTCCCTATGTGGATCTCAGATCCTTAAAAGAGTCCCGGGATCCTCCGCAGTCCTTGTCTCACATCCAAACAACAGACTGTGGCAATTAATTGTCTCAGACCCATTAATGACCTGTGGGCACTCCCCTTTCTCCTGGAGTCAACACCAGATCAGCTGTCACAGCAGCTAATCACTGCCAGGCAAGACAACTGTCCTCTTGCAGTGCTGACTCAAGTCCAGACCTAGCCCCATTTAGAGGCCTAATTACTTTATCATTTGTTGGCAAAATAAGCGTCACAATAATCAATGTGTCTTCTCATCAAATGAAAATAACTGCCAGTCAAAGTAAGTTGGGGGATGGGGTTTTCATTATTATAACTGGTTACTAATTCTGACAATAAGTTTATTCAAATAAATGAAAACAACTCACAGTAATGCCTCTACACTGCGCACAGAACTAAGTGCATTTTTCTATATATTTAAAAATGGTATTAACATGTGAATTATGTGGTAGTAACTCGTGGCTGTATAGTATGACAGTAGCTGGTGTAAAATTAGACTGCTGGGGTTATTTTAGTTCCTTCTGGCTGCAGAGTTCACAAACACAAAGACCAATTAGTTAATGTCCCTGTCTGGCTGAGGGGATTAGCTAGCACCTCTCTCTCTCTCTGAACTGTAACTCCTGCTGTACCAACGCAAAGCTGACAGACAGATACACAACAAACAAACAGGACAGGATGCCACTATAAGTGAACTGTAGTTAAATCAGAGAATTATTTATTCAAGCAGCAGAGATCAAATCAATCAAATAGTCTATTATTGTGAGCATTATTGTTACCAATTGTTATGATAGGTAATCTCTGTTAGGCTTTTACAACTGCAGTGCATTGGCAAACTGAAACAAATATAGCCAATAAAAGCCGACAAACAAAAAAAGGTGAATAGGCAGATACAATATACAATATGCAACAAGCAGTATCCACTAGGGGCAGTAGTTGAGATTCAAATATTGCACAAAATAGTTTGGAAATATGTGTTTAAATATATTTTTGGTGTTTAAATCTGTTTGTCACAACACAAATTTTACTTGAAATCTAATTTGCATCCATTTTAAACGACATCTTAAAATGACAGGACATGCACACTCAGTACAAAAGAGTAGTAGGAGGATAAAAATAAAACTGTACAATCACTCCAAAAAAAAAGGAGTTATAAAAAATAAATTCACTGTAATCCTCACTTGCCACCAGCAGCAATCTGGGGAAGAAATACAAAATATGGTATGTTTAGCAGTCAGTGATGGCTTTCATATGAACAGACAGACATGTACTAAATGTTGTTACCTTCATTTTGTCAATAAGGTTTCTGTTAACGGTTCCTCCGAAAGCACGCAGCAGTTTGGGTGTGGGCGGTTTGGGTCCGAACAGCGCCAGTCCTTTCTTCTTTTCCTCTTCAACTTTCGCTGCTGCCGGACCCTTCGCCTTCATTAGTTTCCTACACACATAAAAACAGAGACTCTGGCCAAACATGATGAAGAAATGGAACAAATGTCCTCTGATACTGTGTATACTGCAAAGCTTGCTCAGCAGAGAAAATACATTGAGTGGCAAAATGGCTGTGTGTCAAGAATTCTCTCATAAAAGCAACTATTAGAAAAGAAGAAACACTTGAAAGCATTTAAGATTTTGAAAATCAATTGAGAGCTACTTATCAATTAAAATAATAAATGCTTTCCTCAGTTGCATATAATCTTAAATTAAAAATGAGTTATAATGAAGGTGAGCAGTTGCAATTATTTTAAGTAAATAATAAACTGTAAAAAAAAAATGATAATAGGTTACTCAAAACTAACTAAGTAATCACTCCTTGCAGCTGAATGAGGGCATGAGTGAAGAAATGACCAGTCTCCAGCCACATCAGCAGTCAGCTGTTTGCCTTCAGGCCTCTGACTCACCTGCCCTTCCTGGCCAACACTTTCTGGGACTCTGGGTAGTGGACCAGGATGTCAAACAGGTCTTTCTTCTCCAGGACAAAGAGGTTAGCGAAGCCGTAGGCTTTGACATTAGCTGTCCGCCTGTTCCCACCATCTTTGGATGACTGCAACAGACTGAGAAAAAAAACCAAAACATTTCATGACTGAAAATTCCTAGACAGTGTTCTTTGAATTTATTTGCATCTGATTAGGAGCATTACATTGTTGTGCCCATTAAACATCTTGAATTTATAATGATTTTTTTTTCTTCAGACTGTCTATTTGGTCTAACAAACACAAAGTGGGAACTTTCTCTTAACCTGATTTCTCCAAACACGCAGCCGGCCTTCAGCGTGACAAACACAATGCTGTTGTCGGGTCCTCCCACCACCTGCACCGCTCCACTTTTAATGATGTACATCTCTTTACCGATGTCGCCCTGCAGAGAGGGCAAAGTCACATACATGCAGAAAAAACAAAAAACAAATACTGTACAGATTATTACACTCACTTTTTTTACGACAAAGTCTCCAGGCAGATAGACGATAGACTTGAGCCTCAGTAACATGTCCACCAACATCTGCTGGTCACAGCCCTGGAAGGGGGGAGATATTTAATTGGACTTAATGGCCAAGCTACAGTACGCCTGTTTTACTGTGTTGTGGTGTCTTGAAAAGGCACCTTGAAAAGATCAATCTTCTGAAAGGTTGCCAGGTTGATGTCAACAGCGATGGCGGTTCTCATCACCAGAGGCATTTTATCTAGCAGCTCGGACTCATCTGACAGCATCAAGAGAAAACAGAAAAAGTAGTACCATGTTTTTTTTTAAGGCGCTATATATGTGTAGGACTGAGTGGTTTCTTATAATTCAAGGCTTTCTGACATCCTGTAAAAATTGCACTGAGTACTTCGTCCAGTGTTACTGACCCAGCATGCCCTGGGCGTCCCAGGTGTAGGTGTACCAGGTGCGGACTCGGTTCTGCACCAAAGAGGGGATGTGGTTCGTCACCATGTAGTTCACGGTGTTGTCCATGGAGGACCGGAAGTAGGTCTGTCCTGCTGTGGCTGCACCGATGACATCTCTCATCTGAGGCAAGGCGATGGTGAGAATAAATATACATGAACTGAGGAAAACTTTGGTTAAATTGGATACTCCTCTCAATTAGACAGTAGATTGAATGACCTTTTGTTGTTAAAATGCTACATTTAAAACGTTTTTTTGACAGTCAAGACTCCGCAGGGAACCAGTGAGACACAACAACGGCTGGAGTGATGGATGATGGGGAGATAGTGAGGCTAGTATGGTATGATGACTGTCAGTGTTCTAACACAAGTTTCATTCATCTATCACTACATCAACGAGACAAGGTGATGCCATGCTAATATAGAAACGCTACTTTGCCTCAGGCTACGGGCAGAATGTGTCTCTATGTTACCTGTCCAATCAAACTGGAGAACACAAAGACGCCCGTGAAAAAGTTAGTCATCTGAAAGGTAATCTCAAAGACGGTATGGGGTTCATTAAGACCCCCGATGTTGATCAGACTGCGGACAGCATAGTAGTAACAACGCAGGTACCTGTGGAGAGGGTGGGGGCGTTTGGACAGATAGATAGATAGATAGAATAAGTATGTGTGTGTGTGTGTGTGTGTGTGCATGTGTTTAGGAGGGAGTGTGGCAGTCCAGAGTTCAGGGCACACTTTGAATCACTGTTTCTCCCCTTTTTCAAGTTTGATTCCCTTGATGTCTTGCTGCAAAATGTATATAGTGCCATATAGCCTATGCCATCCAAAAACAGGTCGACCAAATCGTCAAAAAAAAAAAAATCATAAAGAAAAAATAATAAAGGAAAAAAAAGATTAAAAAATATCACAAAACAAAAACTACCTGGCCAAGAATGATGGACATAAAGAATGCCCCGAAAAGGTAGTTTGTCATCTGAAAGATCTGTCCGAACATGGTGTCCGGAAACGGCAACTCGGCGATCATCAGCAGGGACTTCTCCGCATAGAAGAAGCAGCTGAGGTAACTGCAGCAGCAGCAAAGATGGAGCATACAAGACATTTTCAATGCGTGACTGTCGCTGGATTTCTCAGGGATGGAGAAAACTGGAGCTCAGTGCAGCAAGCAACGCAGTGACTCTAAAAGTCTGTGTAATACAGTCCTACTTGTTTTTTTTTTATTAAATGGAGCTTTGTTTCATAAATATTTAATAAAACACTGATGATTAAACCCATGTGACATTCATCACACCTAACTAGGAGTTTTGTGGCCTTTGGTAATTACATTTTCGAATCAATAAAAATTTAGCAGTGGATTGTTGACTAAGTCCTCCTCTGCTCTGAACTCAGTCTGTCTGCTGCCACTTGCTCACATCATTAGTGCAAATATGTATTTTGAGTAACACGACAATGATGCAATGATGATGTAATTATACACTAATTCCCTAATGTGTTGACATAAGTCAAACATGTCGTTCTGAATGAGACAGAAGTGTCAAGCATCTTGATTTGACTTAGAATGTGGTAACCTGTTAGTAACAGTCAGAAAGAGCACATCATCTGCTACTCAGGTCAACTTCAGACCAGATCAGTGTGCAATATGGAGAGAACACAAACCAGAATGCCATACGCTCAAACACAAGCAGGAGTGCAAAGCTTCCGTACTTACGCGCTGCCAAGACCGGAGTACACCCATGTAGTTTTCCCGATGCCCTGGTAGTCTGAGGCCACATAGTAGAAGCAGGCGTTGAGGTGGAGCATGAAGAGAAGATAGCCGATGGTCCGCATCACTCTGACAGAAAAGTAAAGCCGTTAGCTGCTCCTCTCTGTCTATCTGCCTCTTTCTCTCACTGTGTTAAAGCCAGTGGCTGCTTTAAGGGGATACGACAATGTAGGTTGCCAAAGCAGAGGAAACACAATGAGCTACACCCAAAACCAGTAACTGTAAAGTAACAGATTCACTGTCAACTGTAGCTAAACTGGCACACTCTGCCATTTAAAGTGGAAACTACATGAAGATTTTGTTAAACATAGCTTACTCATTATTTTGCACATGCATTTTTATGTGTCAGTAAAAGGTGAGTTCCTGTCTTTGCCTAGACCTGATGTTAAGTCAAACACACCCTAGCCTTCCTCAGCTTTCAGATCTTTTTTGAAAATGGTGTGTGTATGATAACAACACAAATGGCATTATCATAGTTGCTTAATTAACTGCATGTGACTTACCTCCAGATGTAAGCCTTGGCCATGATGCTCTCTAGACGATCGCTGAACTCAAAAAACGTATCTGCCTTGAGAATAGGCATGGAAATGTCAGCCAAGGCAGCCACAGAAAGGGAAACAAAGTCACTCTGGTAAACTTTAGTACGTTTTGATCATCAGCTGGTTGACCTTTCCACAACAGAGAGTGAATTCACCTTCAGCAGACGATTGGCTCTGAAAACGGATTTGAATCCAAACTGGAAGTACAGCAAGTCGAATGGTATGAGGGACACCATGTCCAACTGTTGAGGAGAGACAGATGTGTGAGGTCACTGAGATGAGCGCACCCTAATGTTCAAACAATTCAAGTCACACTACCATGAATCTCTGTGTATCTCTGTAGTTCTTCTTTGTCAACGCTCTGTCTTTCTGAAAGGAAGAAAATAACAATTGTCATCTTAGTTCTATCTTAAATCTGAGCAATAGGCTCCGTTGACTTCCCAGACTTACTATGATGTCTCCTCCTTTGACAAACTGTTTGCGGGGCTGGAAGATGATGGAGTCTGTGAGGTAGATGAGGTCGGCCAGCATGTCGAAGGTGAACCAGTAAGGGATGGAGCGCTCGGTGTGGTACGGGAAACACAGGCGGGCCGTGATGAACCAGGTGTTGTAGTTGAAGGCCAGAGTCACCAAGCTCAGCCAGGCGATGTAGCGATGGTCTGTAAAAGGGTCGATGGTCTTCCCCAGCACAGAGTCCATCTGGTCCTCAATTGGCTTCAGCACAATGTCCACCGAAAACCAGGCAGCTTCTTTAAACGTAGACTTCATGTCCTTCTTCTCTTCCTTTTCTGCTTTCTTTTTCTCCTCCTCCTCTTTCTTCTTCTGCTCGTCCTCCTTCTTTTTCTTCTCCTGCTCCTCTTTCTTCTTCTTCTCAGCCTCCTCCTTCTTTATTCGCTCCTCCTCCGCTTGCCTTTTCCTCTCCTCTATGACTTTTGTGTAGCTGTCTTTGCGTAGCAGAGGTGCTGAAAGGACAATATCAAGACTGAGTGTGCTGAAACATTCAATGCAATTAAAATGCATTTGTGATCATCATTTGTGGCCTTATTGCCCGATAAAGCTGATAACTATAATCACAAGTCACACATATTAAGCTTTTGTGCTTAATAACACAGCTGAAGTGAAGCTCTAACTTGCGTGCATACAGATGAATAATTCTGAGTCTGTACTCACTGACAGGAGGGCTGATCTCTGGGGATGAAGCATACTGATCAACCACTTTCTCCTTGTAGAGCTGCAGCCTGTCTCTCATCCGTTTGACTATGGCTCTGAGCTGCTCATCTGAATACTTGTTGATGACGATGGGTGGAGATGGAGGAGGAGCTGCCTCTTGTCTGAAGATGGAAAATACCATCAGAAAAACTAGCAAACATCAGATAGTTTACCAGAACTTTTGTATCTGCTGAAAATCCTGGGGAAAAAAATCCTTTGATGCACTTCAAGTGTTTTATGATTTTTTTTAAATTTATTTACAGTATTTAATAGTAGTGGAAGAGGGTAAATTGGACAGTTTCTGATGTGCCAAAGTGCAACACTTGTGGCTTAGCGGCTTTAATCAATATTTTATAGTTATGTGTAGTGTGACAAGTATCACTCTTAGTGATGAACCCACAGAGAATTATCACCAGACTCTGCAGCAACCAATTGCAGACAAAGTTAACAACTGATATTAGCTGGTGAACATGGTGGATCATTTAGCAGCTAAAGAGCCAGATATTTTCCTCTGGAGCTTAGTAGAGACCAAAAACAGAGCTGATATTGGACTTACATTAGCCAAGTTGCTAGAAACACAACTGGAACAAATGCTAATGTTGCTACAGTATCAGCTGGCTGTGTCTGCGTCTGTGACTGTATGCTAACAAGTTCACCATATCAGCTTAAGCTGATATGTCACTGTTGTGTTCACCAAAAAACCAAACAGTTATTGAAGGTTTAAACTGAAATGTAAGTAAAAAATACCTTCAAATCTACAAGCATAAATACAAAGCTAAAGCAGTGACAGGGGCTGGAATCTGTGCAAATTTATAGTGTGGCTGGTTTAACTGAGCACTTTAAACAAAATACTTATTTCTAATTAAGTCTACAGTCTACAGAAACTGCTTTTCACACATGACTCAGCATAGAAATTGTGATTTGTAATGTCAAATAAAGACATTTATACTGTGAAATGCTATTTTAAGTGGAAAGACTCAGCTGACAAAGACTCAGGCAACTTCAGCCTCAGCAGTGCGGACACTGTGTTCATATGTCGCCTCCTAGTGGACAGATTTCAGCAATACATCTGGCTGACAGGCACCAGGAAGGACTCCTTTGTGTCCAGTCATTGCAAATAAATCACCACTGCACTAAGCTTGGTAATATTTAAAAATCTGTCTCGAATATGTTTGATTTAAGCACTTTTATCAAATCAAAAGACAATAAAATATTCTTATAACAGTTTACAGCAAGCCAAACAGGAAGGCACAACAAATTAAAAAAAGGGGGCACCACTTCCTTTTCATTGACACAGTGTAGGATGTGGTCTTTACAGTGGTACTATGTTATGGGTGCACTATGCTGATGTGGAGCACTGTCCTCCACAGGTGAGTGTTCCACATTAGTTTGGGATACAAAGTGAAATAAAGTCACACAAAGTTGTTAAAAGGTGAGCTCAAAACTCAAAGGTGAGTGCAGAGGTGGTGTTTCAGCAAAAGCCAAGGTATGGCAATGTGACACGACGCCAAGGACCTACTATGCTATTGAAAACAGTTTCAACAGACATATAGCTCTGTCTCCCATTCACAATGCCTCACGTTTGAATGTATTGCGCGACTTAGAGAGAGCAGTGAAAACGCCTTTAAGAGTGGAGCGCCAACTATCATGAGATGCTTCTCTGCTTTGGCCAAAACTGCAGCTCAGCCTGCCTGGTGGCAATTCGTCGCAGTACTGATAGGAAGCCTCCATAGATTTAATCTAGCCTGAAGGCTGCAGCTCGTCATCTCGCTAAAGTGTCTCATCAAGTAGAGGGCCCCATTTTTATCTTGCAAAATACAAGACAGACACAGACTGATCATCACTTTGCATCTTGTTAGAGGTGTTGATTCAACTGTACGGCCATTTTGGAGGCTGCAGTTTGTGGTGCTGTTGAATTATAACAGAAGCACCCCTCTGTATAACACAATACAGTTCCACAGCACCACAAACTGCAGCCTCCGAAATGGCCAGACAGTTGAATCAACACCTCTTGAAAACAGTTTCAATAAAAACAGAACATTATAACCTTCATGAAGGCAGGACTTATTGCAGGACTGTTGTATTAGACTGCATTGGGTTTAGCTAGTGTGTAACGTGTATATACGAAGACAGTGGAAAAAACTGTAGATTTATGCAATTATAGATATAGTAATTTGTGCTTGCCGTGGCAAACTTAAGAGGTTTAAACATGAGCAACCAAATGTTCACATATTTTATGTTCATCAGAAATAATAATAAATACACAGATGTAAGAGGTGTTTTTCAAAGCTCCTGTTTTACAATCCAAGATCATATAGATCTTGCTGATTAAAATTAAGTTTTCAAAGTAAAGATCTGACTCCGATACCCCAAAATAAGATTCCCAAATCCAGAAAGGCGTCTATTCTGCCCTCAGTTGGACAATCAGTGTTACAACATGTACAAACATATGACATCTTGATGGATGCCGAAGCAGGTAATTGTTTGCTGTAAGTGTTGCTGGACCAGAGTGCTGTGCCTGCAACAGTACACAGTATGTGATAACATCTTACTCAGCCAATGTGTGCAGTTGGGTAACATCTCTAGTACCAAGTTCACTGTGGGGCACTTTGTTTGGGAATATGCACTCCTAAAGCAAAACATCCACTGACTGTTTTATTACCCAAGGTCCTGTGCCAAAATGGCCAAACCTGGAGGCATTTTGTAATCTTGATTAGTGATTAGCATTGTAAATAGTCTTTTTAAAAATAATTTTCATTTGTCAATATAATCAGACACTGCATTATGTTCCTTGGGGTGCATGAGATCCTTTTATAACATGCCAATTATCAGCCCATACCAGTGTAGCCTTGCTGTGGAGTACAGAGTACAGTATATTAGCATCACCTTTGGCTATTGATTCCACAAGTAACTCAAGCTGACGGCTGACACCTCTAACTGAGCTCCACACGGAGCCCCGAGCTCTCACCACCACTCCTTTATTATCCACTGATGAAACGTTTACGACATGTCTCCTCATTTGGAAAAGAACATGTGCTTAAAGCTGTGAGGTTCAGCCGAGTCTGTCTTTACCTGTCGCCTTCATGGTTTTTATTGCTGGCCCAGAAGGTGAGCTTCTTAAAGCTGAAAAGCTGAAAAGCTTTTAATCCACTTTCAGGTCAATCGCCTGTTAATATGCATGTTGCACCAGGGGATAAAGATCTCACATGCTGCGTTCATCTCTGAGGGCTTTCTCTGTCTCTCTCTGCCATCTTGCCAGGGGATCTGATTAATTATTGTCCATTGGATGATTAATTTGATACTGGTTTGTGGTGTCAGTGTCTTGGCAGGCGTGTGTGTGTTTTGGTAAGCCAAAGTGGAGTTTAGAGGCTGGGCAGATACTGTAGGGATAAATACACTATATCTACCTCTCTCTTTAACTGCCTATGCTTGTGTCATGCTTTCGATGCATCTCCCCTGCAATTAAATGTCCGAGAACAAATCAGGTAGAAAAAACACGTAATGGCGATGATGAAGATGTGTTGATATCATTGTGATTGTTGCTAAAACAGTTGGAAACTACAGAAACTACAAAGGGTGTAGGTCTTACCCCTCAGGTCCAGCTTGATCAGGGTTAGCTGCAGCTGCTGTAGGGGCCGGAGCTGGAGCTGGAGCTGCTGTAGGGGCCGGAGCTGGAGCTGCTGTAGGGGCCGGAGCTGGAGCTGGAGCTGCTGTAGGGGCCGGAGCTGGAGCTGGAGCTGCTGTAGGGGCTGGAGCTGGAGCTGGAGCTGCTTCTGAGATAGGGGAACAATCATAATTACTTTTTATCTCCTCCAGACTTGATTTTTGTAATGCGTTATTCTGGTCTCAATTTCATTTACTTTACTTAATTTGTTTTACTTTATTTGTTTTACTGTAAAGCACTTGAAATAGCAAAAATGCTATACAAATAAAGTCATTATTGTTAAAATGGATTAGTTGAAGCATCTGGCCGTTTCTTAAGTCTAATTTAGTTTAGCTTCCAAGAGTTCATCCCTTGTTGGCATCTGTGCTGCACTGGTTAAATATGAGCCTAAAACATACTGCATGTGTATCCAGCATCGCTAACTACAGTTGGAGCAGTGTTAGGAGTTAAGTTGCATCTCTTTGGTTTTCAGAGACATTAAGAAAGAGTATAATCAGCTGTATTGGGTGACAGGACCTAGATGGATAACCCACCCATTGTGCTTGCGCCTAAAATTGCTTCAAGACAGCTGTCTAGACTGAGAGCAACACAAACAAGTCACTGAAATTCAATTTATCTTATAGATCTCAGAAAGCAGGGAGCATGATGTTTGGACAGACAATACACTCAAGAAAAGTTGACCAGAGGTGAACTTTTCATATTGATAAGCTGTCAACAGTCAATTTGTGTCATTTGTGTGCCACTTTGTTGTCTTAATGATCAGATTTTCTACTGGATCGATATCTCTGCCTTACAAGTGCACACAATGCTGATTACAGCCATTTGAAGTTGATACGGCACAACTTATGTTTTGAAAAATGACAGGAATAAGCATCAAAAATGCTTTGAGAACAATTGCAGACATTGGCGAGGTTGCTGAGGTCATTTTAGTAACATTACAAATTGATATACCTTATTAGCAAAAATAAGCATTTACACTATAGATACACTCAGGGCATCTGGGCATAGCTACAAGAGATGTGATATTTGTGTACCTTTATGATGAATCCTTCCTTAAGTGTATGTTCTCAAAACTAAACATGGAAATATATTTTAGAAAGTTACAATATATTCCTGAACCCCTTATAAGACCCAGTCTTCCCAGTATCTGCCTGGGATAGGCAAAGGACAGTCATCACAAAGAAAGTCCATCTGATGCAAAGTAAAACAAAAAGGGACATGCAGTAATTTAGTTTCTAATTGTGCCATTTCAGCCTCTCAAATGAATGATGACTTACCCTGCGGTTTGTCCACTTTCTTGGCCTCATTCTCCTTATCGGCTGGCTTCTCCTCCTACACCACAAATCAACATTTTCCACAAAGTCAGATGCTCGGCTTCATTAGTCAAGCCACGGCCATTAGAGAGACATTTTAATTTAGAGAGCATTTTTAAAGAATAGTGAATTTAGCATTTGACAAATGACTCCCTTGTCAGATAGACTCATTAAAAAAAACAAGCTGTGTTTGAGATGAATAGAATTCAAAAGTGCCCGTTGGGTAATGAGCGATATCAATGAGATCCATGTAATAAAACAATTTCATTTGATTGTTTGTTGGCAAGAGCACTGAGCAGTTGAATGGATGGAGGAGCAGATAAGAAGCCACTGCTGTGATCGTAGGAGAAACACATGTAACCAAACTTCGCTGTATTACAGGCTGGATACAATATTTATTTTTTTTGTGGTCATGCTTGATTTCAGTCTTGGCTGCTACTGCTGTTACTGGCACATGTTGAACAATATGAAAACTATTGAAGGCTTGTAAGAGCATCACAGAAGAATCCAATACCCTTGGAGACACTAGATACGAATAAAAATATCTTACAGTTCATAAAGAACATTTTTATTCACTCACGGAATATACAGCACACCTCCAAACAAGTCTTACCTTGGCTGGGCCTGGAGCTGGAGCTGGAGCTGGGTCAGGGGCCACTGTGGTGGTCCCCGAAGCTGCTGCTGGCACATGCGGGCCACTGAAGAGGCCCTTCAACTTGCTAAACATGTCTAGAAACCTAAAGGTGCATCTGTTTTTCTGTCTGCAAGTGGCAATGAAGGGAATGTACTGATTACTGAGAAGCTGAAAGATCCCCCCTTCTGGCTTAATCTTTTCTCTCTGTGTACTTTTTCTTCTTTAAAGCAACACGCCCTTAACCACGTTGGCTCCGATGGTATTACTGCTTTTATTAAGCACCACTAATACTCTTGCACGGAGTGTAGCCCCGCCAACACCAGTCACATCTAAGCCCATCACCATCTCATTTAAGATCCCAGTTGGCTTACAGGTGACCACTAAAGCAGGGCTTAGACACTCAAGGACCGCCTATACAGAATACATGTGTGTGCATGTGCATGGAGTACATACAGACTGCATTCACCATTGCACTTATAGTCAGTGAAATGCTACCGATCATGTCGTAACAACTGCTTCAACCCACATTTTGTTGAATGCACTGCAGCACATACTACACACTACTATAAGCTTCAATTGGCTGTACAAGAAATGTATAAGGCAGCAAGAAATGTATCCATGCACAAGATGCTTTTACATTAAAAGTTATATTGACAAAATGTGAAGGTTTTAAATTCTATAACTGAGTAGGCCCAACACTTTATGTCTACTTATGCTACGAGTTGTCTGTGTCTGTCAGTGGTACAGCATTGGTGATTAAAGGCAGAAAGAGCCTTGTTAAAGCTGAGGTGACCTAAGCAAGTAGCAACTTCCACGGCTGAGTGTGATGAAACACGTTTCCATCAAGCAAAGACGCTCCAAATGTAAGCCTTTAAACCTTACCATCTTATCATGAAACAATCATTTTCAAACATGCCACCGCAACACATTTGGATTTAGTCAGTTTATTTAGATCCTTTACTTAAGTAAAAGTAGCAATATTACACTACAAGTAGAAGTCCTGCATTCAAAACCTTACTTATATTAAGTAAGGTTTAGTATTATCAGCAAAATGTACTTAAAGTGTCAAAAGTAAATTGTTGAAATAGTTTATTTAGTTTAAGAAGTAGGGTAATTTTTCTCAACCCACAAAGAAACACCTCATTCTTCAGTTTATCAGAAAGATTGAAATTCAAAGTCACCAAATTTGGAGATACATGGTTTTGTTTTCATCCATGTTAGCTAGCAGTTTTCTTCTTCCCTGCCTTTTTCTAGCTATGCATTCGTATTGGTACAGTAGTGCCACCAACTGTCGATCAGTGGAATAACCTGAAACCTTTGGTGAATCGTGATTATTGGATTAAGAAGAACAAGTTCACAAACACTCTCTGAAACTCTGCAGCCGCTAAAGTAACAAAATGTCCAAACAACAAAGATATGCTGTTGCAGTGATGTTAGCTATAGTAGCAGGAGAGCTGTGAGTATCGCTGTCTGGAACTGGTTTGCTGGCTCTGAGAAACCATCTCGCCCTCTCTGGCTGTTAGCTTCGCAGCAGCAACTGTAGCGACAGTTTGCTAACCCACAACCTAGCTAAGCTAACCCACAACCTAGCTAACGTTAGTTACATTACTTGCTACGTCCTTGTTCGCTCTATGTCATGGTATTGGTCTTGGTATTGGATTTCTCCATAATCACACACCCCACCTTTAAGTCTTTCCAGGCTCTATATGTTGAACAAACGTTTTCAGACATATTTTGTCTTTGTAGTCTACCAGAACAAATTGGCACTCTGCAGTGATTCAGAATTTGTAGACTCCACATAATGAATACATTAAGCTGATTTCATAATCAGCATGATACACTTGGGGGGGGGAAATTATAAGTATGGCTATTTCCGCTCATGAATCTCTGTCCATTGTCATTTTCATTATCTTTGCATATTTTCCTGTTTTCATTTAGCCCTTATCTCAGTAAGACACTCACGCTCGCTTGTCGTTATGAATAAAATTACACCACTATCGCCCACCCACTCAGCCTATGTTCTGCTGTTCCATTCCTCTTGTCATGCTGGGGAATGACCAACGAAATGCCACAGTGATGGAGACTGGGCTTGACTCAGCCATGGGCTTCGTGTAATGTATCTCCGAGCGTTCTCAAGGACCATTGACTTGTCTGGGGCAGAAGAGAGGAGAGGACGAGTGGAGGAGGAAGTAGGCAAGTGCCGATGCACTTTTTCGTGCCTCTCCATCTTTCCGCTGTCCAGTGATGCGTGGAGATAGGTCATTAGATCCTCTCCATCTCTTCCATTAATCTAATTAAGCCATTGGGGCTTGGGCCTAGCCACTGAAATTGCTGTGAAAGAGCTCGATACATATTAAAAAGAGCAAAGAGTTTGTCTTGTTTGTTGTTTTACTCACTGTGCACTCAGGGAAAAGTGAAGAAATGTACTTCAACCTTCAATGTACTTGTTTTTTTTGTAGAATTTTACAGGAAGTCACGCTGAGATGGTACATGACTCATGCAAAATAGAAAAAGAAAGTGATTAAAGGAGATGAATGACTGCAATTACAATATAATACCAGACTGAATCTCGACCTTTCACCTCCTCACACTCCACCACACCGCTATGACCCCAGCGTGTAGGCAACATATCAATTTCACCTGTCAGTCAGTAGCAGAATAACAATAGACCTAGACAGTGTAACAGCTAGAGGTAAATTTATAGCACAAAGTGGACGATTCTGAATTCTCAGGTGGCCAGTGACATATGACTCACTGCTCTAATTGGTGTAATACAGAGCTGCTCTCTACCAGGGGTCTGGAAAATATAAAAAGGCCTGACCAAGGGAGGCACATTCATAGAGTAATCATAGTGGTAAATGTCACAATGATTACCCCTTTAACAATGCCATAAAAATCAAGCACTGTTCAGTTACTGTGTGAGGGGTCTCCCTTCAGTGACGAGAAGTAGCAGGGAAAATGGCAGTGATTTGTTCCTATAAAAAACTATTTCAGTTTTCTGAAAGAGAACATTTATCCCAGTGTTTTTATGTTAGAAATATTAGAGACCAAGCTTTTGTTGTCTTTTTTTAGTGCCATTAGAAATCAGTGGGCCTGAACAACATGGGCATACAGAGAAAAGGTCCAGAATATTTACGGAGAGAAAGCTTTGACTTGTAAAATTGAATGTATATATATTTTTGACAGTAGCTGACTGAAATGTTTAGCTTTGGTTTGTCTGAAGGATTAAATGGGTTGTGATTGAGCAGGTGCGGCCTCACATAACCACAGAAAGTGTTAGTTATTGGTTTATAGTATCTTTCAAGTACTGTATGACAACCACTTTTTGTCTAATTTCAGAGTTAAGTGTTATTTTCTCAATCAGCTTCTGACTATGAATGATGAGGTCCTGGTTATTCCACATGAGATATTTCTGTATGTTTTTCCTTTGAAGTGGGTGGGGTTCATAAGGAAAAAGGTGACATCACGTACTTCTGTGAACCAATCAGGATTTAGCAACATTTGAATCACAATATGATGACAACTGACCCTTTGCTAAGCCGCTCCCTAGAACGGCCACTGTCCAATCCTATCTTAGCAACCGTAACTAGGCACGGCAGGTCTGTGCATGTCAAGCTTCCAGAACACGGGAAAATGCTGAAATGATGTGTATATGGAACCTGCAAGTCCAACAGCAGATATCATCAAAGTTTAGGGGGGGTGTCCTATTTTTTGCTTTTCCGAACTCAAAAACGCAAGAAGAGAGATGTCAGATATGGGAGACCTCCCTCACTGTTGGTTGCGAGACAGAGACAAGTTCCAACACACAATATCTTTTAGTATTTTGTAAATGGGCAGCCTACTCTCGAGTATCCCAACCCCATATCTGTTCTCCCTGCGCCTGTTCAAAGGAGGGAACATCATGGGGGCTGCCGAAAACCTCCAACAAAAAGGTTGGCGTGCAAATCAGAAGAATATATTCCAAGTACACAAGTAGTGCCAATTCATAACAGTAGTTATCTCATTGCACTTTTCATAAAGAGCAGGTCTAGACTATTATTTACAGAGACCCAACAATTCAGTAAGTGGTAAACCTCCTAACAGAACAAGTAGTGTCATAGTTGGCTCTCCTGGAGCATATTCTTTTAAAGGAGTTTGATGTAAGTCGGGGAGACCGTGCAAGATGCCAAAGGTTACTTGTGTCCTGTTGTCTGCTCTTGAGTTCTAAGCCTACTGACTCAACAGGCAAAGTGATGGTCATTTTGCTGTAGCTATACATGTCATTTTCATTCAGCACTGTGCAGACATGTGTTGGTTGTGTTGGCAAAGGGAAATCAGGGAAATCGCCAGGCTGGTTTGCAGGTGGTGCTGGTCTAGCTGTGCCGAAGGAAGACAGGAAGCTGTGAAAGGGAAGAGAATTATACAAATTATTACTTAATGTTTTTTGTCATTTTGACATTTACAGAGGCGCATCATCACACAGGCAACCATGAAGATGAACTAAAGACTCTAAAGGAGAGACTAGCAGAATAGAAGCAGGAGATGTTGAATCTGAAGATGGAACTTGATGTTAAAGACAGCCAACTCCAGTTGCTTGGAAAGTAACTTCAAAATGCATGCATTACAGATGCATTAACCCCAGATTCTCTAAACCAAAGTCATGTGGCTGGTTACTTCCACTACAGCACTGGATTCACCTATGATTAGTTCAAAAGCTTGTGTGAAATGATCCCATTGTCCGACAAACACAGATTCCTCTCACACACAAAATGGTAGACATCGAGAATCAAAAAAATACCCTTGTCCATTGTCCATTGTCAATTGTCCATTTGGCCGCACAGAGATAAAGAAGGACAAGGAGATAAAGTTTTGATAATTGGGAGAATGGAAGGAACCTTAGTGAGTCTTCTTAACGTGTATGTTCCAGCAGGTAGTGACTGGTCCTTCTATAGACAAATATTTGAAATAATGACAACAAAAAGCCAGGGGATTTTAATTTGTGGAGGAGACTTTAATGTAAGTCTAAATCCAAGACTGGACTCGTCTAGTGGAAATTCAGATTCCAAAGGTATCAGTAAGAAGATAAACACCTTAATGAAGGAAATGGGCATTAGATGTTTGGAGAGAAATGTATCCATCTAGTCGGGATTACACTCACTGCTCCTCACCCCATGCAATCTATTCCAGAATAGATTACTTTTTCATTTTCAATACAGACCTTAGAATAGAACAGTGTGCTATTGGTCCGATTGGTCCTAATACTTAGTACTACTTAAGTAACATTTTGAATGAAGGACTTTTACTTGTAACAGAGTATTTCTACACTGTAATATTACTACTCTAACTTAAGTAAAAGATCTGAATACTTCTTCTACCACTGGTATCCAAGGTGAAAGTTTCCCATGTTCAAGAAAACCTCTGGAAGAGCAAGGCTGTAAAATGGTTATCAAATGTAGTGCACATTTTTTGTTGTAAGTGTGCACAATACTGTGCGAATCTACTTGCAGTAATACTGATACTGTGTAAAATGATGAATGTGAAATGAATACTTTCCCAAAATAAAAATAAATATATAAAGACTACCTTAACTCAGTCCTTTTCATTTCATTGAGGAGCTCCTGGGAAAACACAATATCAATACACTGTATTATGGACTACTGAATAGATAACCCGATTGGTCACTAAATTGTGTACTTGGAATACCCCCGCCTCCCAGTAATCTTCAATTTCAGCTTGCAATCATGTCTGGCCTTCGCCCACCACCACCGATGATATGGGCATAGCCTTTATTTTACAACCCCTTGGTTTGTGCCGTTATTGTGGCAAACTTGTGCAGTATTTAGTTGGGCCTTCCTGTTGTGCCTTTATGAGATCCAATGTATGGATCAAACCCATAATGTGGGAACAATATCTTGACATGCTTTTAAAAAATTGATAATTTAGTTTTGCTAGCAATAGGCTAAAACATATATTAGATGATGAAAGCTATAGGGAGTAGTACATTTGTTTCAGAGTGTTAAAATCTTGATAAATAATAACTCAAGATGTTTTTTTTATCAGTTTCACTCTCACTGCTCTTAGAGCGTCATTTTCAGCCACTGCAGGCAACTTTTCAAAGTTCAAAAAAAGCTCTAAAACCCCTCTGTAAACTAGCTAAAGACAGCTGGTGAGCATAGGGGAGCATGTAGCAGCGAACATTTTTCTCAGGAGCTGGTAAAGACCAAAAACAAAGCTAAAAGGTCAGTGAATATGGGACTCATATTGGCCAGCTGGCCACAAACACGACTTCAAATGATGTTGCCCCGTAACCGCTGTATGTGTTAATAAGCAACTGTTTGCCAACAATTTCTCCATATTAACTTAAAAGGTGATGATGATATGTCAGTGTCATATACCAGGCAGCTGAAACAAGCTGATTTATTTTCAGCTTAAAGTTGATATGGCAAACGTGTTCACAAGCAGTTGCTTATTTACACATCCAGCTAATACAGAGCAACATTAGTGTCCATCTGAAGTCATCATGTTTCTATATATCTGACAAATATAAATCCAATATTCACTCCTTTTAGTTCTGTTTTGCTCTCCAACAAATCCTGAGGGAAACATCTGGCTCTTTAGCTGCTAAATGCTCCACTATGTTCACCAGCTAGCTGCTTACTTTGTCGACCTTACAACTGGTGCTGAACAGGTAGCGTTCAGTGGGTTTATTTGAACGTCTTTACTGAAAAAAGCTGACTGCAGCTGGAAACAACGCATATGAGAGCAGTGAGAGTGAATGACTAATACATTTGTGTGATAATTTAGGCTAACTCCAGTAGAATAAACTCTGGCTCATACTCATTTCAAGATCGCCAGTGAAGGACCCATGACACTGACCCATCCAAGCCTCAGAAAGCTGGTTGGGCCCAAAATGGGCTTTTTTTTACTCAGAGATGTCCCAGAGCAGGCTCGCCAACTGTGTGATTCAAGTCCACAGTAAGTTGTGAACCTTCACTGCGTGTCTATTAGTTTGGCATTTTGGGTGCTAGAATACATTTGGAATCAGGATGTACCTGAGTTGTAAGCTGTTAAATTGTTATAAGTTGAACATAATATTCACCTTTTTCACTGGTGCTGGACAAGTATTAAATCGTAAACCCCGAAGCAGGTCCACAAGGATTAAAGTAATAATCCTTGAAATCCTTGTAGGGGGTTTGGGGGGGTGTTGTTGCTAAGCATTCTGGTATTTTGTGATATTTTTGCTTTTCTGAGAAAGTTTGACTTTCATAGGTATAACTGTTTTCTTTTCAGCCATGAGGGCCCTCACTGCTCATACTGCATAACCTTTAATAATGCATATCTGTGCACCAAATGTATTGTTTGTTATGTGGTGGTTCAGGCCCTTATTTATGATAAGGAAGTATACATATACATACTTCTGCACAATATGGCACATTGTACCTTTAGGCCAGTTCACTGTCTTTGTGTCATAATGTACCTTAGATTCACAATCAGGAATTCTACTCTGGTTTTTGGAGAAATCCTCTGCTACCTTTACTATATAATCTGTCCATGGGCAAAGTGTTTGTTCACACAAATCTTAATTACTATGTCAGTGTTTAGTGTAACTTGGGAATAGTACGAAATTTATCTTCAAAGGGAATATCTCAAAAGTTTCAAAGGGCTTAGTGTTAGTGCTTTACGAGGTCTCAGTCCGGAATGTGAGCGCTGCATTTCTGTCTGCTACCAAATGGGGGCAGAGCATCCTTTCATATGTCTTCCCTCCTCTCCTCTCCAACAGATGATGAAACTGTATTCATTAGAATTAGCCAGATGCTGCTGACAATTACTCTGAGCTCCAAGAAAGCAAAAAAAGAGTAGACACCAGTGTGACTTACGAGCATTTTAAAGACAGCAACATCTGGTGCCACTACAGAACTTGTCCCAAGAAAATAAAAAGAGCCTCTAATTCATTGTCACATCCAAGAGAATTAATATTTAACATCTGATTCTTTTGGATGTGGCATTTTCTGGGCAATGACTGTCACTGTTGATACTCTCGGTCAAAAACTTGGTAAGTATTCTTATGTGAATGATGATGTATTAAAGTGTAAACAGAGGAGACCTATCCATCCATGGTGTATGACTACAAATTAGTGAATTGCCACATGCATTTCCTTGTTTGTATTTTTCGACAGCTTGTTCATCTTTTATTTGTCACCAAAGCTTATGAAAACACACCTGATTCCCATCATATTTTTCTGTCTCATGTTAAAAATTCACATAAAATTTCCTGGCCAGCTGAATGGAAACCAATAATATTAATCATGGAGAATTGGTCCTACATCTTGAAGTGTGTGTTTCAGCTGCAAACACAAGGCTGAAGGAGGGTGAGATGAGGTAAGAAGCGAGGCCATAGTGTTTTTATTGGAGAACTCCACAGTTGAGCTACATTTGATTCCCTGACATTCCCATTGTTTCACTCTTTCCATTTCATCTCTTCCCAAGGTTGCAGAGTACTGGTTTATTGGCTTTTCCTGGTGAAGATGTGTTTGTGTTTTTAGTGCATGTGCTTGTCAGTGAGCATGACAAGCCTCTGTGTGGGTTTTCAGCGTGTATTTCTGTGCGGCAGGTGCGCAGCAGAGAGCCAGAGAGCACTGAGGTGTGTCTGTGGGGCTTAATGCCTGGCCGGTTGGTGTGCACATTAATCTGAATGAAGGCGCAAAGTGACAGGCCTGTGATTTAGACTGCCCATAAAAGCTTACAGTCACATGTTTCCCACAGTCACAAGTTGGGCTTTGGGCTGGGAAGGATTGGCCATCAGCTCAGGTGCTTTGGGCCGCCTACTGAGCACAGGGGGCTGGACGGACAGGTGGCTGATAAGCTAACACTTAGCATTTCACGTCAGGCCTTGAGATCTGCTTCGTGATGCTCAATGTCTCTTGTGGCTTAAGTTATTCATATCTACAGTATGTTTGCATTATATTTGCAGCTCACACTGTAAACTGGCTGATAAAAGTTGACAAAGGCGGATGATGATGATTGATCTTGGACAGGACAGTTTTCAAGATAGAAAAGCCTGAAATACAAAATTTGGAACATTCAATGGAAGGAAGGAAGGGAAGGGAAAGAAAAGAGGGAGGGAGGGAGGAAGAATGGGAGGGAGGGATGGAGGAAGGGAAGGAAGGACAAGAAGGAAAGGATTAGGAAGGCAAAAGAAGAAATGAAAAGGGAGGGAGCGAGTGAAGGAAGGAAGGAAGTGAGAGAGTGAAGGGAGGAAGGGAGTGGAGGAAGGAAGAGAGAGGAGGGATCGAGGGACAGAAGGGAGGGTGTGAAGGAAGGAGGGAAAGAAGGAAGGAAGGGAAGGAGGGAGGGAGGGAGGAAAGGAGGGAGGGATGGAAGGAAGAAAGGAAGGAAGGAGGGAAAGAGGAAAGGGAAAGAAGGACGGAAGGGAGGGAGGGATGGAGGGGAAAAGATGGTAAGGACAGAAAAAAGGAAGGAAGGCAGGAAAAAAGAATGAAAGAAATAGAGATTAGACAGACCCACACGTCACAGGGCTGAATAGAAGAAAGATGGCCAGTCAAATAGATCAGCGCTGTCTAAGAGATGACAAGTGGATGCTCTCCCTTTGACATCGGGATCATTTCTCATGAATGTTAACAGCCCAATTTCTTTTTTCTCTTTTTTATGTCAGTGTCTGACACACCCCTTGGCACCAATCAAATCTTACATGACAAGGCTGTCAGCCAGTGTTAAGCTACAGGTCTCCTCCTCATAACACACTTTCAGCCTGACAAAGGTCAACTGTTGCTGAAAAATATTACTCCCTGGGTCAACACTTCCTGAATTAGCTACACTGACTGAGGCAGCTATGATGAGATGAAATTTTAATGATTCATGTGGGGAAGTTGACATTACAACAGTAAACAGCTGTAGGATAAAGAAAGCAAACAGAGACTACTTATATTCGCTTTCTAAAATATACTTATAATTTAATATAAATCTTAGTATACAGTAAAGAGGCATTACAGAGGTCTGCAACATTAAACCAAATTACACAAAGTAGAATGAAAAGCATGGAAAGGCTCAGATTACAACATTTTTTAAAATAAAAATAAATTAGTAAGTAATTAAATCAATGCAGAGCTTTAGGTTAGAGTTTGGTAAACTTACAACACACAAATCTACGCTGTTAACCAATTGCAATTGGTTTTGAAAGTGCTGAGGAAACGGAGAGAACTGGAGAGTCTAAAATGGAGGAAGCTATTATATTAGAGGTTCTATAACATCAAAATGTTCAAACTGAACTGACTATACTGTAGCACCAGTCACTGTCCGAATCAGTAGCTTTTTGCAGTGGAGCTCCTTACTGGTGACTGCCAGCGCCGTTATCAGCTCAGCTGTGCGTTACTGCCTGGTTAAAGCTTATTAAAAGACAACGAAATCCACAAAAACAATCATGTGATAACTCTGTCGTAAATAATCGGCTGCTGAGCTATTAACCTTATTAACAGTGCTTGTATAGGCCTGGTTTGGTACTCAACTCAATGTAACATTGTACCAGCAACACACTGAACGTACTACTGAACTGAAACCATCTGAATCAGCTCTGCCAAATGAGAAGCAATGCAACAGTGCTTTCCTCTTCATACCCATTTTATCACATCTGTCAGCAGCTAATCTTGCATACTACTGGACCCATCAGCCTAATATTTTTTTTGCACATTTATGACTGTATGCTCTCGTATTTTACTGACTGCTCTGTTTTATACCGCCATTGACTGCTGACTTGTCAATCCTTTTAACTGGCCGGTAAGTAAGTATGTTACTTACGTCACTTAAGTTACGTATGTAAAGTAACTTAACTTACGTACATACTTAACTTCTGTACGTTAACTTAGGTACATAAGTTCAAATAAGCCAACTATGACTTTTGGTTTCACTCGGGACACAAGGACTCCTGGGTAAGAGTCTTGTTTTGTTTTACACATCCATCCACCCTTGTCCATAGGTGGACATTGTCGCTCTTCATACTACGTCTCCTGACATTTTTTTCTCTATGACATTTGCACATAAAATGACAAGCTGTCTCTGCACAATATAAGTCAGTAGAGACTAAAGGGCATGGAATAACATGTGAAAAGCAAAAGAAAAACATTGTGATAACACGCAAAATGATGGTGTACTGTCTGTTAAGATTAAAATATTTTTCTAGGATTATTAAGAATAGCTGCCATAACCCATTATTCAGCACCATTAACTCTGTTATAAACCCCCTTCCAGACCTAGCCTAGCCCACTCACCAATCAGCTGCGAAGAAAAATTTTTTTAAACAAGGTTGAAAATATTAGACTGAATATCTCTCCCTCTGATAAGGCTACCGCCTCTCCGCACAACAGTCCATAGTCCAGCATTTGATCATTTTCTGCCCATTTCCCTTCCCCAACTTGATAAAATTATTTCCAGCATGAAGCCCACTACCAGCTGCCTTGATATTGTTCAAACTAAGTTGCTGAAAAAGGTTTTTGGGGAAATTGGCTTGAGCATTCTTAACAGCTCTTTTCTTACTGCGAATGTCCAACCTTGGCTGAAACATGCAGAGTTCGACCCCTTCTAAAAAATTTGTCTTGAACACCAAATAACTTTAGACCTATTTCAAACTTCCATTCCAGGGTCACTCAGTCGGGCCTGCAGCCCTTTGCTGCATGTCTTCCCATCTCTCTCTCTCCTGTATTTCCTGTCTCTCGCCCAAAAAATAATAAAAAAAACCCCTGCCATTTCTAAGTACCGGAGAAAGTAGTCTTTCCCCCATTCCTCAATATTGGTTCTTTTAGATCACAGTGCTGCCTTTGACATAGCGGACCACACAATACTTATTGATTGCCTACGTCATTGGGCTGGAGTCTCTGGCACAGCCCTCGACTGGCTTCACTCTTACATCACAGATAGGACTTTCTCTGTCCCTGTTAACAATTCATCCTCTACCCCCACGTACCTCTCATGTAGTGTCCCTCAAGGCTCACTTGTTGGCCCCCTCCTATTTTCCATCCATATGCTTTAGCTAGGCAAAATAATTCAGAACCATAATATCTCATTTTACTGCTACGCAGATGACACAGCTGTACATCCACATCCAACCCAATGACCAGACTGGACCCACTACCCTCGCTAAATGTCGGGATATATACAGATCATACTATTCCGCCCCCACAACTCCTCCAGCACCGCTACCCCGTCCCTCAACCAGTTATTCAATCACATCAGGCTCTATGCAAAAAAACCCAGAATAATATTCGACAAAACTCTGAAATCTGACAGGTTAACACAGTTGTCAAATCTAGCTTATTCTCCAGCTCAGAATCATATCCAGGATCAGGACGTTCTTATCGCCCAAAGTTTTAGAAAAAGTCATCCATGCTCTAATTCTCTCAAGACTCGACTACTGTAACTCCCTATATTTTGGTATCAACCAGGCCTCTATTCATAGCTTAAAACTGGTACCGAATGCTGCGGCCATACTCCTATGCAGACGTAAAAAAAGGGATCATATTACACCCATACTAGCATCTTTGCACTGGCTCCCCGTTTGGTATCGAATCCCTTACAAAATTCTTCTGTTTGTATTCAAAGCCCTAATGCTCTCACCCCAAGTTACATTTCAGAACTTCTATCACCATATAGTACAGCTAGGTCCCTCAGATCTACAGATCAAGGGCTGCTGACGATTCCACATACTTGTCAGAAACTTTTTCGGTAAAAGGGCCTTCTCAGTAGCTGCACCAAGACTCTGGAATAGTCTCCCTGAAAATATAAGATCAGCAGAATCTCTTTAAAAGGTGTCTCAAGACCCACTTTTACTCTCTTGCCTACCCCTGCAACAACTATTGACATGCTTTGCATTCTACATTGATATGAATGTCTGTATGCATGGGTATGTGTGTTTATGTGTGTGTATGTGTGCACTATGAATCTATGCCTGTATGTAAGTACCTATGTTTTGTGATAATTTTTTATCGCTCCCTTTGGTTGTTATAAAGCACTTTAGCACAAACCTGGTTTGTTTTTAAAGCGCTTTATAAATAAATTAGACCTTGACCTTGACAAAAACATGGAAGCCTAAGGAAACCTGAAAGACTTAGGCATACACTCTGTGAGCAACTTTCATTGCAATGAATGAAACGCCATCTTTAAACACAGTATCCACCTCTCTTCTCTTCTCTACATTCATGGAAAATAGTAGCAAAACCCATTTCATAAGGACATGCAACTGAATTTCAATGTGCTCGTTTGCGGTGTGACTGGGAACTTAGACTGATCATTTATTGTTTTACAACTTTTTAAAATGTGTTTTGTTGTTATTTGTTTTGTTTTTAAAATTGTTCTTAGGTAGGATTTAAATGAGTTTTTAAAAAAATGCAGTTTTAATTGGACTTTCAGAATGAATGCAGAATATATACAAAACGAATATGTGATAAATCACCAAAGATGTAACATATGTGGAACAAATGAAAAACTCTGTCTCTATGACTAAGAGCAGGGTTTACACCCATTTCACTCTCAGTAACTTTCCACATACTGCTCTCCCAGTATTTTATCTGCCATCTGACCACATACACACAAACACACACACACATGCGAGAACAAGAGGAGGAAGGTGAAGGTTAATGAAAGGTGTGTCTCTCATCTTGTCTTGTGCCACCCTCCACAGATGGAGACACTGATAATATCCTCCCTTTTCCTCTCCTCTCCGAGCCCTGGCTGCATTATGGCCCCCGGCTGCCTCCCGTGTCGAGCTCCACTTCCTCTGGATGGGAACTGCAGCACCGACTATCTTCATATCTAGGCTACGGCTGCCAACTGTAATCTCTCAGGTCTATGTGTGTGTGTTTTGCTTGTGAGGAATATAGGACAGCCTTTTATTGAGACTGTGTGTGCATGATATTCAGTAACGAGTAGTACTGCAGTATGCCGTTTATGCGAAAACGATTTCCTCAAGATAAAGCAGCCATGTAAGAATAACAAAAGGAAGTTGACCTCAGCTTAAGGATACATATTGCGCTTCCAGTTGGTCTTTTAAAAGTGATAAAATGTCGTTTTGATTATGATAGTGTTGTCATGGTGCATCTTCTGAGGCCTGTACACAGCAGGTGGATGTGCATTTGAACAAACACTCCAGTGCCACTATCATTTCCTCTGACTTCTATTGTATTTCTTTTCACACTGAACATTTAATATTCATGAACTACTGTACCGAAAAACAATTATGATGATATAAAATACCTAATGCTAGACACATTTGTCTTTCTTTAAACAAGGCAACATATCTATCAAATTAATATTTCACCCAATCAGTCTACAATACATAACATGCAATGGGTTTCTCCAACTTCTTAGACTGCGTGCAGAAAAATGAAAAGGAGACAGAGACCGAAAAACTGGCATCACCGTTTAAAAGTGGTCATCTGTGAGTCCCTTTTCCCATCATATTGTCTTCATTGCTGGTGCTTTATAATGCCCTTCCCAGAAATCACCTCAGTGGAACAATGTAATCAGTGTCTTTTTGGGGGAATTTCTTAAGTTGTAGCTTCCGTTTCTGTGGGTGGTAGTTTATCTTTTGCCTGTTTAGTGTTGGTGACTATAATCTCGTGGTAACCACCAACTGTAGAGTTCTCTTTCCGTTTATTCCAAAACAATCAAGAGACATAAACACATCCCACCCTGTGAATTAAAGGCATGTTGTCATCATGAAAAGATTGACCAGACATCAAATGTTTAGAGCGAGCTATCTATTTTACTAAAATAAGTAAAACATGTAACTTAAGAATGTAACTTAATGTTAGGTTAAGGTGATAAATGATGTTAAAGTTTTAATGCAATAGATTTCTACTTTGGTGGCAACAATCCTGCAATACAGATTGAATTTCAACTGATGCTATTCAGAAGTAGTTAAACATGTAAGCTGGGAGTTGTAACACAGTACACACCATGCATTTTTCATGCATGTTATGATATCATTTCCATATGATGAAATGATAATGACTGTAAATGTGTTACATTCTTGTAAAAAAAGAGCAATACTATTTCTTTTGGGAATTATGAAGAGCCTGTGCTGTGCTGAAATGGTGTAAGCATTTTAAATCCTTTGGAGTGAAGAAAGTAGGTCTGTCATTAACTGAGTGTTTTATTGAATCAGGCCCACAAAACCTCCAGGAGCCTTAATAGAGCCTTCTCCTGCTCTCACACTCAGCACCGATTACACCTACTTTCACCCACTACTGCATACTTCCTCCATCCTGCACCTATGCTTTGGGTTCCATTTAGCCCACAGCACCACAGAGGATCATTTCTAACTGTGTCTTGGCTACGCTGCCACTCATTTGTTTAGACTGGGAATGCAGAGACTGTGGTGTAATCAAAAGTTTGATCTGTGCACCTGCAGAGCTGTGTGTCTTCAAGGAAGACAGTGAGCCCTGGCTCCAACAGATTTAAATGTAACACCAAAACAGCGAAATTAGTCATCTGACTAACTGAACAAGCTTTTTTTGGAACAAGGTACTAAATATCAAATTGATTAGAGATTATAGGGAAAGAATTCCATGGTGGTACACCGGGCAATTTAGATTCTCCAATTCACCTGATCTGCATGTCTTTGGACTGTGGGAGAAGACCGGCGCACCTGTAGGAAACCCACAGACATGAGAAAATTCGCTAACTCTACACTGAAACGCTGTGGCCAGCTGGTGGATTTGTGTGAACCCCACATACTATACTATAAATCTAAGAATACACAAGTCTACATCAGTCTAATCCACAAACTGAAGCTGAAATCAACATCCTGAACACTGGACTCATCACTTCTATCTTCACTTGACATTGAGACGAAGACAATAGTTTACTGACTTTATTATTATTAATATTACTACTTTATACTTTAATATTGTTATTATTATTATTATGGTATAATGAAGTCCTTTAAAATGTTACATGTTCAAACACTTCAGGATCTCTCTCTGCCACATATGGCTGTCGAGCTGTAGCGCTGCCTTTAGCAACTTTAATATGTGACTTTACACACACACAGCAGCAGAGATTGTGTGAACTGTGTGTTTTGATTCCAAATAAGTGAGTCTGTGGGTTGAAACTGTTTCATGCAGGTAGAGGTGTTGTTTGTGTATAATGTGGCTCAATCGGATCACTTGACTTTTACAACAGACCTGCTGAAAGGCATTTATGGTGTGTATATGTGTGTGCATGCATATACAGTGCTGCTGACCTTACATCACGTCCAAGTGCATTGCAGTTTTTTTTCACCTATGCCTGCTGCCTCACCAGATTTTCACTTTAAAGGGGGGGGGAGGTGCAGAGTCCCAACAGTAGCATGTAAACACACACACACACATTTCCTGTGCCTTGTTCCCGTGAGATCCTGACTGTGTGCCAGACAGGAATTGCATACATTGTCCCCCCCGGGTCATCCTGCTGGGACGCAGCACCTGCCCCTCCACCCTGACCATGTCAGACGATGCGTCTCTCTGGGACAGGATGGGATGGGTGTCCAGCCCTGGTGCTCGTGGGTAACGGCCAGAGGGACAGGAGCCCTTGAGGCCTGAGCTCAGCGGAACTCATGGCTTGTTTTTTGAAGGAAGACAGGACTCCAGCAAAGAACTTGCTTTGTCTGCACTTTCACACTGTTTTTCTTTCTGATTTCGTCTATTTATGTTTCTTTATGAATCAGCCATCTCTCTCTCCGTCTTAGTTTGCTTTTTCCATTTCCATTTCCTCTTTCCAGCCATTCTAGCACTGTTCCAGTAGGTGGATACAGAGAGAAAAATGACTGTTTCCCTTCTCTTCTTTTCCTACTCTCATCACTGCCTTATCTATGCTTATCGGTTCTGACTTTTACCAAATTCCACCAGAAAAAATACCATTTTTTTTTTTTTTAAAAGAAGATTTTTCCAGGTCGCCCTGGTAGCCTAATGGTCAAGGTGCGTACCACATAACCGTATAACGGTTCGAATCCCAACCGGGAGACCTTTGTTGTATGTCGTATCCCTCTCTCTCCCCATGCTTCCTGTCTCTCTCTCTACTGGCTGTCAAATAAAGGGAAAATGTTCTCAAAGAAAAGATGATTTATAAAAAAAAAATAATTTCCTTCTGATTTTATGTTCATATGCTGCTTCCGTAAGAAGATGCCAATCACTGTAGATTCATAAGTTAAGTAATCAAGGTCTTTCAGAGACAAAGAAGAGAAAATGTGACAAAATCATCTCAACTCAAAAGGTAGCCTAACTAGCTTTTACTGATTTCAACCACATCTCACATCAGATCGTCTTCATCAGTGAATGGAGCTGACTCAGGTGTCCTCATGTGATCTAAGAGAACCAGCTTCACTGATGAAGAGTGTGAGATGTGGTTGAAAGCTAGTAGGTGAACCTTTGTGACAAATACCTGAATGAACTTCCATGCTCAGCTCAGAAAACAGCAAGAAAATACAAAACAACTGCTGATGTACCACAGTCCCCCAAAGTAAGAAACAAAAAAATGAAACAGAGTGATTACATTTTTATAAAATATGCTTGTCATTTGTATTTTTGATTTTCAAAAATGCAAATTTAATCCTTTTCTAAAATTCAAATCAACACCAATAATTTCCCCAATTAAAAAAAACAAACAAACCTAAATAATGAACCCTGTCTACGACGGCTGTGTACAGTGATGTAGATAAAAAGAAAGTGCAGCAATTTGACTGACAAAATGCAAGTCAACACTGGGACTTCTCGACTCGGTATTGGAGTCTTCGTATTTTAGGGGGCAGCCCTACTATCTACTATGCCAGCACGTTTTGCACTGAATGGATGCAAGTAAGAAATATATCAAAATAATAAAAGTATAAAATAATCTTGTATTACAACAAATCTCCCCACACCTGTAACACTAACCTCACAGAGCGGCTCTGTGAGGCTTAGACACAGCAGTTCTTTGAGCTAAATGCTAACATCAGCACAATGACAATGCTAAGATGTTGATGTTAAGCTGGTATAATGTTTACCACGTTCATCATCTTAGTTTAGCATGTTACTGTAGCATGCTTACATTTGCTAATTAGCACTAAACACAAAGTACAGCTGAGGCTGATGAGAATGTCACTAGTTTTAAGGTAAAAAACAAAGTCAAAAAAATACAATTTAGTCCTGCTGGTGGTGCTAGATGAAGTCAGGGGATCACTACAGTTTTTAAAATTCATCCTGAAGGGAACATGTCAGAAACCACCAAATTTCATGGCAGATCCATCAAAAGTTGGCAAGATATTTCACTGAAAACCACAAATGTCAACCTCATGGTTGTGCTAAAGGAAACTCAGGAGCTCACCAAAGTCAGTAGGATTCATCCTTTGGGAATCGCGAAGGTCTGTACAAAATATCATGGCAATCCATCAAATAGTTGCTGAGATATTTCAGCTGCTAGCATGGCTAAAAAATAAAGAGAAACATTGCAAATCATACCACAATTACAATGTTATCATTAAATGTTCAGTTTTTTTGTTTTGTTTTACTCTGGTCCAATAAATGAATAAAGCATTACCGTGATCATTATGACTTAGGAGACCTGCAGTAAGTAGCCTAATCGACATCGCTGCCTCAGCAAAGGATCTGTACAAAGGCTAACAGAGACGACAGAAAGGTGAGCAGCTCAGTAGAGCGTCGTTCAGTCAGCTGTCTGGATGCTGCTGCTACAAAATGTCATAACACTTTGAATGAGTGAAGACTGTCAGGTGGGTAAAAAAAAGAAAAAATAATGAAACAAATGGATGCCTGCCAGACAGCCTGCTGTCTCTGTGTTGTACACTGTAAAAACTGCCAGGAAAGACAAGCATGCTCGCAAACACACACACACACACACACACCTACACACACAATTACTGCAGCTCTTCATTTCCTGATTTTCTCCTTGGCCTAGCTGATGGCTCTGCTGCTGTTTTTAAAGACATCTATTATCATTATCCAAGAAATTAAATCTTTACACATTAGATATTTAATCTTTATCAGAAAGTAATGGCAGGTGGTCCTACTTAGAGCAAATGAGAGATTTACGCAGCACTGGGGATCCATATTGGAGAGATGCAAGCTCAGGGAAAAACTGCAGCAGCTGAAGCAACAAGGTATTTATTAGCAGCCATTGGGATGAGCACAATCAATAGGCACCATCATGTTGGAGTGGATATGGAAATGTGATAGCCAGCCTACTCTGGCCTTGTGTCTGTGTTTGTCCACTGAACTAGAAGCTGTGATCAATATGTGGCAAGTCCTGAGGCATCAGACATAGTGACTCATGGTCTAAGCTAAGCCCGCGTAACCTGTTTTCTGCATCGTAACAGTGCAAAGAGGGAAGAGCTTAGGTCCTCACTTGGGCATGTAATTCATTTAAAGGATAATTCTGGTCTAATACAACTTGGGTCCTATTTTTGTAGTTTTGGCCATCTTTTCAATGGGTTATGATAGCATTGTACGAACTAAAGTAATTGCAGAGATCTGTGAACATAGCAATATCACTACATCAAGTAAGAGTATGATGAGGTAAGAAACATGTGTGGTCAGACAATCAACAAGCCAACAGTGCATCCATATTAGACCACTTTATTTGAAGCTTAAAACCAAAAGTTGGCACACTCTAATGTTGGCAACAGCCTTTCATTGCTCAGGAAAACTGCATACGTCCACAACTACAAGTGGTTGGTCAAAGTTGAACCATAAAGTCGGCCTTTAAACTGTAAAAGATGTTTAAACACTGGATCATAATTATACTGTTTGCCATCCTTTCCTCTTCCAAATTATTTTTGTGAAGCTGTTTAAAACCTGTTTGATTCTGTGACAGCTTGTTTTTTGCCCCGTCTGACTTCCTTTAAGCGAAGTTGTTGTACTCCCAGATCCACAAGTGCAGGAAGGAGGGGTAGAGAGTCTGAGGGGGCTACAGCTTGCCAGAGTGAAAAACCTAGAATGGGGAATACAGTACATACATACAGTACACAAAACAAACGTCCAGTTTGCTTTCAAGCATGTGCACAGTTGGCGGCAACGTGGATGGAGCAACCACGCATTGGCCTTAAGTATCCTGACGCGACTTCATCATTCCAACACCTCGGCTAAAAGTGTGGGGGAGCAAGCAGAAATGGCCATGATTAGCAAAATAATTGCACAGAAAATAATAACATATTTCTTCACTTTAAATAGTCCAAAATATCCAAGAAAAAGGACACAGTGTCCAGTAGTGAGAGTGAGGCTGTTTCTGCACAGACTAACTAACCTACTATCTACATATGCAAGGAGATAACAACAAACACTGCAGAGAAGGCTCTGATGGGTGACCATTCTGTGGGGTAGATAGATTAAACAGGATGAGCATCTGACGTTACTTGAAACATGACACATCAATCAGTGCAAAACATGTTAAATCAAACACCACAAAGTAGCCTAGCAATCATAATTATTTACACATATATTTCAGATGAAACTTAAGAAAATGTGATTGTACATTTGTCGGTGTTTTATTGTTGTATGTTCTAAACATTTGTAAGCGTACACATAGACTGTTGCGCGTGTGCATCTATGCTGGGCAGCCCACCCCCGCTGAAAATATGTTGCTGCACACATGCCTAGATCTCACCAAACAACTTGGTGAGTACAATGTCATTATACAGATAGAAATGATGACTATAAAAACTATTAAAAAAAAATAAGACCCAGGATGATATGAACTGAAATTATCCTTTAATTGAGACTCTTATACAAAGCATGCATCTTTCCAGCTTCTCTGTTATGCCACTGAACTCTGATCTTCCCCGGGTTTTCCCAGAAACCAGAGGCCTACAGGACTAGGGGTATGTTTAAGTATTTTATAGAGACTGTAAACATCCAAAGAAGTGATGCCAGAACTCTGAAGGGACTGATGTCTTGTCTCATGAGCAAATGCTTTAACCATTCCTCTCTCTGCTCAACCTCAGCCCTGTTAATGTGGGCTGTGTGCTAGATGAATCAAACCGAGAGGCTGCGGCATGTTTTCATAACGTGATATAGTCCTACATCTAGTCTGATAAGTAGATTATGACTCATATCCACAGCTGGGTTTATGTGGAGTGGAAGTAGTGTATGCAGAGGAGAAGATTTGTGTAGGTGCAGTGCCAGCCCAGGAGATGGAACAGATAGCTGTAAAGTCTCTGCCAGCACTTTGCCTGCCACAGGAATGATGGAGTGAACAACACTGAGAGGCAGAGCGTCACTCTGCAATATGAGACAGGTGCTTGGAAGCAGCTTTGTAGCACCGAGACCCATCCAGCGATAAAACCCTCCTGAAGCCATACAGCCCTGCAAATACAATATCCCTCCAGATTACTTTCCCCCCATCATTTTCACCCTTACTTCATTTTATGCCCATCTCTCAATTTTTTATTTAAATGTGTCTGACACTGTGCAGGCAGGGGAAAAAGAAGCAGGACATAAATATCACCAGGGCGCTTATCATGCTGTGGAAACATCAACACTGAGAAAGGAGTGGAGAGACAGGAGTCGCTGAAGGAAGAAAGAAGGGAAGTTCCCCTCTCATCTGGTTCTGGCAGAGGAGGAGTGAGTCATCCTGTGGAGCGCCACAATGCTAAATGACTTTTCCTTCCCATCCTGCTCTGAGGGTCAACCGAGGTAGAACGTCTTTCAGGACTAGTCAGGTGCATGGAAATCCTACACAGCTTACTGTCAGGCAAGAAACACTGTGTTTTATTTCAGTTTTCTAGGCTAGGCAGTCATTTCAGGACTGAGTAAAAGGCCAAAGGAGGTGGCGGCGTCATTCATTACGAGTGCATGAACTCCTCACTCCACAATTGCCTATGGAGTGCCTCCAGTCTGGTGGTGAAACATGAGAGAGACTGAGAGTTGCCAGGGGCATAGAAAATTATAGAGTACAGCTCAGTCACCTAACGAAAGAGAGAAATACAGGAAGAAAAAGACATTTCAGGACAAGTGAAATAAAGTTGGTGAAATCTGAATCTATATGTGACAGCGGGGGCACCTGAATCTACAGCCTGAAGTGAGTGTCTCAACTTTTCTCCTATGGAAGTATGTTATGCTTACCCTGCATCACGTAGACATCACTGAGTATCAGCTAAATATACATTTAAAAAAAACAGGCAATCTTTAAACAGAGACAGCTTTGGACAATGGAAAACATCATCTGTGAATGCCAAGTTCATCAATCCTGAGCAGAGTTCCTCAGCTATATCAATATAAAGACACGTTACTGGGTAGAAGACAATGGGAGTTGATCTTTTCATGGAAGATGACTGTTCAAAGACAGACATCCAGACATACAAGACAGTAATGGAAATGATCTTTAATAGTCACAGACATTGTTGATGTTGAGGGTGGAAATGGTCCCCAAGTCAAATACATGAAGTCATGGTGTTTAACTACTGGAATGGAATGCCACTTAATTTAATATTCACAGTGCACAGTGTCTCAGGTGAAAAAAGTGAAATCCAAATGTCAATATATGTATTGTTTTTTACATTCATAAGCATTTTCTGATCTGACCCCTTTTCGGCAGGATGACATTATTTGTCAGTGCCACTATGATTAAGGTTTGGCTAGACACTAAAAAGACTTGGTTAGGGTTAGGGAAAGATAGTTTGGGGTAAAATAACTACTTGGTTAAGGTTAGGCAACAGTAGTGGTCATGGTTACAAAAAACAATGTTGCCTGTTGGTAGGAAACAGGAAGTGTACAGCTGTCTCTCATTTCCAAATGAACAGCGATCCCCAATGTCAAAGTCTGACGTTTTGTTGAGGAAACATGCGGTATGTTGGGCATTTGCAACAGCTCAAAAACAAATTAAGTAAATACTCACTCTCAACAAACATTTTAAAAACTATTATTGGTCATATGTTAAGTACAGTTTTGGACCCAATTTGGTATGTGGCAGTGCATTACACAGCCAACATTGTATCACTTTTTCATACATCCTACAGTAGATAACACCAGTGGTCATCAAAACGTCAGGTTTTGGTGTCAACTGCAAGATGACATGCCCAGACAGCCAGAGAGAAATCCATTATATCCATCAGAGAGTTATCAAGATACCAGTATCTCCACCAACACTCGCCAATGTAATAGCATCTTCTTGGAACTGTGGTCTGTAGCGTGGCAAAATCAAACCCTTCTTTAATTTTTTTGTAATTTGAAAATCCAGCACAGCACACCATGGTATTGTGCTCTGGGCACCTATTTTTCATAACTTGAAATTTTTACCAGACCACTTCCATTATTTAATCCAAATCCACCACAGAAAGTCACAACACAATATGATTTTAAGATTGATATATCACGTTGTAAGAATATTCAAGGGTGGACTGAGGTGACATCCAACTTTCATAGTCCAAGTTGGACACAGGCGCTTACAGCAGGCCAACATGTACAAATCTCCCAAAAAGAGAAATGAGAAAACTAAGGCTAATAATACCAAAATGATTCCAGACTCTATTCATAAAAAAACATTTTTATTCTATATATGTATATAGCTGCATTTTATTTGCTGCTGTAAGATAATTGCACATTAACTGGTATATTTTTATATTCAGTCTTGGCAATGTGTAGGTTTGATGCAGTTTGACTGATGTTTGTTCTCAGAAAGAGGACTGATCTGTTATATTATTCAGATTAGTGAATGTTATCTCCCACTTTCTGGTGCCAGAGGACCTGGTGGTGAAGATTAAACTTTGTGGTTTCTTTGCAAACACAAAAGAGAGAACAGATATTTGATAGACACTTTTATTAAAGAGGGCTTGTTTTTTTTTTTTTACCCCCGTTCATCATACTGTATGGGGGAGATGTTATTGTCAATAATATAAAATATACTCTGGCTGTTAGGTAATATAATAGACCTGATCTATCTCATATTGGATTTAGAAACCCCCCGCGTCTTTCACTCAGCCTCATTATAGTTGAAATATTATCACTCTAATCTCTGTGGTGGATCTCTTTTTGTTGAGATTCAATTCTTTCTGGCAGAGGTGGGACATAACCTCACATCCCACTGCCAGGTCTTTCTTCCAGCTTAAGGACAGCTGCTGCTGCTGCTGGTGCTGCCGGGGAAAACCCCATGAGAAAAGAGTTCTGATAAAAAAAACATTCTTTGCTCATTTATTTCTTCTTTGACCTGGTTGTTCTCATCCTCTGGCTCTCTATTCCTCTCACTTGTTAACAGTTGGAGGAGTCAGGGCATTAATTAAATCCAGTGTTCCAGTGGCTGGGTGTTGGGATTTGCTCCAGACTGGGTGATGATGGTGGACATTGAGCCCACTGGCTCTCAGTGCTCAGGCCAAGCTGGTGCTCCTGGTGTTTGGCTGAGGCTTCTAGAAAAACATGGTTAAGAGTGTGGGAAGGATTTGAAGTTTCTGGGTACGTTCTGTATTTTTGGTATTTGTTATGGACTGTTTTGCACTTTGTCTCTGTCTTGGCTGTACCGTACAAGACACGCCTACAGTAAAAGACTACACCAGACTGAAATAAGATGTGTCCTTTAAGGACAGTGGAGGACATTCACTCTCCTCTTGAGACGTTTTTTCTCCCCTTTTCTCCTCACAATGCATTATCTAGTGATGGAGGCATCCCAGGTCCTGCTCTCTTTGCCATGATGGTGTCACGTTTTGTCAAGCAGGTAACAAGGGGAACACAAGGGATTGGGCCCAAACACAGACACTGAGGCAGAACAGCTGAAGTTCAATAGTATAATTTAATAGAGTCAATGACCAAAAGGCTTACAGAGTCAAAACCAGTGAAGGCAGTCCAAATGTGACAAACAAATCCAAAAGAGAGCAGGAGAAAATCCCAAAAGTCCATGAAACACAGTAAATATGCAAATAAAAACCCTGGAGAAACACAGAAAAAGGGCTGGAACGCTTGACAAAGACTGACAAAGACAAACTGGCACAGAACAAAGGAAGCACACAGACTTAAATACACTCAGGTGAAGGGAGAAAACAAGACAGGTTAAACTAATCAGGACAGGGAAAACAATCAAAACTGGCAGGAAAAGCAAACAAAGACAGGAAGTGCAACTACACAAGACACATGAGGCAGAATTCTTACAAAATACTAAACTACTAACCTCAAACCATAACAGACGGATGGTCTTCGGCGCTCCACAGTGGCCAAAGTGATTGGCTAGTACTGATAAAGCTGTAAATGGCTTTAGTAGGAATCTCATTGCCCCACAATCCCCCAAAGACATGACCAGGCTACAGCTTCCTCTACAATCCCCTACTGCTGCTGAAATTGAAACTGAACCAGCCTGCCTTTTCCCTCAGGACTGACCTTTGACCCTTTCAAGTTCTTTCTAAAGAAAAGTACAGCAAAGGCAAGAAAAAAACAAGCAACAGGACAGTTGAGGCCATCACAAAGGCAATCAAAAGCTCTGGATCCCACTGATCAAGTTGGCAAAGGCCTCCCTCTCACAGAGGGGAAGTGGCACTTTGACTTAAAATTAAGTTCTTCACCTTTCTTTTTTCAACCCTAACCCCACTTTACCCAGTGTCTAGTTAGGGGATCTTTGCTCCTTAACTTTCAGCCAGATAGCTCTTATCAATGGTGCCCCATCCCAGTGATTTATGTCACTGGCTGACTCTGCTTTAGAGGCAATTTTCTGCAGCCACATCCACTGGAGATAGTGGGAAAAGGAAGGCTGCGTGATAACAGCGATTACTGTTATTTGTGAGGTGAAGGCGAGGGGCTCTGTCTCTTGTCGGGTCGCTAACAGCAGGTCTCTTTCTGATACCGACACCCTGAAAGCTACACGGCAAGGTTTGGGAATTGTTGGACCTGAAACTAATCTGATCCAACACCGCGACGCCGAAGGTGTTGGTCATGAAAGCCGTTGATGTGATGATGCTGGCGGAGCAGGATGTGTGGAGGTGGAATCAGCATCAGTGTCATTATTAATGATAACAGATTGATGACGGAGGACAGTAATCTTTTCCAACAGTGAAAGGCCACCAACACACAGCTATAACTCCAGAGAGTCAGATTATTCTCAAGCAAGCTTTTTTTATCCAAGTAGTCTGCAGAAGTAGACGTGTTCCAACAGTTCTGATAATTCTCATGAAAGCACATGTAGCTCTGCCAACTTACGACAACCAGACAGCTATTCAAAGCTTTCCTTATGTTTGATTTTGTATTTTATTAGTATGTATCTAATCAGCTTTGAAGAGAATAAGGTTTCAGTTTGTACACATGCATTGATACCCACTGTACAAAAGCCATACTGATGTTATTCACTGTGATTTGGAGTTTTGCTTGAGATACTAGAGATTAGCTGGTATACTAGTTTTACTATATACCATGGTGAAAAATTCTGATGGCAACAACATTATTACAGTCACTACCGAGATTATCATCATTTTCAGAGGGCACCATAAACACAGCACAGTGGCCCTGTCTTCATCAGCAGTTTTATTTTGATTAGCCACAAGGCAGCACCTTTTTACTGGTGAAACAGAGACAGAGCAGTCACAGCAGGACCAGCGAACCAGGCTCCTTGTCTGTCTTTGGCTACCGTGGCCCTAACATGCTGTGCTAACATTAGCTAGTCAACCTAAAGAGATGCGGCTAGATCATGGTACTGAGTCATAGCATTCTGTGTGAGAGAGAGCAGGAATTGGACTGTTAATTAATCATGTAAAAACAAAAATGACGCAATAAATCCCTTCTGACTATAGCTGCACCTCATATCATATGCATCACAGTTGTACCAATAATTGTAGCACATCCTCTTTGGTGTTATCTTCTGCAGCTATTGTGGCAATTAGCTTCAGAGTGTCATTTTTAACCAAAAAATAGTAGAAATGATGATTTGGGTCGAAATATGAATGCTAGACCAAGAAATGAAAGTAGAAAAAGAAAGGAAAAAAGCTAGCAGGAACAGCAGAGGATGATGATTGAAAAGAAAACTGAAACAGACTGTCAAAGAAAGGGAGTGCAGAATGAAGAGAAATGACAACAAGAAAGTGGATGGACTGTGTCAGCATCTGTTCATGCAGGAGTTTAGATCATCCTTTCTTGTTGTGTCTCTGTCTCTTTACTACCATATTTGTCTTGAGTGACAAATTCTCTGGAGTACAGCATCAACAGAAGCTGTACAGCTCTCCACACAGCACCGCACTGCTGCAGCTCATAGATGACCCCCGGTGGCATAGGACACTGTCAGTCTGTCTGTTTCTCTATCACTCTCTCTCTCTCTCCCCCATCCACACGCACTCCCCCATGCACGCACACGCACACACACACACACACACACACACACACACACACACACACACACACACACAGCAAGGAGCTGAGCAGTCAGAAAAGGGACAATTGTGTAAGCAGGATGGCAGATTAATTTGTGGTGTGTCTGTGTGTGTGTGTGTGTGTGTGTGTGTGTGTTTGTGTGTGTATGCATGCGTGCATCAAGGAGCTACAAATCCTTGACACTGCAGAAAATGATTTTTTCCCCCCCAAGAATAATTCAAGTTATCCCTGTACTCACGATGATAAACTTTTCCACCAGTTAATTACAAATGTATGGAAGGATTAGAGGGGGCAATTATTATTATCACTGGAAAATGTATGATTAGTGTCACCAAGTGTTGTATGAAAATAGCGGCTGAAGCCTGAATTAATTAGAGATGTGTGTTTACTGTGAAAGCAGGATGAAGCCCAAGCACTCGTCATGGCCTAACCTTGAAGTTTTAAGAAATGCATAGTTTTGCTATTTTAAGGTTATAATTATCATCTGAGCTGTACTAGAGTACTCATAGTGAAATATTATCTAAAACAAATATAGGGCTAGAGAAGGTCACTAGCTTTGCTTTGCCTTAGAAATCCAAAAATCAAAAGGAATCACTAATAATGTAAATCCACCATTGCTTTTGAAGTAGTCAATTTTAAAAAAGCAAAAATTAAGTTAGACAAAATGATGCTTCTTGAAATACTTGAAACTCGTGAGCATGTTAGCATGCAGACATTCACCTTTAGCCTAAAGCTCCGCTGTTCCTAAGTACAGCCTCACAGAGCTGCTAGCATGCAGACTCTTAGCGGGCGTTCAGACCTAAAACAGCGCTGTGTTAAAACAATGCAAGGGGCTGACAATGAAATACAATCCAGGAAGTCCAGTTTGAGTAGTCAGATCAGAGAGTTTGAAGGTTTATCAGACATCAAACATTGCACAGAGGTTTGTAATACTTTAACACAGGATATTTTAGGTTATCACATTGGCAATTGTTTTACCGTTTGTTGCGACAATCGTGAGGCAAACAGTAGAAATCCGGTGTTCACGTTACAATTACGGACTTTACATTACAAAGTAATGTACCAGGCTTTCATGTATTTTGTTGGCCACCACAGTGCCTTGCCGGATGATGTCAGGCTGCGCGGCGGCAAAAAACTGAGCCTGGTTCAACGTTTTTACATTTTTACGCAGGGCTGCTGTCGGTCTGAATGCTTTGTCTTATTATAAAGATACTAATCCTCAGCTTCATTTAAATGCTTTCTATGACAATTTTAGCATTTGATTGCATTTTCACTGCGTCAATCCTCAGTTGTTACCTCCACCAAGGAAGTTATGTTTTTGGTGCCGCGTGTTTGTTTGTTTGGTTGTTTCGCTGTCAGCAGGATTACGGAAAAACTACTGGCCCCATTTTCATGAAACTTGGTGGAAGGGTGTAGCATGGGCTAAGGAAGAACCCTCTAAATTTTGGAGCGGAACCATGGCAAAATGAGCTGAATTAATATTTATGCTCACTGTAGCTTCTCTGTCCTCTCCTCTGCATATTTGACCGAGGGCGGGGCTCATCTCCTACACACACACACACACACACACACACACACACACACACACACACACACACACACACACACACACACACACACACACAGCAGACAGCAGTGCAGAGAGGCCGCAAAGCATGATGGTTACATCATGCTTTGTGCCTACCACTGCATCACCAAACCAAACCTACTTTCAAAGGCAACACACCTACGGTATCATGCAGCTTGTGATGCCTGTACCAGTCAGAGAAGCACATTTAATTATCTGCAGGTAAAAGTCTTGAAGGGAACAAGGTCAGTGAATCAAGGTTGGTAGTCGCAGAGATCTAATTAGTGAAGAGTCTTCATCGAGGAGCATGGAGGAAAATTCATGTTGTGTAGTTTGATGACTGAATATATTGTTTGTCTGGACACGAAACCCTTTTCTGTTTTTGCGATTCTCCATTTGCTTATATATACTGTAGACCTATGCTTCTAGGTACACACAATACCTGTTCGGATCACTATGCAGGGAAGAAAATTAAATTCATGTTGTACTTCTCATTTCCATATGGTCCCTCTGAGACTTCAGAAGAACAGGAAACCCCTCCATAGCCCCATGAATATTGTTTAAACAGATTCAAACAGCTCAGCTCAGCGTATTGCTGCTCACTATGGCTCCAGTATAACTGACAAATTGAGCTCATCCTGACTCTTATGAGGTGCAATAACCATAAACTAATTATTACAGTATGCTTGCAAATGCAATAGTATCATGAGAAGGAAATCAAATGCAGATACCACAGGCTGCTTATTCCCTGTTGGCCTCAGTGTGACTAGATGTATAAGCATTGATTTAGCATGCAGGCTCTTTGAGCTTGTCTAGCACTGAACCTTTGAAATAAGCTGGGAGCTATGAGGCAGAGCTCAGCAAAAGTCATGCATGACTCGGTCGGAGAGGACAGAGGTCCTCAGTGTTGGAGGATTCATCATCGACAAGACATGCTTGGCAGGTGGGTAAGCTGCAGGGTGGAAGGAAGCGCACCATCTGACTTTTAAAATGTTCATGATCAGAAACTGCACAAAGAGAATCCAAAATTAGACTTTGGTACTGCAAATGTATATGGAGGTGCACTCTAAATACCTTCAGGTTTTCTAACTGTTGGTGGGATAAAAAAAGCTTGAAGACAATACTTTGGACTCTGGGAGCTTGTGAGAGGCATTTGTTTTGTCGTTTGGTTTACTTCTTAAAGAATGTAAAAGCATGATTAATAGTGTATAGTAATGTATAGTATAGTGAATGTAAAAGCATGATTAATAGTAATATGAAAGTAATAAAATGTAATAGTCAGATTGGGCAGCAGGGATGATACACTGAACCAGTTAATAAGGGACTGTGACTGAACCACTTAATAAGGGAGGAAAGCAGCACGTAGTCCATCTTTATGTAAAGCTCCCTAATCATGATCAAAATTGCTCAGATACACAATTCCTCAACACATCAATGTGCACGTTTTCATCAGTTCTTGAGTGCCCTGATCAGACCAAAGTTGAGGTCACTTTTTGGTCAATTACTGTTCAATTGCTTATCCTATTAATAAACGTTTCCCTGAGTTCCTTGTCTGAAGGTGAGCACAGAGAACATGCAGTAGTCAGTTTCAGAATTCAACTTTACCATAGGGAATATAAGCTGCAATACAGCTGAATGACTGCATTCAAACAGATCACAGTGTTAAAACTCAGCTTCTCCGTTCTTCAACCACTGCATTGATGCAAAGGGCTCCATAAAAAAGGTCATGGCAAAAATCTGGCCAATCAAACAGGGCACACTCCTGTTAGATGACTTTGTAATGTGAATAGTGTATTTCTACTCTGCACTGTACGTCACAATCATTGAGATAGTGGATAAAATGTCTGTTTGTTTGTATGCCAACTATTTTTTTTTTTTTGTTTTTACATCCAAATAATTTTCAAAATATCTGCACATGACAACTACAGTATGGTTGAAGTCAGGAAAAGATCATGGTTATGGCAAATATACGGTATGCTACTGCCTCAAATCATGATGAGTGCATTCGTCCATTATGGACCAAATTCCTAGGGACACTAGCCTGCAGTGCCATAACTTCCCTGCGTTGTAAAATCCCATCTCATGGCATTGTGAATCACTTTGTAGTGTTTTGGGATTATTACTAGATTATCTTATTTTATTGTTTCTGTTAAACAAAATTTTCAGTCTCCAAACTCGGGGAAGGACTTTAATGGAGCTGTCAAAAAAGGCGTAGAAACAGAAAGTGATTCATATATCTGCAAGACTTTGTCTTTATCATTACGTAAAATTGCTTGGTGGCTAGGTAGGATGTAGTGTACCCGTGTGCATTGCTCATGTTGGATATGCTTTGCTTGTCATGTGAAATTGCTGCTTGCAGCTATGTTCTGTTTTTGTCTTTGGTGTGATAAATGTATGAGATTCTGACATCTTCATCTTCAGTGTTGACAGCATTGACAGCATTGTGACTCTTCATCAGGCCCTTGCTAAACAACATGAGTCATGCCAATGGCTGGCTACAGAATGCCGTGTCAACATGTGAGAGCATCAACTCGCATACAAACAAAACAAAAGAGAAAAACTTAAAAAGCAGGTGTCATGGTGACTGATTGGAAACAAGTAAAGTGTATTTATTTTGGTGGTTTGCATAAGATGATGTAAATGAAGCAAAATTATGTACCACACATAGTATTTTTGTGCAACAGCTGTTTTTGTCAGGTAGTAAATTACAAAGATTTGTATTATGCTGACTGTCCAGTTTTAAGTCGCAAATAGAAAGACATGATGCTAAAATTTTGGTTTGGCTTCCTCCATTCACATTTACTTTATTATAATAGATGTTATTTGATGTGGTTTTTGTTGTTACATTGCAAATACATCTTCAGAGTGGACAAACACAAGTTTCTATAATCATATTGAGTGGGAGCCCACACCCGTATAGTAAATTAAAAAGCGTACATAATAACATCTCCCTCCATCTCTCTCAGACTCGCTCACATGAACACACAGTGTCAACAGTCTCCCAGCAGGCCTGCATTGTGGAGGTTTCTCTGATTGATGCCTCTGACCTATTCTGCGAGCAGGCAGCCACGTCGGCAACCTAATTACCCTATCATCATCACACACACACACACACACATGTATATATATATATATATATACACAGTCACAAACAAAAATCACAGTAACAGCAAGTTCCTAGTGACTTTTCCCAGCAAAGTACAAGTTGCAGGTTGCAATATGATCAAATTTAATTGAGACATCTGACCTCAGAAAACCTCCCGCTGGGAAGAAAGTGTTGTATTCACAGTAATTCCTGAGAGCCTTTTACTGTATTGGAGAAAATGCTGTTTTCTGGCTGACAATGAGGAGTGCCATCCATTTCCTGTTTGGATTAATGTACATGTCTTTACAGAAACAGTGAACACACCTTTTCTCTTTGTGTCTTTGTCTCTTTCTTTGTACCATCTCTATGTACTTCACAGTTTGCTAGTCTAGTGGTAAGGACACTTACATACTTGCACTATATATATATATATATATATATATATATATATACAATCAACTGATCCAATACAACAGCTCAGCCATGAATTCTGCCTTTACAAAGATAATAATGTTCAGTATAGATTGACACTGTCATTAGAGTTATTATATTAACTACATGTTTATTATTTAGGTTGTAGTTTGCAGTGGTGTATAACTGGACCGAGAGGTGTTTCTAATATTTTGGCCACCCCACTTACATACATGAGAGGGCCAGAATTTTAGATTATTACCTTTCTGACAGTGTCAACAAAACCTGAAAAATTACGAGCTTCGTAAAAGTAGAATTCATGGCAGAGCTGTTGTATTGGATTGCATTGCATTGTACAGGTGTACCTATTGAAGTGGCCTGTGAGTATATATACATATATTAGGGGTGGGCGGTGTACCGTTTCGTCACAGTCACTGGTGTCACGTTCTGCCACAATATGTATTTTTCAATACTATCATTACCGTGATAAATGTTTTAGCATATTAAAACTAATGTGCTTTACTGTGGCTGCGATAACATGGAGGTAGATGGCTACACACGTACTCATAGAACTGGAGATACATCCAGTTACTACTATTTTCCCCGCTAACGCCGACACGAAGATGTGGAAGGTATCATTACGAGCAAAGCAAGCCAACTTCTCTGTTGTTGGCTGCAAAAACCAACACAAAAGTCTTCATCTACTCCCAACATCCGAGGAAGCGAAGACCCAGTGGACTAACTTTATTTTTGATGGACAACTGGAAAACTCCTATATGTGTGCACTAAGAACCTTAAGTTTAGCCATTTTTATGTTGCTTTACTGTTTATTTTGCAGGTTAGCCTGTTGAACTTGGCATTAGCATGTTGCAAGGCTAATGTGGCTAACATCTATTGTACTCCCACAAGCTAGGACGATGTTGGACTAATGTTGTAATATTGAGGGACAGTCAAGAGAAATTGTGTGAACGTTAAACCTCATTTGAAGCCAATTAAATAGCCAGAGTAGTAGGTTGGATGTGGGAAACTGTTTTTTCACGTTGCTTTTTGTGGAACTTCATACTGTAACGCAAGATTAGCTGGCTTTGTTGTTAAACGAAAGCTCCTGCTGCTCTCGCCGGTGTTATGTCCCAACTGGTTTTCAAACTAACTGGTTTCCATACGCGTGCGCGTTGTGTTCACCTAACAGCAGGTTAAATACATTTTTTCGTAGGTGGCTGTGATGTACTAAGCTACTGAGCTTTTTTCCATACAACCTCAACCTCAACTTTTCTCTTTTTTTTTATCAAAATGTGCTTTTTACCTTGCCATCACTTATTTTGTGTCAATACCATCAGCCACCAAAAACACAAACGAATTATCACTCACATTATGCAAGATCTATAAGAAGTGTAGTAAACACAAACGTTTACCAAGACTGACAGAGGCCACAAAAAATAACTTCCAATTTGTATATATATATATATATATATATATATATGTGTGTGTGTGTGTGTGTGTGTTTGTGTAATAAAGATTAACGTCTGTGTTTTTTCAGTTGGACTGTGTAATGGAATTTGAACTTTATCTTTAACAGCAATCAAGATGTTTTTAAGATTTCAAAACACATTCTCATGTTAGGAGACAGATTGCATTTTCAGATATGACCAAAAATTCCTCAACAAATATGAAATATCATAATGAAATATTATCAAAATATTCATCTGACGGAGGTGCCATAGACCTGACAGAGTTGACACATCTGACGGTGGTGGCGAAAACCTGAATTTGTAGTCATTTTAATTATCAAATACATTGAATCAATCAATTACTGCATTAAAACAAACAACAAACAGTGAGTATGTTACTGTTTATAAACATTTTGTTCAAGATTCACATTCAAGTATTTTGATACATCATTGGAACACAAATGATCTATAGATGTGTATGTAGATGTTTTATCTCATCTCAGAACGGTATGTCTGCTGTGCATCTGCTATGGTAACAAAGTAACTTTTAAAAACAGTTATATAAAAAAATTAAAACAATTAGGTGTTACTTATCAACTGACATTGTATCTCATCTCAGCTTCAGCAGGATCTTATTATACATATTTAAAGGTACTATGTGGAATTTTCAGGAAAATCTTATTTATGACCCCATTGGCTGTTTAGTGAACTACAGTCAGCATGTTGTTGCTCACACTAGCACTCTGTAGGCGCAAGTGAGCATCCTGGGCATCAGCCAAAACAGTGGAGACGGCCGAACACAGCCTCTGAGACCGACGGAGGCCAGTTTGACGACAGGGAATACAGTACCGAGGTAATTTACAGCTGCTCCGACCAGGACTCCGGGGACGACAAAAACATGGCCAGGGAGAAGAGAGAAGTGTAGCGGAAGAGGAGCGAGAGGGAGGTCGGCATCACTGGTTCCCAACCTTTTCAGCTTGTGAACCCTTAAAATAAAGCAATGTGTACTTGCTTTTTGTGTAGTTCCTTTTTTCTTCTCGTTTTATTTCACAAATTTTTAGAGGTAAACTTATTCGCAAGAAAAACAAAAACAAATGTTATTTTCTGCTTTCATATCCTGTTAATCATCTTGTAACCCCTTTGAATGTGCTTTTGATGGACGCTATTGTTCCACAATAAAATCCAAACAGACATTGGAGGACCTGCTCACAGCTGGAAAAAATTTAAAGTAATTGTGGGCAGAGGTGAAACAGCTCCAGGGAAAACTTGGAAAACAAAAACATTAAATATTAAAAACATTTTACTTTTTCTTTGCTAACTTCCAAATTTGCATAGGCAGCAGCTTTCCGAAGTTGCAGATGGATTTATGTCATCTCATTTCCTGTTAGTACAAAAAGTCTATTTCTTGTGTACCACTTGCCACAGTATGCTTTAAAGATTAGTTTGTACTTTATACATCATAGTCGTAGTATATAGTATGGATTTGGGACACACCTAATATTTTGACTATATTTTACTCTGCCACTCCAGATTGTTATTGACTAAAGATCTGGATACAACATGAAACAACGAAATTTCTATCAAAAATCAATTAATTTAAATGGAATTGCTGCCATCAGAGGATTCCCCCAAGGAGGCGAAATTAATCCGCGTGAATGTTGTGTGTAGTAGAGTTCCACTTTGGTGAACTTTTACACGTGAATTTGCAGCATTGACCAATAGCAAGACTTCTTGACAGTGCTGACCTTTGAGTGGACCGAGAACCGAAGAGAAGAGTCCAATATAGAGGAAGCTCTCGTAGCTCATCAGTTGTGTTGCACCACTCGCTTTTATTTAACCTCCTCTGTGGAGTAAAAACTGCTCCACAAAAGAGACATAGTTTGCAGACAGTTATGAGACAGGAGTCGATGGTATGAATACGTCTTTTTAATAAACTGCGTGGAGTTATTGTGTGTTAGCGACCAAGCTAAGCTAACAAGTCTGCTAACTGACCGTTAGCAAACAGTATTTGTCTGCGTGCCTACATACTCCTTCAGAAATGGAATTCTTATTAGCTTCTCCAAAACGCCTGATTTCTAGTCTCTTATGTATTAGATATCAAAATTCCCAACAAGACAGAAGAAGTGAGAAGACAGACAGGTAGGCCAACAGACAGTCAAAGCAGGTGTGTCGGCGGACAGGCGGGTAGGTGGATTGACAGACGGTTACAACTCTTCTGCTGTTTGTTTGCACAACTACTGTGCAGTCAAAGAAAGCTTTGATGTTATTGCTTTAGACAGCCCCATTCCCCGCCACCACTCTCTCTATCACACGGAAGACACAAAAAACACATACAATCACCATCTATTATTCATCCTATTCACCAAAGCCATTTGAATACATCAAGCAAGCAGGCGGTTCTGTCTGTGTGTCTATCAGATTTAGCTGTAGGGAGGCAGGAGGCAAAACAAACAGGGAGAGTCTCACGCCTGGACAATCATTAGACATGGATGTTCGAGCACACACACACTAATGCATATTTATGTACATAAACACACACACATGCATACCATCATACCGCCCTGAAGACGAATTGAACATGAATATCAGTAGAGCTGTCTGATTGCCCAAAAGCAGTCCCATCTGCCTCCACTTCTTTTAATTATTCAGTCTCTAGCCATCCATCTATAATTCACTCTCTCTGCTCTTCAGCTGAAGAGCTCATTCTCCATGTACATGTAGAGTCGGCCAAATTAAGCATATTTGGAAACCCCTTCCATTGTCGTGAGAGCAGAAAGATGAGGATGTGGACAGAAAAGGGGAAGAAAATACAGGGGAGGAAAGAAAGGTAGAGGACGGGGGGCAGGGGTAAAGAAACAGAGTGGATGGGAGTTAAGTAGGAATGGAATGACAGGAGATGAGAAGCACCACAGGGAATTCCACCACCTGCAAAAAAACTATACGCCATTTAGCCTCTGAAACAACTTGTCACTACTGAAGTAGCAACAACCAGCAAATGAAAGCTTGAAAAGCAATTGTTTCTCTTTCCTGCTATCGACTCTCTTTTCAATCAGCTTCTTTAGTCTCTTTGCAACTGGATTTGGCACTAACGATTATTTAGTTATTAATCGATCTGTTGATTATCATTTTTTGATTAATCAATCAATTGTTTAGTCTACAAAATTTCCGATAACATCAAAACATGGCCATCACAATTTCGCAAGAACCCAAGGTGGTGTCTTTAAGATATTGTATTTACAATGGCATAACACAGGGAAAAGCGGCAGATCCTTAAATTTGAGAAGCTGGAACTAGAGCAACTTTAGTATTTTTGCGTTATCATTTTGTGTTGATTAATTTACTAATTGTTTCAGCATTAAATTCCATATATTTCTGCTGCTACTAAACTGTAGTGTGCATATCCAAGACCACCTCTGGTGAATTCTGGAAAAAATGTTGGTTCAATAATTATACAGCTTACGGTAAACCACCCTGACAACGCCCGATCTCATTCAATCTCGGAAACTAAGCAGGGTCGGGTAGTACTTTGATAGGATAATGGCTGGGGATACAAGGTGCTGGGAGCTCTCCTCCGAGAATCGCCACCTTCTGGCCGTTCGAGGTGTTTGTGGGTCCTTGTGATCCTGGGAGCTATGTTGTCGGGGGCAATAACTCCTGGCAGGATCTCCCCAAGCAAATTGGTTCCATGGGTGAGGAGCCGGACATTGAATGGTTCAAACACAGTGTGGAAACTAGTTTGGGGGACATGTAATGTACATTATATACTATAGTTGCACTCACTTCTACACACAGCACCGGGTCTGGAACCAAACTCCTGGATAGGGGCAAAACTCTTTCCTTTTCTGGAGTTGTCTAAAAGGTGCGGTAGGGCTTGGGGATTCCCAAGAATGTGGCTAGGGAGAAGGACGTATAGGCTACCTTCCTTAGTCTGTTGTCACCACAACCCAGAGCCGGATAAGGCGGGACATGGATGGATAATAATAGATTGCATATATTGGAGTGTATTTGGGAGATTAGTTCCTTGATTGGAGCTTAAGGGTGCTTCTGAAATCAAAAGTTCTGTGCTTTACCCTTTGCATATTCATGGAGAGCTTGTCCAAACAATAGATGAAATACATGGATTACATATGTTACAGAACATTATAATGTGTGATGGAGGGGAATTGGGTGACTAGACAGGCAGAAACGTTCAATATTTCAAATAAGATGAGGCATTAGAGGGAGGCAGGGATGTGATTTCTGGTTTATAAGACAGTAATGGGCAGTGGGATCTGAAGCTTTTCTTAAAGAGATGTGTTTTCAGTTCACTATGGCACAAAGGGACTGGCTGCCTGTGAGGTAATGATTGAGCTGGGAAGGTCATTTCTCCATTGGGGAGTCATTGTTCTATAAGCTATGATTACATTTGCTGATTGAATTATGACCTATAGGTCTTTAGAAACCACTGAGCTAAATCAGCAACACATTTAGCCTATAATTAATGACAGCCACATGATCCATTGGTCAGATTGAACTGCTCATATAACCGTATATACAGTCTCCTCCAACACCTAGGTCATTGTATGTTATTGTAATGCTCTGGTGCCAAATAGCCCTCTAAATGTGTTATACTGCTGTTGTATGCTGTTATCTTCTGCCAATATGACATAAGTCTGCCAGTTAAAATAGAATTTTGATGAAACTAACCTTTGAATAAACCACCGTGTAAGGTACAAAAGTTCCAATCCCACCAAGTGCTAATTAACTGTAATAATGCAACAATAAAACTTGAAAAGCAATTTAGTGCTGCTGGCACTAAAAATAAGTAACACTTTATCATCCAACACTGGTCTTGGCTGCCTTTGTGGGTTTGAGCATTTTGTTTTAGTTTTCACTGAGTATCAAATGCTGTTTTAGTTCATTTTATTGCACTTTAGAAATGGTTTACAACTGTTGCCTGTTGAGAGAAGCATGACTGCAGCTGTTTTTAGTACCTAGTCAAAAGAGAGATGCTTTATGGGCACTATACTGAAAAGTTTTTCATGTGGTAGAGAAACGGCTGTGACAGACAAAAGGGAATCATAGATAGAGAAAGCAGATTTGTGTCAGAGAAAGTCTGCCCAGGTTCAAACCACTTTCGTAGAGATTTCATGCCCTAAAATGTGTGGTTTGATTGGGAGGAATATAATCATTTACAGTCAGAATTAGAATGTCAGATGTGTCTAAGTAGACAGTGTATCATTTTAGTAATCTTGTAAGTCACTTGCACTACACATTTTGATCACCCTCTCTGCAAAGCCAAAACAAACTTGTATGCTCACACTGTATCGACCAGTCACGACGTGGGTGCTCACACTGAATGTAAACACGGAGCCCCTGATTGGTTTTGTCCATTGACAATTCCAAGTTTAACTGAAACAAGATGGCTGCATCCTCAAAGATGTTGACAAAAAATAGAGCAGCAGTGTTAAGATTATGGAACCGCAGATGAAATGTTTTAAACAATGGGTCCTTGATTTCAGACAAAGGTAGAGGAGGCCTCTAGCCAGTGATCATCGATTTTGCTGGCTGAAATTACAGCTTTCATTGTATTGCAGTGTAGAGCTAAATTGTTCTATGATGAGGAGAAATGCAAGGAAACTTTTTCAATGGAAGTTCAGACTCACATTTCATTCTAACATCACCTGTTTGGATGCTTAGCTTACATACTTAGACAAGCAAGACAGAGGTTCATTTTATGCTTTATTGTTCATATTTTTAAATACTGTGTTTCACATTTAATGTTACAAGACAGCTTTTAGGATGAGGACTAACCAATATTATCTAACATTAGCTAACATTATCTCAGATAATGAGTGTAAACTTCCCCAAATCCAATAAAGAGCAGGACAGAGCTGCTAATGTTAGCCTAAACTCTGATAGCATTAAGGCCTGGTTTATACAATGATACAGCAGATTCTTTATGTAACCTGTAACCCCAGAAAATAATATAGCATGAAATGCTCTTTGCCTTGGAAGTAACACAGGATACAACTCTAGGTACTAAGTTAGTTAGCTTAAGTTATGATTGGAGAATCGCTGTTTTGGGGGAGGGGTTTATCAATTTGGGATTAAAATCTGGATTATTCCATACAGTGTCTGCCCACCTTTAGCCAAAGTTGGATCTATCTATCTTCACATCCTGGTTAAATGCATATGGCCCACATTTTAATCCATGGTTTTTTCCCAGCCTTCTTCCTTTCTCGATGAATAATATCCACCTGTGGTGAAAATAACATGTCCCGCTGAGACAAGCTGAAGCTCTGCTGCAAATGAAAATGCTTCTATTAGATTGACCGATGACGACATTGTTGAAAACAAGGTTCGATTTATGAATCAATTTGTCCTCATCAAAGACTGTCAAAGCAGAGCCGACAACGCTCAGTGGGTTGTCATCTCAGGATTGTCTCTGCTTTGATATGAGCCATTCTCTCTTTCTCACATTCACAAAATTGCTTTCCCTTTGTCAGACCTGATAATCACTTGTATATTGCAGTCGATTAATGATCAGGAGAGCAGTCTGACACAAGCAATATGAAGGGAAAAAAATCCCCCTGCCTGGTCTAAAAGTACCAACAGTTTGTAGACAAAGAATAATGACTGAATATATCAGGAGTAAATGTCAACACTGGATACATTATGCAGTTCATACAAGACAACTGTTTTATGAAATTTATGACAGTAAAAGTGAAACGTGCAATATCAGACGTGGTTTTTTGCTTGTGTGTATTTGTCCTTTGAGACAAAGACTTTGGCATAATTGTGTTTCTCTGAGAGATAAGCCTCTGCCATGGTTTAATGTCTGGCTTTTATCTTTGGTGAAGGCTGGTTTATTAATTGCCCAGAGAAGAATAACAAAAGCTGAATGGGAATGCGCTGAAATCAAACTTGAAAATGATTGTTTGATGCGTTCTACGATGGTCATGCCATAAAATCCCTGAGTGCCGACGTTCAGCCAGAAAGTAACTGCATTATGACTCACTCTCTGCCCGTCTCTCCTCCTCCCTGTTGCATTTGCCAAACTTTGGATTTCATGTGTTTCTAAATAGTTAGGTGCGGCCCTACAATCTGGACTGAGCAGAAAACTTCGACCCAAAGGACCCAGTAATGAGATGCTCAGTCACAAGGGGATGCATTAATCATCCATTGAATGATGGACCTTTCAGAACACCCTCTTCATTTCAATTATTTTTTTTTTTTAGGCTTGAGAGAATGACACCCCATTAGAAAAAAATATCTGTTTACAGAGATTGAAAAAAAGGATCACATCACATCTTTATTCTGCCATTTTCTGTGTACTGGCTCAGCTCAGTGCATGGAAAAGTTTTGGCTCATGCCGCCTGGTGAAGCCAACATGGAGGTCATCCAGTGTGCTCCGACCACAGAACCATCAGAAATGCTCAAAATGTCCAACCCTGGATATAAAACTTTTTTGTAAATCTGTAAGTGGTTCCAACGCCACACACTTGTGTACTGAAGGAGCAAAATCTCTTGCTGGTTCACAGCATCTTACTGGTTGCCTGGCAACTGCTGGCAGCGGTAGAGATTCCAGGAAGTTACTGCTCCTGGCCAAGAAATAGCCCGGCACATAACCTCCCGTAAAACCACATATTGTCATTTTTACACTTCATTTTTAGCAACACTTCAGTTTTAGTAACACTTCAGCTTTAGTACAAATTAAACAAACTAAATTAAGTGAGTGAGCTTTAGAAGTGCTGGTAGGTGGATTTTGTTACCTTTAACTAACCATCTCCTGGCTCCAGCTACTTACCGTATAAACAGAGTGGTATTGATCTTCTCATCTAACAGCAAGAAAGTCACTAAGCATATTTCCTATTGCTTTACAGTTTTTGCAGATACTTTTGTTCAAAGCAACTTACATTTCATCTGGAAATGTATTTGAGTGCAGCTGGTAGTGAAAAGAATGTTTTGCTTTTTCCAATGATCAGTTTCTTTGTCTAAAAACAAATCTGGTACTGACTTTTTTGTGTGCTGTGTAGTCTTGATGGGATTTAAGTTTGGTGTGGTTAACCACTGAGTGACAGTGACACCTATCAAAATATGTAAAGAGATAAAAACGTTTGACTATTTATCAGGAGTACTTTTTGACCACTTCATTCAATTCTACTCTTCACCGTATGTTGGTGTCTAACCTTGTGCTCATATTGTGCAAAACTGGCACATTTTATGTTGCCCACTCCCTGAATAGGGCCACAGCATGACCAAAACAATCCTTTTGAAGTAGCTTTTAGCCTTCTTTTTTCCTTGAATCATGCCTTGGAACTTTAATTTTGTCACTAAAAGCAAAGAGCATGTTTATCAGGTGCAGCCCCACTGAGTCCACTAAATTTTGAAGATTTTGAAAGCGTTCCCTTCAAAATTACAGGTTACAGTTCAACTCAAACGCTCAAACATACAGTATCAGAAGAATCAGTCAGAGGTTTTGTCAGTTTTCATCTTTACTTCATCATGGATAGTCACACTTGCCGGGTCTCTTGATTGAGCTCCAGTGCTTCTGTTTTGTGGAGAAGAGATAGAGATTGGAGTGATGGAGAAAAACTAAAGAGGCAGAAGGGAAAAGAGTGTGTAAAGGGAAAAACATAGAGAGAGAACGAGAGAAAGGATGAAACGAAGGAAGAAACAGATAGATGGAGAAGAGAGTGAGATAACAGCTAACCAGGCTGAGAGAAGGAAGGTGGATTGATTGTGTCTTATCAGCGCCTACGCCCGACAGGTGACTGACAGCAGGATGCACATGGTTTCAGCCCAGACACACACACACACACACACATTCTCACAGTCACTGACACACACCAAATTAAGCCGTCTCTGTCTTAATCATTTTATCTCATTTGCATGCAACGATCCAGGCTCTTGATCCAGGAAGGAAGAGAAAAAGATGTGTGTATTTTTGTGTAGTGGTGCGTGTGTGTTTGTGTGTGTGTGTGTGTCACGCTATGTCTTACCTATCAGAGTGCTCAGGTCTTGCTGCAGGCACAAAATAAACCCAGTCGTGTGTTTGTGATTGCGCAAGCAAATCTCTCCCTGCTCTGGATGTTCTTGTATTGTGTGTGCGTGAGTGTGAGTGAGTGTGTGTGTGTGTGTGTGTGTGTGTGTGTGAAGGGACACACATACATTGTACACAAAGAAATTGTAGTGAAAATGGTTGCCTGCAGGGGATGAGATGAGCCTTGCAGAAATAGTCACCTTTTTTACAGTCAGGATCAGTTCTGGGGGGGTTCTGTATTACAGTAGCTTTGATGCATAATATTTATATATATAATACATACATGCATGTCTTTAATATTTTGTCAATATAAAAATGTAAAACTTAAACATTTTGTAACTTTAATAGCTATCTAAATCAGTACCATTCTGTGCTCTCTCACTGGGGCAGATAGATTGGTCTAAACTGTGGCTGAAACAATTACTCAACTATAAGTCCATTGACAGAAATGAATGAATTTTGTTACACGGTTGTTGTCATAATCATTAGTTATTTATGCAAAAGTTATTTAGCAAAAGTCCATTGTCATTGGTTCCAGCTTCTTCGAGGTCAGGATTTGCTGCTTTTCTCTATTTTATATCATTGAGTTTTGGATTTTTGGTCAGATAGAACAAGACCTTTAAAGAGATGACCTTGGACTCTGGGAAACTGGGAAGCTAGCTGTTTCCCCTTGTTTCCAGTCTGTATGCTAAGATAAGCTAACCAGCTGGTGGCAGTAACTACATATAGTCACCATACAGACAAGAGTGGTATCAATCTTCTTGCAAATATGCAGATTTCACAAATTGTCGAACCTTTTTAACACTGTATACATGTGATCGCAGTGAAAACAACACGCACAGCAGTGATGGTTTGCTAGCTATAACAGTATTAGTTCCCTTCCAGTTAACAGCAGAAATTAAACTATATTAACTCTATTAATTTCTGTGGAGCTGAGGACCTCCAATATGGCTGCCAGAGGGTTCATTTCCCAAAATTCCATTACATAGTGTGTCATCTCAACATGTCTGTCCAAACCTGGCTTAAAACTGCAGCACACCTGAATCAGCTGGGACGCATTTCTTGTCTTCACCGGCCTTTAGGTGTCATGTTTTAAGCTTTTCCACAGGAGAGGATTGTCTGGCTTAATGAAGTATTGATGTTTGATGAGAGGTTGTGCTCGGGAATCTGAAAGCTTTTCTTACTGAGAGGCTTCTGTCAGTAGGTGCAAAGACTTTAAAAGTCTGTGCTGACAATATAACAATGATCTCATCTACAGAGCTCTCTATAATGAGCACACACACACACACACACACACACACAGTAGTCTGATATACACAGCTCTTGCATTTATGACTTTGGATGATATCACTGGATATGCTGGACTGGCTGACTGTGATGCTGCAGCTGCAACACACACACACATTTATACACACACACACACACACACACACACACACACAAACAAACCTCACAGGCCCTTTGGTTGGCCTGCCCTGATTCAGGCAGCAGCTTTGCTTTCCCACGCTTCCAAACTGGAGCAGACTGTCCTGGAATAAGATACCGTGGAATATTTTAACACTGGACACGCTATCGGAATACTGTGTCTCATGTCCAGACGGTCATGTTAGTCCACTGGCCTCTTTTTGTTATATTTTCATCTACCACACACACACACACACACACACACACACACACACACACACATACACACACCTCCATAGAGGCCTCAGATTGTTTTATTGGATTTCTGCACTTTGAACTGAGGATCAAATTTACTGTACATACAGGGAATTTTAATCCATCCAGCCTGATGGATTACATGTAAAGAGTGGTGATCCATTCATAGTGCTGTATAGTGTAAAGACCTGATCGATTCACCATGCCTCCTGCCTTAATCCTGTGAAGACTCAGTCCAGGCTCAGGCTTGCTGTCCTGTTGCAATGTCTTTTAATTGAGTGGGATGGCTCAGTGTTATGGCATCACTCTTAACGCCTTCAGGGAATGCAGGTGGTAAAGCTTCCAATGGCAGTGGTAGCATTGGGTATCATTCACACTGAGCTATCAGTGGTTGAGCAGCAGTGTGTATACACTGATGTTACATGATACATCCTTTGGGAGTGAATTAATTTCCTCCTAAAGCCTGTGCGTTGTTGGCTTCTGGCCTCGTCTGAGAATTCTCAGCTGTCTTTTTCTCTTCTCCCTCCATCTTTTTCCACTGTTGCTCTATGCCAGGGCTCCACACTACATTATGGACTGATTATAGCTCCACTGGCCTCATTACTGTCAATGAAGGGCTCAAAAAGGGTAATAGCTGCCTAATGCTAGGCTATTAGAGAAGATGATTTGCCCCTTATTAGCCCTCTCTGCTTGGTAACTACACAGTCAGTGAGCTAAGCTACAGTGGGTATGTTTTTTGGCAGTTAGATATAAAATTTTCTTGAACGTGTACACCATGGCAACACACAGCGACAGACAAACGTGCAAACTTGTACACGTTGTACACTCAGACAGTAATCGCTTCAGCTGCCACCACAAACCAGTAAAAGCGTTAGTGTTAGCTTTACCCCATTAGCCTTGTGTCAATCACAGATGCCAGTTTCTGGGTCCCAGACCATACATCACTCTTAAGCCTGCAATTTGTAGCTGATTAATAAACAGCTCTGCTGCAACCCCACCATGCTGCTTTGTCTATACTGGTGTGAAATAGAAGCTGTAAGTAGGTCAATTCAATTAATTGAAGAAAGTGAGTATTAGCTGAGTAGCTTTGAAGAGGGTGCACTTAACCAATTCACTGATGATTCAGAAGAATGTCGCAGTGACGATCTCAACAAAGGACATCATACTCACCTTAACTCGACGTATAGAAGAAAACACGAACAACATACAGCAGATAATTGAGCTCAAGGACATCAAAGCACTAAAGTTTTCTGAAGAGCTCTTTTTGTGTTTTCATGTGCAGAAATTTAGTAACACGTTTAAAACATAGGGATGCACTGCTGGCAGTGCTGACCTCATGAAGTTGATCAGGAATCGGCAAGAAGTGCTGATCCACGTTAAATACAAAAAACATCTTTGTCACTGTCATTATAAAATTCAGAGTTATCACTATCAGTTACATTGAGTGAACATGAAAATGATAGCAAAGAGTTCCATGCAGCAAGTTATACAGATTTTAAATTTGGAGAATTATTACTGAAGGAGGAACAAACGTAAGTGGGACCAGAACAACTAAAAAAATCTACATAAAAGTTTTTTTCTTTTTCTTTTTGCCTTTATTTGATCGGAACAGCTGAAGAGAGACAGGAAACATGTGGAAGAGAGAGAGAGAGAGAGAGAATAACATGCAGCTGGATTAGAACCCGGCATTCTCGCATATGGATTCAAACTGGCAGGCTCTCTCTTACCTTTGAGCCTGAAGCTTGCAGGTGTGTTTAGCACTGAGCATGTTATTCAAATACTCAGCTCCGATTTAGCAGTTATTTTCTCCTGCTGCCACTCTACTGGCACACAACAAAGTAGTTCACTTCCTGAGTGGTGTGTTTCCAAGCGGCTTTTTTCTTAGTCCTAGTCTTCTTCTTTTCCTTTCAGCTGTTCCCTTTCAGGGGTCGCCACAGCGAATCATGTGCCTCCATCTAACCCTGTCCTCTGCATCCTCTTCACTCACACCAATTAACTTCCTTCGACCAACAGTAGTCCAATTTCCACCGGTACCCTGTAGGTCAACAGCACCGGCGGCGGTTGGTGTTAACCCGGGCCCTGACCGATCCGTTATGGAAGTCATTGTCCTGATTCGCATTTTTAATTTGGCATGTGTTTTACGTTGGATGCCCTTCCCGACACAACCCTCTGCATTTATCCAGACTTGGGACTGGCACAAGAAGACACTGGCTTGTGCCCCCTTGCGGTTGCATTAGTAGCTTGTTCAAATTATATCAGAGAGAACTGGAAACCTGGCGACCGTGACAATCAACTTTTTCTCCATTTTGTTTGAAGTTCCTTTGTATAGTGAAGTGAAGTAGAAAACAACTCTATGCTTCAGTTTCACAAGGGAAATAGAACGATTGGTTGTTGCCCGGTTATTGCTCCTGCACGTGAGAGGACATTTGTATAATGTTAAATCTCTCTCAACTCACATCTCACTTTTGAGTCTTGATTGACAGTGGGCGGTGCCAGGATGTCAATGATGGAAGGAATGAGGAACAGAGGAAGGGTCATTTCCTAAACAATGCAAAACCATTCAAGAAACCAGATTTGGAGGTAAACTGCAAAATTCTCCTGCAAATATTTCAGTTGTCTGACCCTCACCTGTCCTCCTGCCTGAACTGACAGTGAAGCGGGATCCTGCTCATTTACCCCTGTAAGAAAACACACACACACACACACATACACACACACACACATATAAACACAGGTGTTGGGTGGGCCAAGGTCCCAGCTGACTCTGCTGGGGTCTCACTCACACTTGGTCCTCAAACTAATAGGGGCTTCCCTGTAAATCAATGCAACTCTTAACCACCACAACAGCACACACCACTCCTCGCAAGGAGAGATAGTCTCTTTTTCCTGACCTCCGTCACTCTCGCCTTCCTTTTTCTCCATCTTTTTGCTTTTATGTTATCAGCTGAGAACCATTTGTCTGTGTTTGCACTGAGATGCTTTTTTTGAGCTGGAATTTAGTGGTAGTGCAGTGTCTTGATAGTAAAAAATATTGTGGGAATATCATAACTGCATTTAGTTAATATAATGGCATGCGTGTGTCAGCTTAAATCACAAGGAAAAAGCTGGGTCCCATCCCAAATTACTGTCACATCATAGATTCGCCCTGTTGGCCTTTGAAGTTGGATATGAGCACTAGTGAGAAGTACTTCTCAGTGGACAGAAAGCAGTAAATTGAAAATTATGCATGAAATACAAACTGTCTGCTAACAGCAGTGAGTGTCTTTTGGCAGTAAAGCACACAGTTTTCCATATAGGTTGGTCTGTAACATCGTTATACTAAAGTTAAACTACAAGCGTTTGATATTTTACATACATGCTGATAAATGCTGGTCATGGGAGTTGCATTGTATGAAGAAGTGCCTGCAAATTCATGGAGTAACCACACATAACTAAATTAAGTAGTTGCCCCAGCAGACTGTCACACAACTCAGACAGCTTTCTCCATTTTTTTACACAGGTGTTGAGGCTAGGGTTGGTTATCGTTTGAATTTTAACATTTCCAATTCTGCTTCCGGTCGATTCCGGTACTTTCCAATTTGTCAAATTTGATGTGCAACCTGACTTACAGCTAATTAGTTTCCCACATGCATTGCACTTTGCCTTGTCGTTTTCTTTAATAAAGTGAAGCCACACTTTTGAGCGTTTACAGCAGTCTGTCTTTCACTGCTGTTGTGACGTTAGACATGCATGCTTGTTTCTAGACAAATCGACACGCTGTTGCATTGATGCATGACGTAGACGGGTCCTGGCAGATAGACACGTCATTGCTGATAGCTTTTGTAGCCGCTGTTTGCAAAATAAAGGGCTATCGCGTTTAGAAACCAATAAGCAGAACCGAAATTAAAACATTTTAACGAGTGACCGGTTCTTGGCATTTTGGATTTGGTTCTAATTTGGTTCCCAGCATTAGTTGAGGCATGTCACAGGGAAATATATTATAAGTCTGAGTGATTCAAATGGATGCAAATGTGAGAGGAAAAGAACAAAGAGAGGATTAGGAGGAGCAGGCAACACTAAACAAGTGACTGTTTAGCCTGGATTTAAATGTTAAGACTGTTTCTGTGTCAGTGATGCTTTGTATAATTGAGCCTTGCTGCCTGCAGACTTATTCCTTACATTTACATTCTTGGGTGTTTAGCTATATTTCAATGCAGAGTGGCTAATATAATAAACAGCGCAAGGGGCAAAAGTATTGATGACATATGAGGGTGGTTTATATATATTTAAGGTTTATATTTTCACTTCAGAGCCTGAAAATAGAGATGGGATATTTGATGGACGGTAAACAGTTTCCTGTTACCTTGGGCCTTATTCAGGCAGATGGAGGTGCAGTGTCCACAGGCATGGCTGCTGTAGTTCACTGTAGATTTACTTTTTATCAACACTTGATGGTCTGCATTTTAACAAGCAGCCAGAAAAGACACGATAGCGCTAGTCTAATGTGGTGATACATGGAAATGGGGTGCACACCTGACAGGCAATGGTATGGCACAAATGTTCCTGCTTTTAAACACTTAAGTTTAAAAGGCACAACAGGGAGGGATCTTTCAAATGTCAAATATCAAAGGACTGAGGATTAAAACATAGATTGCCAAATGTGTAGGATTTAGTGGCATTTAGGTGCATGGATAATATTTATTATCTAGTGTCTCACCTGATATACATTCACATTAAGTACCTCTAGGATACCTATTATAGATATTTTGCAGTAACTGGAAAAATTGTTTTGTCCCTGATTTCAAGTCAGATGTTAAACTGGAGAAAGCTGCATTTGTTAGCAGTGAGGCTCTTTATAAATACAGTCCTTAGAGTCATAATAACCAGTGAAAATGGAAAAAGTTACCCACGAAAAACCCATTTTCAGTTTCTTGATGTGATATGTGCATCATTATAACAAGAATGAAGCGAGAGGTAAGGGGGGGAATGATCAGAAAACAATTTACTTGATCTGTATGCTGGATCATCATTTCCCACATCACAACACAATAGTAAAATGGGCTAGATTATTAGGCTAAATTAATTGTAGTTAGAGATTGCAGTATGATAGCAGAATTCAAATCTGCTGCCCAATATCAACACTGTCTGTGCAAATAGAATAAATGAGAACTATCTTTGTGATTATGTATCAATATTGCCAAGACAACACTGACTACGTTTACATGCACACTAATATTCCGATTATGGCAATATTCCGAATTTGAAACACATCATGTAAACAGCATATTCCATTTGGATATTCTAAATGAGGACTTATTGGGAATGTAGCATTTTCCGGTGAAAGCGACAGTCGTATGAGTTAGTTCCTACATGAAGCTGCTCACGACAAGGTCTGTGGATTATCTTGAGTAACTGGGTCATGATTTCTGGAAAGAGACATTGCTGTTGAGTTTTTCAAATGTATTTGTACTGTAGAAACATGGAGGTGCAACATGGCGGTCTCCGTGGAAGGGGACCCGCTCCCTCTGCAGGTAAAAACGGCTCATTCTAAGGTAATGAAAACACAACGATTCATATTTTCAGGTGATTATACACTATTTAAAACATACTATTATAATTATTATTTTCCATTTCTGCCAATAGCGCCTCCTAAATGTGACACACTGGACCTTTAAAACATGTGGGCTATGTCGATGTTATTTGGGTTTGAGGAGAATTCTTTGGACATGTGAACAGTGCATTCAGAATATGCAACTCAACTGAGGCAAAAGGCACAGTGTCACAAACTGCAGTAGTTTTTGCTGCAGTTTGTGACACTGCCTTTGCCTGTTTACGGTCAGCTCTGTGCGTTGTACACAAACCAACTAGCCAACGGTTTGCAAGGCTGCAGTAGAGACGCATGCACAAAACAAAAGGAAGAAAACGCACTTACTTTTAAACATTATGAAAGACTTTGATATCAACAGGTTTTTGGATAGATTTTTGGTGTAGCAGTAGGACGTTTGACATTACGTTAATTGGAGTATGCACCGCTGCATGTAAACAGGAATATTAGTGGAATATTCTTTTTCATTATCCATGTAAACAGCTTAGTAGGAATATTGTCTTTTAATAAGGGCAAAAACCGTAATGTTTTGTGCATGTAAACATAGTCATTGAGGGAGATGCATTCTTTGTGTGTTTGAGGCGACCATTTTAACCTTGTTATTGCTTACACTATCCTGTTATTTATCTCTTTCATTTCTTTGTCTTCATTTTGTCAGTTCCTGTTGCAGATTACAGGGGTCTGTTGATTTGTTCAGATCTGAGTCATGAAAACCAAATTGCCCCAGCTGCACATGACAAATCTTGAAATCCAGACATGATGGCCAAATTGGTCCTAAAAATGACAACGTGACCCTGGTGTTTAGATTGGATAAAAGCCTGGAAGGATTTTCCCCACACAGGATAAACACTGTAAAGCTCCTAAGATTTCCTGTTCTATAAAACCTCAGAAAATGCTAGAAATGCTTTTTCTAACTGTTGGCAGTTGTGAATCCAGAGTGACATGCAGGTGTTTAGCAACATCATAGAGTGCAACACTGCTGACTGGATTAAATGATGTGTCATACCAGACATGTTTGTAAGTTGTGGGCTAAGTGGGAGCAGGATGTCTGCCTTGACACAGTTTGGTTGGCCCATAGGGGAGCTACAGGCGGTCTGTGCATCGCTGGGAATTGTCATCATCTACATGACAATGAAAAACAGTGCCATAGCTGCAAAAACAGCATATATAAACGCTAATAGCAACAAAGCTATCCTCTGGTGGATGTCATTTTAACACATACACAGACAGTAATTTTTCTACAACACTGCAGTGATTACGAAGAGCAATAGTAGCATGTGATCAGGCTACTGCCCAGATTTTTTGTTAGAGCTCTGTTTTCCTCATAACAAGAAAGAAAAACAACTATTTATTTTTTTATTGTCTATCACAACAATCTCTCAGGTCACAGAGGATGAATGCACCTCTGGCAACAAATTACATGTGTTGTGAACTAGAATTTCTCCAGTGTATTTGTTGGCCAGATTAATTAAAGCTGAACATGGCTTTTGTGAACAATTGGTAATCAGTGTATGTCAGTGCCAATTATGCTGAATCGTGCTGAAAATAAATAGCAGTGTTCACTGAAACTGTTTGTGGGAGCTGTCTCAAGCATTGCATCTGTAGAACCACTGCAGCACTGATTGGGAAAAGTTAATGTAGACACCAGCTGAATTCCTTATTGAGCATGTATCTTTTAGTTACATGTGCCTGCCATCCATTTACAAAAAAGACAGAAAGGGTAAGGCTTGTGATATTCTACATTTTGTGCTTTTGTCAACATGCAAAGAACAACACCAACAGTGAACTGATCCTAGTATTGTCTGTGTAGCCAAAGCCTGATATAGCCTAAAGCAGCTTATTCCTCTGGGCTACATTTTTGTCCAAAAACTATTAAACACAAATCATTGAGCCACACCATTGAACTGTGTGACATGATCCTTTATTATTAACATTACATTATCATTAACATTGGCACTGTAGTTTATTTTGACTCAATCCCACATACACCGTCCAGGGTGTATGTGTATGCAAGCATGGTATTTTCCCTGATTATTAGGTTAAAAATGCTGTGCTTGTATCCTGTTCTGTGTTGCCTACTTTGTCAGTTCATTCAGTCAGTCAGTCATTCCCATTACGCCGGCTGGCGCACAGGGTACCAAGAAAATCCCTCCACTTCTGTCTGTCTCTGGCCTTCTTCTCCATGGTTCCCCAGCTTTGTTGGTGGTGCTATAGCTCTCTCGCAATACTCCTGCGCCATGTTATTTTGGGCCTCCCTCTCTTTCGTTTACCCTCTAGGGTCCAATGTAATGCAACTTTGGGAATTGCTGTTGTTTCCATTGGGAGCACATGTCCAATCCAGGTCCAGGTCCTGGATTGTCAGTTCATTACGTCCATTAAAAAGTGTGTGACAGCGATCCCACAGCAATAAGCCCCGAATCATTACTGTACAAGACGCCTCCTTTTCGTCCTGTCTCTATGTCATTATTCATAACATGCGGTCGATTTGTAGTCTAATAATGTATGAGCTCTTTGTGATACCAAAGAACATAAATATACACATAAGAAGCATTAAAGTGAAAACTTCTGTCAGTCACCAGAATTTGATTTCCCCATGTGGGTCCTGATGATGCAGGATGACAATCGCCAAAACTGTCCAATTAGTGAGTTACCTGTCAGTCTGTATAACTTCGTGTTCACACCTCTTGGTTCATTTGTAAAAAGTCAGTGTGAACAGGAACCGGACCAGAACTAAAATGCAACAATGTAACTTGGTCATTTTTTCCGTTGGTCTGGACCAAATGAACCGAACTACTGAAAGCACCCCAACACATTGTTTGTTTGGGCTTTTCATGGGATTTGTTGACCACAAAAAAATATACAATTAGCCTTATTCTTTAACAGTTTTAGTTTTTAAAAATGTAAAATTTGCATAGCAATCCACCACATCCTTGCTTAAACGTTTGAGCATCAAATATTATACTAAGAATCTACAGCCATGCTAGTAGCTCTGTGAAGTTGTACTTAGATACAGCAGTATATTTCAGTCTGGACCAAACAGACCGAAATTGCCATCTCTAGAGCCATGCCGCTAGCTTGGCTAAAAAGAAGACACTGGGAGTCAGGAGATCAGGGTAGGATCCATCTGTATGTCTCAGTTGTGCTTTCTTGACTTGATTTCCGTTAAAAGACACGGAAAGACTGCTCGTCTCTAGAGGTACATATGTAAGTCCACAGTTCGACATCAGTGGAAAATTACAGTAATTGATATTAATTTGAAATGTTTGTTCCAGGTTGGCTGATTGTTCAAGGACAGAAGAAGACAGTTTGTGGTGGTGGTCAGAGCGATTAACTTACTCGGAAAGGTCAGTGTCCTTCAACACCTGCCCTCCATCAGTGTCATATCAGTGAGAGCGGTTTGCAAAGAACTGGTTCAGTTTAAACAATACAGCTTTTTACTTTCTAATTCCTGCCTATTGACATATTTCCGGAGCTGCAGGTCATTTTGCTTTATCTCTCTATCAATATGAGTCAGAGAAGGAATCTGGGACAAAGCTGTTTTTCCAGAGTGAGACAGAAAAGAGAAAATGTAAGTGACCAGAGAGTTACACCCAACACAGCCTTTAACATCTTTGACTGATCATTAGCAAGACAGTGCTCAAGTGTTGGTGCTCAAGCTCAAGAAGGGTCAACAGGAAAGGTCCACTTGGATTTGCTTCCGTAGACATTTGAATGGCCGTTATAAATAATGAAAGAGCCTTTGGAAAGGGGTTTCAACAGAAAGGTTTACTCTGGGCGTGGAGTCTAAAGGCTGTTGAGGGTCAACAATGAAGGTCAGTGGCTGATGAGAATGTCATTAGTTTTCGAGGTCATAAACCAAAGTATTGGACAAATTCAAATTTGGACCGGATGATGGTGCTAGATGAATTTCAGAGGATCACAAATGTAATACATTTCAACCTGAGGGAGACATGTATTTCTGTACCAAATTTCTTAACAATCCATCCAACAGTTGTCAAGGCATATCACTCAAAACCACCAAAGTCAACCTCATTGTGGCGCTAGAGAAAAAGTCAGGGGATCACCAAAGTTTGAGTTATTTCAGTCTGGACTAAAGTGGTGGATCAACTTACAAACCGACAACTAACATTGCCATTCCTATAGTAGAACCACGGCGTTAGCATGGCTACTAAAAACATGAGAATTGATATTTTCAGCTTTATATTGGCAGACAATGCAACTTTTTTTTATTGTGAATCACTTTTTGCCAAAATGGCCTCAACAAGCCTCAACAGCACTGTTCTCAAACAGCTTCAATTCATAACAGGCCTACTGGGCCTCTTTGGAAAGTGTGTGCAAAGACAGACGAGCATGCTTTTGGTTAAAGTCTCATATTGCTGAAGTATTTCATGTATTTTGGTATCTTACTGTCTTGTACCAGGAGAAGTTCAACTGGGAGTATTTGAGTCAAGAATTCAATGTGGTGGGAATGTACCCAAGTACCAAACAACCTCCAGCTGTCTGAAATGAGTATGTGATATTATTAGCATCAACTGTCAGGGACTCATTTAAATACACTTTGTCTCACATTATATTTGACGTAACAAGGAAAATCCCAAACGATTTTAGTGTATTTTTAGTGTATCATTTGAATGCTCTCGCCTTTGCAGTGCACCTATCTCCTTTGTGAATGTGGCTCACGATGCGGACACAAATGCTGACTTGCTTTGATAGTCAGCAGAGCTTACTAATTCCCTGCCAGCAGCTCCAGTGGTTTTTCTTTGTTTTCCACCAAACTGCTCTCTCTCTCCTCTGTTTGTGGTTGTGTCATGTTAGATGTGTGATGGAATTCTGCCAGTTTCCCAAGATGATTACACCAGTGTGCACTGTGTTCCATCATTGGCATGGCTCAAATCCTGTCTTAGAGAAGAAAATTCATTATGGATGCGAATCAGTCCAGTGCAATCCCTTTAGAGTCCCACGATCGCACATTGTCATGCTTGCACAGCTTGTGTGTAATCATGTCAGACTGACAGACAGACAGACAGATAGGCAAACAGGTAGGGCAGGATGACAGACATGAAGCCCAGACACAGAATGGTCAGGCAAGCAGATGTACACAGGACTGGTACAAAACAGATACAAGGTTTGAACGATGGATGAGGACTTTACTCAGCAGCCTCTGAAATTGGGTTTCTAACTTTGTTTTCACATCCCAAAATGTAATAAAACGTATATACCATAAAGCATCTGTCCCTCTTTCAGGTCAAGAACTTGATCCAGATCTCCGTATGCAGAATTAGGCTTGGCGAGTACAGCAGGGTTTATTTTCTCTTTTGGCCATCAGAAACTTTGGCCAGTGAGCCTGCCAGAGGATGTTGAGCCCAGCTGTTGGACTTCATCACTGCCTGGTGTCTGTGGTGTCCACTCAGAATCCCATCTATGACCAGAGTTCTTTAGTCAGTCAATATTAGAGTCCCCATCTTTAGATGGGTCAAAGACGAAAAAGGGTTATCTAGCATCCAAAAATTAAAAGTACAATACAATTTACCCTTTTTTACTGTACATTATTTTTCATGTTTACATAAATATTTCTGTTACACCGAATTACCATGTTTTGTTACTCTGAATGTCATTTTGTCAAAATGACATATAAAATGTTATATTGTAATTATTGCATTATTAGTAGTATTAGTCTGTATCTTTAAAGACAGAGATGATTATGTAGTATCAACACCTTTGTTAATAAACATTCCTGAATACTGAGTAAATCAAAGCAAAGCAGATGTTGATGAAATAATAATTTTAACAGCAATGTCATTTTTAACTGAACAATTTTTACAAGGGGCTTGACAAAGCCAATTTAAAAATGTAACTCAGTTGTAACAGGTATTGCATTCTGAGCATATGATTTAAGAACTTACAAATGGTTATGGTACTTTAAAAACAACAGATCGTTACATAAAATCATTTTCTTCATCAACATATGTCCAGGTCCTGGTTCCTGGGTGATCAGGATTATTACCCAAAGCAGCCTGCTTTATCCTCTGAGAACTATACTACATGTGTGCTGTCTATTCCTGCATTTAGTGAACTGACATAACATACATTCTAGACTACAAGTTGCATCTTATCTTCCAGAAAGAAAATGCCGTTAGTACAAGCTATCAAGATGGGTGTTTTGGGTGGTTAAATTGTTTATCTTAAAACTGTGATATAGGGAGGTGGGACGCTTAGTGCCAGAAACTATGCTAAACTGCTCTCCTGATTATTGCAAGACAGTACTTTTCTCCTCCCCTTGCTAGCAACTCCTCTCTATGGTCTGCACTAATTTTCTCCCTGTGCCTTTATGAGAGGGCACCTTCAAAGAAAAAATGACAAAAATGCATTAATAGTAATAATAGTAGTAATTATTTATTAAGTTGAAGACGTATTTAAGCACTAAATGTCTTTCATGTATGTGATCTACAAATAAGATTAAATTTTCTATATATACACACATATTGTCATTCAGTGTAATGGATGACACTGTGGTGTAACAGAGAAGTTGTATGACATAACTTTTATTTCATTACATTTTGCAGGCTATCACCTGGCCACCTATATCAAACAATGACCTTGACAAATAAAGTTAATTGTAATTATTAAGATAAACATATGTTTTTAAAATCTAACAGGTGTTTTTTGACATTTCACTGAATGACCTGGGTTACCACATGGTGAAAAGGTGAAATTATCAAATATTTAAGAGAGATTAGTTTATCTTGCTGCAGCACCACAGGGGTCTTTGGGGTCCTCTTGATGATGTCACATTTTTGATCGCTTCTTGACTTTGTTACACTGAATGCCCACTCAAGAAATGCATATTTGGAACAAAAGTCCACAGGTTATTTCAATGCTTTCAAAAAATAGCAGGATGCTATAATTTTAGTGTAACATGGCCAACATTCATGAGAACATGCTAATAAATACTATTTGTACTTTGGCTTGGTATTTTATATGTTTATTTAAAGATGTAATAGTAAAATTGAAGTGCGGACCATTACGCTGAATGCAGTTTTGAACATTATTTCACCCATATTTTGACATTTTATTTTCCCAAAAGTTATTTAAAACAATAATGTAGATACAGTAGAATTATTTAATATATTATTATATTAAGTATTTTCTGTGCTGTATTTGAGCTAATCTTCACATTTTGTAACATTTGTAACATTCCTGGGAATCTTACTTTAAAGTTTAAAATCTGTATTAATTTTCTGTATATCTACTAATTACTTACGGCTTTTTAATAATACATCTGCACATGCTCTTTAGCAAGAATCAGTTGCATGTTCAGTGGCTTCATGTTTCATATCCAGCGTAAGAGTGTGTTTTGGGGAATCTTACTGGGAGCTGAACCAATGTGGCTCTACTTAACTTGACCCATACAATGTGCCTTAAAATATATTTTTGGTAAATCCCAGATCTTAGAACTCTAAAAAAGAGACCCAATATAGGATTTTTGGGGAGAAAAGTGGGTGAATCTCTCCTATAAATTACAGCTAGGAGTTGCTGCTCAGTAATCTGGGCTGTAATTTTGGGACATCAGCACTTGCGTCATAGACGGCCTAAAGTTATATTGCTTGGGCTTTTTTGGTGTGTGTGTGTGTGTGTATGGTCCCTGTCAATGGAATAAGTTACATGCAGGGATGTGGATGTGGGAAAGGGTGTGGATGAATTGGGAGGGAGCAGATCTATGGTGTTTCTTTACTTTTCCTTGCATTTTCTATTGATGATTGATTCAGTTGATGCTCCACCACAGTGGCTGTCGTGCTCGAGTGAGTATTTCATACAATTGTAGACAATGAAATGTTTGTCATGCTCTTTCAGAGATAAGGCTCTTCACCCAAAAATCAGTCATTTGCAGCCATTAAGTTAGAAAATGTATTTGAAAACACACCTTAATGGCTAATTGAAAACCTTTTGATTATTTTATGACTATTTCTTTTTAGAAACGCAGCCCTGAGGTAGGATCTAATGAACCCAATAAAAAGGCTCCTGTTCCAATTCCCTCTTTATTGTATTCTGTGTTCAAGTGCTCCCGCACTGTCTGCACATCTGTCAATCTTCTGATTTGTGTGTGTGTGTGTGTGTGTGTGTGTGTGTGTGTGTGCGTGCATGCAGGTGCCTCTTTACTTGTGCGTGAGCATGTGTCTTGTAAGGCAGATTATGAGTGCGCAGCACGCATTCTCTGATTTCAATCCAAAGCCGCCTGGCTGGCCCACCGGAGAGCAGCGGTTTGTATTCATAAACATCATGCAGATCGATCCCTTGATTTGTTTCCACAGCCAAATCAGTCTGGGGGTCTGCCTGTCTAATTCACTCTCTGATTGGTTATCTGTTTCCTATTATTTTGATCCAAACTATGTGCCCATGAGATAGTTGAAGTAATAGCACTGCATTGATTTATATACATTCTCCTGTTGTAGATAATGAGTCTGCTTCTTGCAATGTATTCTTTGTTCTTTCCTGTACAGAGACTCTTGGCAGAGTTGGGTAAACTAGTGGGGAGATATTATTGAAGCTGTTAATTTGTCTAATCTTACATCTCATGTATTCACATCCCAGTCTCTTTAAATGTTGTTTGTCTTAATATGAGTGCATTTCAATAACATGCTTATTATACAATATGTGCTAACATCTGAACATTTACTGAAATATATCACTACTATTTGACAAAAATGTATCTGTACTTACAACAAAAGTAAGGTCCTCCCCAGGTCCTTCATTACAGAGGAGCAGATCGGAGGGAGGTTTGGGGTTACCAAATTTGCAATGATACTACTGGGCTGCCAACATGCACAAAATTGTACACTGGGCCTTCTATCCTGAAACTCAGTGGTGCCAACTGGAATCACATTCATGTTACTCTTCCTCCTTAAATGCTTTGGTATGCCATGCCAACAGACTTAAACCCAAACAGTACACAGATAATCCGATAGTAATATCCACTTTGAAAATCTGGCAATAAATCAAACAACATGTGGCTGGAAAACGATCCCAAAACACCCCAATATGTAAAAATGAACTATTCAAACCCGCTAAGATTGATGCCAGATTCTCTCATTGAGACAGACAAGGTCTTAGTACAATTGGTGATTCCCATAGTGAAGGTACATTCTCCAGCTTCACCCAGTTGCATATGGCTTTCAACCTTCAGCAATCTGACCTTTTCGGGTACTTTCAAATTCAGCATTTCCTCAAATCAAACACACCCTCTTCAGGAATTTAGAATCTTTTGCCGGTGACAAAAATGACAAAGTGGCATATTTAGTTTTAATATGACCTCCCAGCTCCAGATACACCTCCGGCTTTGCTGAAGATTAAAACAGAATGGGAAACAGAACTTGGCATTATCATGCCTGACTAGTGGACTAAGGACTGCAAGTAATGTAATCTTGTTCATCAGCAAAATTTTAACTCATACAATTCAACATAGTTCATAGGGTATGCTACAGTAGGCTCACCAAGATATACCCAAATATGGCTGACACTTGTGACAGATGTCCCCAGGCTCCTTGTAATCTGACTCATGTGTTTTTGTCATGTCCGAGACTGTGGGAGTACTGGATGTCGTATTTTAGAGTCATCTCAGTAATATTAGAACAAGTAATAGAACCATCCCCACAGATAGCTATATTTGGTATACCTGGAGCTGGCAAAAACTTTCTGTAAAGCAAGCAAATGTAATGTAATTTACCTCTCTAATAGCTTGTCGGAGAATACTTTTATTATGGAAGAAACCGTTGCCCCCATCACCTACTTCATGGCTGCGTGATACAATGTCTATTTTGGAGTTGGAAAAGATAAAAGTCTGAACTCCCTTTCTCCAGAATGACTACCTGGGTGGGACGATTAATACAATTTATCAGCTGAACCCTACATTTTGGCAAAGCATCTCCCAACAGCTTGTTATGCACTGCATTATTCCCATACATATATGCCAACACTCTTTTAATTTTAAAATTTGTGTTTTTTTACACTAATGTACCTCATTCATTATTATTATTATTATTGTTGTCAACTGTTATGTGTTTTTTTTTATTATTGTCATTATTGTCATCATAATTCCATTCCTCAACCTAAGATAAGGAGCTCAAAGACTGGGGGTTCATTATTGGTTAATTATTGGAACAATTCATGTCACTGTATTGTTTAGGGATGATTCCTAAAATGCCCATAAAATTTTATTTAAATGTACGACTTCTATACTCACTGAGTATAAACACAAAACCCCGAATCGACATTGTCCTTTGATAAGTAAATAGTAAATGGCTGCATTTATATAGCTCTTTTATCCAAAGCGTTTTACAGCGTCATTCACACACACACACACACACACACACACACATAGACACACCGATGGCAGTGAGCTATGCAAGGTGCTGGCTTGACCATTGGGAGCAATTTGGGGTTAAGCAACTAAAACTCTTGATTAAGCTCAGGGAAATATCATTGTCACGGTTGCGTAACATTAGTTGCAGGTCTGCGACAGGACACGAACACCAGTCTTCTGCATCAAAGTCAGACAAGCTACACACCCATCCACCACCTCAATTCCGTCACATTCTGCTACATTTTCTAGTGGAAATTTGGCCCAAAAATTTGTTAAAATCGGGTTAAATCTGTACAGTGTCTGCTCAGCTTTGCTTGAGTGGAAACAGGACACGATTCTTTGTGGGAGGAAACTTTGGTGGTAAAGCTTTATATGGTCATTAATTAAGATGAAAATAAGCTGTTTCATCATTGAAAACCAGGTTTTGGAGATGCTGGCTTGTATACAGTCACATGTGATCACCTGTTGTGTTTCTACAGATAAAAGGTTCTAAGTGAAGCTCTTTATATTAATGGTATCATAGGAAAGGACTGAAAAGTAGACTTTAAGCCACTGACCAAAGTTTCACCCCTCTTTTGTGGAACACACACATGCTGCCTTTGACTCAGGAGGAAGCCAGATGTTGCAATGTTCAAATGAACACTGGAACTTTCCCTGCCAAACCCTAATTTGCTGTTTACAGGATGACTTCATTCTAGCAGATCCCACTTCTGACAGCACTCACCATATATTATGCAGACCGAAACCATCCATCACTGCTCTGAACTGCTGGAGCATCAGAGAAAACTACATTTCTGCAATCAGCTTTTTGTAGCTACATCTTAAAAAGGTGTATTCGGACCACCATGGTGAAGTCAGACAGATCTCAAGTTGTTTTGTTCTTTCAACACCAGCTCATCCCAAGAGATATTTACTGAAATGTTTCCTGTCCTTTGTTGATGGGTTAATCATTAAGGTCACTCTCTCTGCAGGCACTACTTTTCTGAGTGACAGATAACACAAAGGAGAAAATGAAATGACATTTGATATTATTTGCTTTCCTTTTCAAACTGTCATATCAGAATGTCACAGAAGGACATCTCTACATTTCAAGCATCAGTACAGACAACCTTAAAGAGACCTTAAAGAACACTGACAATGTTGAGACTTTATAGACACGGACTGACCCTGTTCAAGAATCTGGACTTTCTCATATTCCCAGTAGAAAAAAAGAACAGTTGTGGTCATCCTGAACTGAAGCGACCCCTCAGTCTGGGTAAATTGATTCTAAAACGAGACCAGCGACTGAGACCATCATGCCTAACGACCTGCGTTGTTTTCCATTTGATCATATCTGAACGCTCCCCCTTTATACACCATACATCTTGTCTGACTGAAAGAAAAACAACCTTGCGTTGGTCTATATCCACCATGTGGGATGCAATGAAAATAACTCTGGATTCAGATTGCATCAGGTAATTACTGCTACAGTCATTACTTTTATGCCTAAGTTTATCTGCTGAGGTGGGGAAATATTCCTATCAGCAGAGATGGCAGATGAAAGGCCGACATTCACTGCGAGCTGCGGCATCACTGGCGAAAGTTATGCATTTCGAGATATGCGTCTCTGCTGTCACTGCTGTTTCTGTGACTTGTCAAATAAAAGCAATTAATCTCACTGAGAATCTCTTTTTTTCAATGATAATTGTGAGAAAATAATTTGTCCTGATGACATTGGTGCAGAGAAATATCAGCTGAAAGGAAAAAACATCACCTAAAAGAGTTACAAAAACAGCTTCTTTCCATTTCTGTTTTGTCTAGAGTCTATTTCTTTTTTTAATTGGAGCATTTTTCTTCTTTCTGTAAACAATCAACGAATGTACTTTCTTCCATAGCATATTTCATTAGGTACACTTCCTCCTTTATGTGTATAAATGGCTTATTCATCTAGACAGTGACTCATGTTTAAATACAGTACAATTATAAAGCATTCAGTCAACATTGAGAGGTTTGGTTATTGTTTAACTAAACAGTAGAAAGGGTAGGACGTGTGATTTAAGAGACTTTGTACAGAAAATTATTGTTGTGCCAGACATACCGGGTCCAGCATCAACCATCCTCACACTACAGTGTGTGCAGTTTATGGAAAATCTGCAATAGCAAAAAACATCAAGCCAAAGAAAACACCATGTTGTTGAAAGAGGTCAAAGAAAGGCAAGACTCATGAAAGCTAACAGGTGGGCCACAAGTATGCAAATGCATCTCTGGATGACATCGGTATGACTGCAAGGTGTAAATTCGCTGTAACATGGATCCTTGAATCCACCCTAGCACCACAAAATGATATTCAAATGTTTTCCTCGTTGACATTTGGCCTCTACGAACCAATTCACCTTTATTTGACAGCAGCAAAGCTAAAACTCTTGCTGACAGCGTGTACAGTATCTGGGCATGGTAACAATCTTTAACAGTCCGTTTTTAGGAGAATCCTTGAGGAGAAAAATATATAAATTTGCTCTCAAGATGCTTCTGAATCAGGACAGTGACTTCATTTCAGTCCATATCTCAGAGGATGAGGTAATAAGTAAGTAAGTGGTGCTTGCAACATGAATTTGCCATCAAACACGGTCTACACAGGAGACGCAGTGTGAGCAGCACGTTAGCAGAGCAGCTTCATTGCTGCTCCAGTGTTTACACAGGATGCGTTCAGGCACAGTATTGAGTGTGGGTCACCTCGCTCAGAGCCCAATACACAATCCCTGTTGATACACATGTAAAACACAAGCAAATAGACTTCTATTCATGAATAGCACAAGTTAAACAAGAGCTGTTACGCAGCCTATGTAGACAGCTGTACTGATAAAAATAGGAGCCTATCTATTCCATCAGACGCGTGTGGGAAGTATAGCTGAAAATGTCGCTGAAACCCTGTATAGCCACACTATAGCAGCTTTGTAAGGCTGTACTTAGGCAAAGCAGTGTTTCAAACTTTATTCTAACGTGAACATGCTAACGTGCTCAATGAGAAACTGCTAACATGCTAATCTAGCAGATCATAGTTACCAGGTTTACCATCTTAGTTTAGCCTGTGAGCATGCAAACATTTGCTCATTAGCACTAAAGACAAAGTACGGCTGAGGCTGATGAGAATTTACTTAGTTAGCAGGCATTTGGTCATCAACCAAAGTATTGGACAAACTGGAATTTTGACCTGATGATGGGGCTAGATGAAAAGTCAGGTGATCACCAACATCATTAGCACTTATCCTCTAGGGACCATGAATGTCGGTACAAAATGTCATGGCAATCCATTAAATAATTGTAAAGATGCTTCAGTCTGGACCAAAGTGGTGAACTGGCCAACTGACATTGCCTTCCCTAAAGGCTTGCTAGCATGGCTAAAAATCTGCACAAATTAAGTGGTAACGTGGAATCTCAAAGTTTTTTCTTAATAAAATGGGGTGCTACCTGGTAGGGCAGTCTCTAGAGTGCAGTCCAGAAGCTGGAAAATAGCAGGGAACAAATTTAAAAAGTCTTGTTAAATCAGCAGACAGTTCTTGGCAAGAGATTGTTTGATGACATTCACAAAGTCACAAAACAGTTTCAGAAACCATTATTTCAACATGAGAAACTTCCCATTTTCTGTCCTCAACGTTTGAAAGGTTTGCTGAGTCTCTGCGGCCTCTTGTTTGCCCTAGCGAGGTACAGGGGAGGAGGGTCACAGCCAAGTCATTTCCTCTATTTGGACTAAACCCTGTGAAAACGTCCCAAGAGGCCAGAGGACTCATTAGGTGCGGTGACACTGTTGCCGCAGGAGGTGTCGCCAGGAAACCAGCTGACAGGTCCTATAATATAACACACACTTCCTATGACCTCACATCTGGACAGTGGACAGTGGCTAGTGGAGCCTGATCACTGCTGCCTACAAGGCCAATATGTCTTCAGTCATCGATTGAAATGAAAAGTACACACAAACACAGCGCATACATAAGTGTATGAGTACCTACATCACAAACATACATCCATATAAACAGGTAGCCATTTACAAATTGATTTGACCTTGAAAAGGAACAAATTAAACATACACAACATTTACAGCACAACATCTGGCAACTAGAAATGTCAGTGAGAGTTTGCTGAAAATGTCAATACCCACAAATCCTGTGACATGTGTTTACTGATATTCACATGATGCTTTTTACACACAACCACTCATGTGATGACCCAACAACCACACAGGTCAGTGATGCTTTATACCAGTTGACAACAAAGGAACAAGACAGATTTTGTTGTCTGTATTTTCCTGTCACATTGTATTCCACCACTTCCTGTGTGTGAAGAAAACCAAACAATAGGGCATATGTTTCACTTTTCAATTCACCGTCAGGGGAACAAGCTGCTCCACTTTGCACGCCATTGTTGTTCTCTGAATGATACTGTGCTCCACAGCAACACTACCTCAGAAAATCAGTTTCACTCAACACCTGATTTGTGTTTGTGGCTGCTACAGGGGAAGCAGAGGTATAATGTGCTGCCAAAGTACCTTGTTGCTAACCAAGCAGAGTACAAGGCGACAAAGGTCGGTTACAAGAAGTTTATTTTTCCTTTTGCTGAAATGTATCCATTCAAAAGAAATCTACAAATGTAGAATAATGTTGTCAAATGCCCTCATATGGCTAATTCTAATTGTGTATACAAAAGGCCTTTCTTTCCAAGTTCTAGTTCTTGTACAATGTTAACTGTCAGCTTTACTTTCATTAATGCAAAAACAGTGTTGCATTAATGAATATTCATACTCTTTTGGCTCTGAGACCTATGTTTATCTTAGAAATTGTATTGTATCTTGTTATGGAGGCATCAGTGCCACTGGTAAATCGAAAAGGGCTTTCCGAGATAAGACAGTTCCTGGGATGGTAATGGATTCTGACCCCTCGACCCATCTACGAAAATGAACAAGTCCTGGTCACATAAGACAGTGGCATAGCAAAATTCATTTGTGCATATTTGGTTCTAAAAGCCTGGTGATGTAGTGACTACTCGCTGGCAAGCTAACTGCTAACATGCTAGCCAGTCATGCTAGAGCTTTTCAGTCACAAGACATATTTGTAACATTGACTCCTGTCTCAAAACTGTCTAAAAAACATGCCTTTATTGTGGAACAGTTTATACTCCCGCAGAAGAAGGTTAAATAAAAGTTGCAAAGAGAGCAAATCCACTAATCACAGTGGAATGAACTGAGTATCACTGTTGAAATGTTGGTTTAATCAGGCCTTTATTGCCCGCCATCGCGGCTGGTTGATGTGAAAGGCATGCTTAGATACTTGTCTACCCCAAGCTCACATAAGTCAGCTCCCAAAGCATCCTCAATAAAATGGGAGGCGCAAGAACATGACATGAGCAAGTTCTTATAATTACGTTGATCACATGCCCCCTTGTGTCACAGAGCTCTGTAAGCCGCAGCGATATTAGCTCTACACACAGTCTACTAGATATACATTACGCATTAATAATCAACATCCCCAATGTGGCTGATTAGTCAAACAATGCCGGTGCAGGCTCACTCTATCTGTAACACGGCCTGAGGCAGGTCTGTTGACAGATGACTCCACAGAGTGTCCAATAATAAACATAGGACATAGGAGGAAACATGAGACCCGGTTTGACTTCCAGTCCTTACAGGTAATCCATCATCACAGTGCTGACCGGTTAACTTTCAGGGACTGATGTGGACAACATAGAATACAGTAAAGAGAGTGTGAGAGCGTCTGGCCCAGTCACGGATGTGTTATGCCCCCCCTATTGACACTCACATTGTTTCCCACTGCCTCCGCTGGTTCGTCACAGACCAGAAAGGATAAACAGAGCTCTGAACTTGGCACAAACTTTGTCCTCCTCCCTAATGAAGTGCAACCTCCCGGGCACAAACCTCATTCATCATACTCCAGCCTCAGCGTAGGTGTGTGAGCATGTTTGCGTCTATACTAAACGTCTGTCTGTATCTGCGCTTGTGTTTTCATTTTCTGTCCTACAGACTGCAGGCACCCAAATAGAGCTTGAATGACTTTAACAGAGAAGACAAAACAAATAGGCCAGTTTGACCCATTTGTTTTTTGGCTTTTGCTTTGTTTGGCACAAAACTCATACATCTAATTTCCTGTCTTTTAGATTGCTATCAGAAATCTTAGTTATATCTGATTTTCATGTGGGATAACACTATGCAGGGTAAGCCTGGTAAGTTTCCATTGTTGATTTATGTAGCCTTATGCCACAACTTACCAGTTATTCATATTGGAATTAGCTTTGCTGCTGCTGTGCCATAATATTCACATGATAAATCGTTAGCTTGTGTTTAGTCTGCGCTCAGATATATCTTAATGTAATGTTTTCTCCTTCACAGTTTGGCAAGTATCCTATGAGTTATGAATGTCTACGCTAAAAGTCATATATGGACATGTGTGTCCTTGTGATCAGCGTCAAGGTTGAGAAATTGTTTCATGCTTCAAAACTGTAAAATGATTCAGGAAATTTTAATAAATCAGAGTGAAATAATTAAAAGATGTTGTTGAAAAGATGAAGTTTGATCAAAGTCACTATTGGATGTAATACATCTTGCGTGAGGGTAAAGAGCAAAAAGAAATTATGCTTGGAGATAATTCTGAGAAATTTAAATCTGGCTTTGGATGTGTGATATCTTCCATATGGTACTGTGCTGTTTTACAGCTGTAGCATAACAAAAGAAGTTGAGCATATCCAGACATGGCTGTGTTGAGTATAATATATGAGGGCCAGTATGGCTGCTTTGTTTTTTATGTTTGCTGGGGCTTAACATTGCAATGGCCAGAACGCTGTGTCTGTTTTATTATACTGAAAAAAATCATAATTTCCCTCAGATTCTTCACATAACAAATTACATCAGTGGTCAGGTCACAAAAAGATGCCACATGTCAACATTTGAACCGGATCTCCTGAAAGTTCATCTATGTTTTTAGATACATGTTTCATGTTAGAAAAGTTAAAGAAGTAGGTTTTCCTAACACAAAGTATTACCCATGTGGTTGAGGTGGTGGATGATAAATGCATTTCCCTTAAATTTTGACTCATGTTCACAACTTTTACACTGTAAGTTACATTTAACTTTTTAGGGACCATCCCCATTTTATACTCACTTCTCATTTAGTACATTTTATGCCGTTCACTTTCAGACCACACTGACTGGCTGTGGTTGGCAATGAGCAACATCCTTGACATTATGGACAATAATTGGTTGGCAAGTTGTTTGCTGACATTGTGCATTAGGACACCTCAAATACAGCTGTTGTCAACAACTGGATCACTGTTCTGAACCAGCAATCAGCCTATATTAGCTTGTTTTCTTCAGTAAGTGGCTGTGGTATATGTGATAATACACTGAGAGGTGTCTCTACATTGAAAATAATGGATTTGGTAAAGGGGCAATATGTTTTGTCCCATATTAATTGCATGGACTGCATTTATATAGAGCTTTTATCCAAAGCGCTTAACAGTTTGCTTCTTAATTACCCATTCACACACACAAACACACACACAATCACACACTGATGGTGGTGGAGCTACCATGCAAATCATTGGCATGATTACTGGGAGCAATTGGGGTTCAGTGCCTTGCTCAAGGACTAATACTGTAAGTTAATAACCGTGACTTTAAAGCTACACTTTTACAGCATCTTTATCTTAACAATGCATCAAATTACAATGTATAAAGTGAAAGGGGTCACTTGTAGGGACGAACCCACAGAGAAATGAATCACCCGACTCTCACTCTCACCACTCTCATCCTCTACCAGGAGCAGGCAGCTGTTTCCAGCGAACAAGCTGTAATAAACTGTACTGTAAATGAAACTGACTGTACACCACCTGCCAAGCACCAAACAACAGAAAGACAAAGTTAGCAACTGGCTTGTGAAGAAAGTGGAACATTTAGAGTTGGTGGAGACCAAGCCAGAGGTAATACAAACATGACCCCAAATGGATGCTAATGTTGCTCCGTGTCTACTGGATTAAAACAATTAATGCAAGTTTAATGAAATTGTTTTAGTTTTTTGTTGCCTTATGATAACCAAAGTTTGAGTTGCCTAACCATAATCTAATTCAAAGTTCTTCTCATATGATTAACTGGTAAAAATGGTGCATCCAAGTGGGGTGGAGACAGCAACATGAATGCCTGCACAAAATAAAGCGATGCAGTACAATACCTTTGTGAAGCTTGAAGCTTGTTATTTTGTTCAGGTCCTTTACATCAGTTTATGATTGAAAGTCATAAATGTTATATTTGTGTTGACAAGATGTAATCCACTTTTTTCACATTTCTACGGGACTGCTTGTTTTGAACATCATACACTGCTTTGTTCTGCTTCTTTGTTTTGTTGATTTAAATTCAAGGCAACATCTTCAACAGTATAGTTCACCTCAGATGCCTCACCGTTAAGATAAGAAGCTATCATAACACCAGGTAACATAAGGAAAAGCAGGTCACATTAAGGATATGAACCTCTGCTTGGCTGTGTGTGTGTGTGTGTGTGTGTGTGTGCTCTCAGCAGTCTCCACAGATAACACTCCCTTATCTCTACTCCATTTAGTGCCGCCTTGCCTCAGTCTAGGTTACACCGACTGCCACCTCAGGGGAAATAAGGATACGGTTCTCGGGTTCCCAGCAGGCCCAACATATGGGAGCTGCTCTCTCATCCAGCAGAGATGAATTCATCCCAAATTTATCTCCTCACACAGATTAATTTGGCAGACTTGGCGAGGCAGGTGGAGAGTGTTGAGCAGCATCTGCGTGTGTGTATGAGATTGATGTGGATACTTCGTTTTTTTTGGGTATCTCACTTCTGTACCGCTGAAGGCCCAGGTGATGGAAAACGGAATGAGATGCCACGGTATTGTTATTTATTGTCATCCCTGTGTTATTATTAGTCTCAGAAGTGAAGGAAGGGACATATAATTTACTGTGACAGTGTAGACCTGTGAATCAAAGCTGTCATTATAGCAGTCTTTATTATAGCAAAAGAAAAACACCCAATAAGATAAACACAGATCTAGAATAAGAAAGTCCATCTTAAATAATAGACAAGTGCAGATTACTACAGCAAATTCAAATGCTATACAATGTAAAACATCATGCAGCAATTTTCTTTTATCATTAACTTAATGTATATACATATGTTTAGAAATTTCTAGTTTTTTTTTATTATCATCAGAGCCATTTAAATTCTTCGGATTTGAAGGTTTAAGACCTGGAATTAGGATTTGAATGAATGTACTGCAGAATGCTCATGGGACTCAGGAAAGGGATTGGTTTTTTTTTAGGAATGTCTTGCCGAGAGTTATGTGAGAAGATTGATACCCTTCCCATTTCTGTATGCTAAATATTAAGCTAAAGACTGAAGCAGGGGGAAACAGCTATCCTGGCTCTGTCCAAAACTAAAAAATCCGTCTTAAATTAGCTAATCAGCTACTAGCTGGGGTTTCATACAGTATTTAGCATACAGGCATGAGTGGTTTCAATATACTGTATCATACAGTATTTCCCAAAATGCAGAACAATTCCTTAAACTTAAGTTTCTAAAAAAAACACGATAAGCGCATTAGCCTCCTAGGAAACCTCCTAACATGCCTGGTGTAAAAGTTAATCTTGCAAGAGACATTCCTGTTGTTTGAAGAAAACACACATAATGAGAACTTGCTGTGTGTCTTCAAATACATGTTAAATAAATTCATGTAAATGATGCTAATCACAATGAAGTTTAGGAGAGCCTTACTTTTGACCAGTTCTAGTACAAATGTGACTCTAGCAGGAGATTTAGAGGTGCTGGAAGGTGGATTTTGTTACCATTTGACAGATCCAGGATAGCTGTTTTCCCCCGTTTCCAGTCTTTGTGCTAAGCTAGGCTAACTGGCTGCTGGCTGCATCCTTATATTTAACATACAAATATGAAAGTGGTATTGATTTTCTCATCTAACTCTCAGCCAGAAAGCGAATGTGTGTTCCCCAAAATGTCAAACTATTCCTTTCCTCAGTTAACTTAACTCAGTTAGAAACTGGTTCAGCCTTCAGGCCACTCGCTGAGCTGAAAAATAAAACCATATGGTAGCAAACACAATCCGCCTTGATCATCCAAACCAACAAATACAGTCATTTGGTGCAGTGGCTTCCCCCAGACAGAAGTCGAATGCTTCACTGCCTTCCTGGTTTAGGGTAGAATAAAAGCAAAAGGTAATGGATTTGGGGTTTGGGGGTTGGCCTAAGGTAATGGGAGTTAATCTGTTGTCTTTTTAATTAGAAAAATATGGTGAAGAATAGGGATATAAACAGCATTCAAGATACATATAGTAAAAAACATTGTAAACCTCACAGTGGGGGCAAACATATGAGAGAAAATAAGGTCTTCTTTTGAACTTTGAATATAATTCAAAGTGATGCAAACTAAAGTCCCAACAACTCACCTAAAATCATTATTACTGTACCTAGCCATTTGACATGGTTTTGTTTTTTACATCATCAGACTGATACAGGAGTCAGAGCAGCTTATTTACTGTCAGAAATGTAACAAAAGGAGCTCATGAATAATACAATACACTTGCCTAATTTATTCTGAATATGACTTTCAACCCCTTAAATACAATAGAAATCCTTATATTATCAAGTGCCACATGCTAGAAAAAGCAGTGTCTCCAGTTGCTACTTGGCAAACAATTAAAAATTAGAAAATAGCAATAACATTAATAAATTGTTTTTCAAATGAATGTCCTTTGTCTGCAGTGTTTGTTTAATCCCTGAGTAATGACTGCTCATGGAAGGAGTATAGTACATAAAATACAATATTCACAGGATAATTGGAGATGCAAATTGGAAAACAAACATACTGAAAGACGATTAACAGCAGACTGTTGCACCATGATAGCTGTCCTGCAGAAAACCAGGGACCCTAAAACCTCATCAAAGACACGACGACTCTTTAGACCGGCTGCCAACGTGTTGGTCTATGGTTTGTGGCAGAAGTTAATAACTACTGTGGTTGCTATCTGATAGTTTTCCAAGGGTGATGGGAATCTGTGTGTGTGTGTCTGTGTGTGTGAAAAGAAGACACGTCACTGGCCCTGGTTCACTGTCTGAGTGCTGGTTTTTCCCTTCCACACTGTTGCTTTTGGGACAGTAAACTGAAACAGCAAACTGGCTACACATGATTATTCTCCCGGGTTTAAATGGGGAAATAAAGTACCACTACCAATGTTTTCTTTGCCAACTGAGACTAATTCTGCAACACAGTGTCTGCATTAAGGCCTGTTCACACCAGAAAGTGGGACAACGAAATTCATCCATGCATCTTCGCAAAATATTTGGTGACTTAGAGACTACTCGTAGGGCTAGTTGGTGAAGCTGGCATGTTAACCACTAACAAGCTGGCTGGCCGAAAACATGCTAGCACTGGTCAGTAACAATCAGCTCTTTGGGCTTCTTTTTGTTTTCTCTGTACTGGGCCTTGTGTTCCCCTATGTCATTTTGCTCAGGATTGTATATCATTTCATTCAAAAAAGACTTTTATTCAAGAGGGAAAAAAGTTCTCCGAGCTTACAAGCTTGCTAACTGCCTGCTAACTGTCAGTTAGCGAGCTTGTTAGCTAAGCTGCAAATGTCACAGTAAGTTTAAACAGTTTATTCAAAAGGCATATTTGTACTATTGGCTCCTGTCAAACCATGTCTCTTTCGTGGAGCAGTGTATACTCCGACAGAGGAGGCTAAATAAAGATGAATGGTGCAACACAGCTAATAACCTATGATATCCAATTAGGACTCTCTGGCTTTCCGTTCCCTCAGAGGTTCCCAAAAACAATTTCCTGTTGGTCAATGGCGCTAATTCACAAGACAAAGTTCACCAACTCAATGCAAAAAATTCACGCAGTTTTACTTTCCCCTAGCGAGGAAAATTTTGCCATTTTAAATGTTGGTGCGACCGGCAGTTAATTCACATTTCTAAAGCAGCAGGGGAAGCATTTATGCTGGATATCATGCAGCCAGGTACCCCAACTGCAACAGCACTGCCAATTTTTGCTGCCACTGGGTCTCATGAGTCATTCATCAAAGGTTCCCACTGACAGATTTGCTCTTAAATCCTTTCACCGTAAATTTGGATTTATTTACATTTTTTGCAAAACACAGTCATTTAAGAGCTAATGTGACAGAAATATGGCATGTTATGTGAAAAAAACTCTGCTAAATGCTGATTATGAAGGTTTTATAAAAGCAAAAATAAAAACTGAGTAATGAATAAATTCCACATTGCCTTTCCCAGAACGGCTTTGGAAAGATTAAATATATTAAATATCCCACAGCATTGTGCAAGGCTCTGTTCCTAATGCTGAGGCCCAAATTAGCCCTCTGTATGAGACCTTTTGGAGCTTTAGGTGGATGTTGTTGTCTTTAGCCCAATGTGGACAAGATTAGTTATAGTGTGGGTGGTGTGGTAATGTAGTCATTACTTGAACAAGCCTATAAATTAAGCCAAATTTGTCTCGTGAGTTTCCTTTTTCCCCCAACTTTGTCATGTTTCTGTGACAAATGGATTGATGTCAGGATCAGACCCAAAGTCTCCCACTTTCTGTGATGTTAGAGGCGTTCAGTATTTTTACTGTTTAAACCCTGTATGTAATGGGGCATTTTGTTGTGAGGATTGTGTAAATGGAACTCTCATCGCTAATTGTTGAAACTGATTACGCAGACTTCTTGTCCTTCGCAAATTGGTTATCAACATTGCAGATGTTTGGTGTTGACAATTACTTGCTGCGTATTGTGCTGAAAACTAATCTTGTTTGACTCCCTGCATGCATCCTGTGAGATCAGAATGTAATAAAATACAGCTAAAATGCATAAAATCCTGAATTCAATGCACTCAGGTGAAGCAAAGGATCCAATAACCAAAACCACAAAAAGAAAGAAACAGACCCACATCCGCATACATAGATTCAAAGAGATGTTTGGCAGCTGAGATACAACAGTATTACATACAACAGCAAAAATAGGAAATATTACTAAGATTGATGATTCAGTTTTGAACTGTTCTCTTCATGTGGTGATGTTGGGGGGTTCCAGTCAATTGAGAAATAGTTACATTTTACTGTAAATGCATTCACTGGAAAGGATGCCAATTACAGAATGAACAAACTGACTGCCATTTCAATTATCTATCAAAATGCATTTAAGTGCAGAACTGTTGCAGCCAAAGGCTCCTTTGGTTCTTGGCTACTGCCAAAATGACTCCAAAAATGTTGTGTTGGAAGTCAGATGAAACTCCTGCAACTTTCCCCATGAAAACATACACAAAACTCTTCCATCTAAGTAGATAAAAGTAAACTGGAGCTAAAAAAAATTTATAATTTGTTTGTAGTTCCTTTCCTTCACTCCTTTCATCCTTCTAAAGGCCTGTATTCTCTTGTATTTCTTTGCCTTTACATCCCTTCCTCTCATTCCCTCCCTGTCACTCTGAAGCTCTCGTCTCCTGCAGCTCTCCTCCATGCCACTGCTCATGAGCACAACATTCCTCCTCATTTTCTCAATGGTCTGCCCGTCCTCCTGAGGCTCTGTCAGTTTCTTCTCCTAGATCGCCGTCTCCTTCTCCGCGCTTCACCCTCAAACTCTGAGTCTCTCAGTCCTCTGGGTCATCTTATCTCCCTCTGCTGTCCTCTGCTCAGCTCATCTATCTGTCACTTAACCACCAATCTGGGCGACAGATAAAGACATGGGATGCTCTGACGCGCACACACGCACAGGAAAAGAAGGGTGAATTGTGTTAATAAACCCTCTTGGTTTCTTGTCGCTCAAACTGTGTGACTTCAACACAGACCCCCAGACAAGAAATCTTGTATTTCAGCCTGTAGAGTTAAGCCACTTCAAGATTCTTCATAACTGTAGATTAAATTCTGGTGCAGAACATGCTCCTGTAATATCTTAGCTTGAGATATGAAGGTTATGCCATTTTGTGAATACATTAATTAACGATGGAAAGAGTGAAATTGTAACCCCTCTAACTATAAGCTGCTCTTGCCATGACACTAATTCCAATGTGGAAATGCAGAGTGGTTATCCAGAGGGATGTGACATTAGTCTGTAAGCCTGACACTGATAAAATGCTGCTGATAATTTTGTAAGAGTGAAAGAGTCTCCAAAGCAGCACTTAGACCACCATGTGATGCAATAACACCCAGCCTAATAACGATTATAGCAAAAGGGACATTTTTAATAAGGGAGTTTGACTTGAGTATGTTTTTTAATCAAGATAGGGTATTCTGTACCATCATGCGTTTGCCAGCACAACGTAACTGGGAAAACAATTTAGTAAGAGATAAATGTAATTTCTAGGAGACAGGGTTTAACAGAAGAGTCTGTTTTCCTGGCCACAGGGGACAGGATGGTGCTGTGTCACTCAGAACCAACACAGAAATCTCTACAGTGGTCCAGCATCATTTAGTTTGATTTTAATTGCATTGAACATACATAACATTACTATAGCTGAAATTGCCTTCCACTTTTTGCTATCCGGTTTAATCTCTTTTCTCAGCGAAGGTCACAACAAACACATTCATGCCACTAAAAGTGTATATTTATTGGTTCAAGCTGCTCTTTGATTTAAAATAGAACTGTCTTATCATCCTAAACGACAGACAAGAGTGTCCCACCCCCCTAAGTGAAATACTATTGCTTCATCCTCTATGCCTGAATAAAACCCTGTTGTTTGTTGTTTACATCTCCTCTATAAGAGGTCTTTCCTGGTCCCAGTTTACATGTATATCACTGAGATCACTTTATTTATTTTCTACAGGTATTAAGATCTATTTTAGTTTTGATTTTGTCTATATATTTTTGTATGATTTTTCACAAACAGAAGTCTGAAAATTGCCCCAAATTATAAAGTCAGATCACATGTAGGGATGCACCAATCCTGCATTTTCTCTCCTGGTAATGATTCTGATACCTAAACCGAGGGTATCTGCTGATACCAAATACCATTATGATACCAGTAGTCTCTTTTTCCTAACGTTTAAATCTGTATACCTTCATGTGTGGAACTGATTGGGATCAGTCCAGGCCTGGGACGGCACTAAATGTTGAGTCAGGAGCCCGTTGTTACTTTAATTGTATAAATTGTTAAAGAAGCTATTTGATGTGGATTAGTCACATCTGGCTGATACCCGCTTTGCTTTAAAAGGCCAGTATTGGCCCTGATACCGATCCACCAACTCAGAGCATCTCTGAGCACACGTAGTGAAAACACTATTTTGTTAGTTATTTCAGACATACTGAGGCATCATACAGCAGCCTAGAAGAGCACAGTTGATAACTGGTGGTGAAAGTGCAAATAGAAAACCAGTTTCATTCTGTCTTATTCAACTCTTTGAACCAGACACCAATTTAATGCCACCACACTGCAACAGTTTTTAAAGGGATTTTTAGGACATTTTCCATTAATCTTCGCCATATACTGCACAACTGTCACAGACAAAAAGCCACCTCGCAAACCAATTACATGTCGGCGCAGGGAAGGAAACACAGCGGCGCAGCAACTCGATGAGATGGATGACAAAATGAAACAACAGAAAGAAAACAAATTACACTGTGTCAGCGACGGCGTCAAAAACACCCAAAGGGATGACGGTGGAGCCGCCTCACACAGCTCAGCTCGCCTCCCAAGCTCGGCTCCTCCCCCCCGTACTTCTCACAGCTGCTTCTCTCTGAGTGATGAGTCAAGTGAATCATTCATTGGCAAAAACAAACAAACACATTTGTTGTAGAGCTGCGGCATTATCACCTAGTTTCATTTTTAACAGGTCCAGTATACTTTTTTGAGAATGAAGTTCTCTCTTGAGCGGTGGCTGCACCAGTGTAGAAGTATATGCCCATCATATAAGAAGTAGAAACCTATATCCACTTTAAGCAGCCTATTAAGTATAAGCCCACTGTGTGTTACACATTGTAGTAATCTGTATCCAATGTGCAAATATAGAAAAAAGAAAAATATCTCATTTACATGCCTACAATCTGGGACCAAGTTTTGACAATCTGCATTTTAATGCCAGACTGAATGATCTGCACACAGAGAGCTCCAGCATGGATTCACTCTCATAAAGATTTTATTAGAAAGCTATGCATTAGCTTGTCTTATTATCGTCTGCAGTCTAGTGAATGGCCCATTTTTATGGCCCCTTTTAGCCTGCTGCTCTGACATTACATCAGTTACCTTGTCATCTCTATGCACTCCTCTGTTGCAAAGACTGATCATTTTTGTCTCTTTTCTGTTTAATTCTTTATTCCTTCCTCTCTTATGTTTCAGCCCAAACACACACAGACACACACCTCTCTCTATCAATTTGTGCTCCAGATGTGATAGCCAGAGTGGTGGACTGGCTACAAATTATTCATGATGTAATTAGCCAGTAGGGAAATCATATTAGAGAATCTTAACTTAGACCTCAGGGAAACTTTAAGCACTTCATCAAATAATGGGCCAGGCATCCAAATAATATTCCTGACCCATTTCTGCTCTCCCATGGGTGAGACCGCTGCTAAGAAACGAGAAGAATTTCATGTTTGATCCTCCAGCCAGGTTCTGTTATACCAACATGCAAATATGACATAATGCGAGCTGCTAAAGATGCTGACTGTAATTGACGATGACTGCGAGAGGATAATACATATATTTTGGTATCTCATATCTTCAAATCTACATGTATCACATGCATGTTTTGTTTTTACTTGAAAGCCCCTAACAACTACCCTCTTTCTTCTATGCCTCAGGAACAGGCTTCTATCAGACTACATTACAGTATATTCCTTCCATTCTAAGGATGGTGATCTTGGTGAGTCAATAGCCATGTTTCCATCAACGTATTTTTATGCGCATTTGGAAGTATCGCATTAGAAACAGTTGATGGAAACGTCCTCAATTTTGCAAGAAAGTTTTTACGCTACCTTGAGGTGGTTTTTGCCTTATTTGAAAGAGTTAATGCGCTTAATGGGAGATGTAAACACCTTTTCCGAATAAGTTCTGATGTAGCGAACATTTACCTCACATGACTGATCAGCTGTTTCCGCTCCAAGAGAGGAAGTAGAAGAAGCTGTTTCTGTTCATGAAGACCTCTTGCCATTTTTTTCTCGTAGATGGCCATGGCGACTGATTTAGTTTCTTCTTATTGTTTTTTGAGGTTTAACTGGTTTTGTTTCCAGTTCGCGACCTCTACTTCTTCTACTCTGTTTATTACAGCCATGCGTAACGTAGCCTATACTACCAACTTCTGATGAAACTACGTTTTGCGTAGGCTAATTTATTCGCTCCAAACCAGTTGATGAAAACTCGCCTAATTCACATTTTCTTTTTCTTTTGAGACATTTCAGAAGTTGCTTCAAATTCGCTTGACAATTAGATGGAAACAGGGCTAGTCTGTCTGTTTATTTCAAAATTTAGTAAAGACTTTTAATGGTTTCCAGAGGGTGATTTCTTACAATATTTGTGAACCCCCTGACCTTTTGACTTTATTAGATTAGAAATACAGAGTTCCAATCCAATCCCAGTGCTCTTTTTTCTCCAGAGTTCCTCCAAGTGGTTTAGTATTGCACTTCCATAAAGCTGGGACTCACAAGAGAAAGATTAAAAAATAATGATTAAAATCAAAGCAGCAGGGAACAAGATACACTGACTTTTAGTTTCTACTATGGATCAAGCTCCAAAAACGCTGAATCCTACATTTCCCATAATGCAACTCAGTAGTATCTGTCATTAGAGTTTGAAAGAAGTGGGCCTTTAGGAGACAGTTGGGGGACCAACTGAACTTAACTTCTTGTTAAAATCACTGGAGTGCCCTTTGAAAATATGTATACCTAACTACGTGGAACTCACGTAGAACAACTTGTGACTTCATGAATGTCACTGGTAGCAAAAACAATGAACTATATAATGACACTGACAATGGATCTGTCACATCATGTCCAATACCTGATCTGCTTAATAAGGTATCAGATGAGTACATTCATGCTCCCAACTACACCCTTTTCATATCAATTATCCCCTCTTGTGTAAAACACAAGACAAACTACAGTTTCTGCCAGACTACTGGTAGAGCTCTAAGAACAGAAAAATTGTCAGTATGTTGTTTGTATCAACAGCATATTCTTATTTTGGGGTGCAATGAACATTGCAACTTCTTTGTCATACATCAATAATGTGATACTAAAGGTGGCAATGAGGAATTCGGAATTTTGGAAAGCATAATTGCATGGCGTGTCCACATGTCTAGCTTTGTGGAGATTCAAAACTCTCCAGGGGTTGCTTTCTGACAACCTGTCATTGTGCTAGATTTGTGAGTTCCACCCTACACTGCTACTCTTCTTACCGGTGTATTTAGGCTACACCCATTTTGAGTTTATCCTGTAATCCACATTGATTCCCTACACCAGGCTGTTCAACACTACTCTGAGCGATTTCCCAGGCAGCTGACTGATAATTCAAAATATGTGGTTAAAGGGAATGTAAATTCAGCAAACATTTCAGCTCAATCATTGGAATATCATTAGATGCCTCACGAGATCCATTGAACACAGAATGTAGTTATATAATGCAGTTATTCAAGCATTTCCCTCAATCTTAGCTGTGCAGTGAGTGATGACTAACGGTGTACAGTAGCGTGATGCTTAGTTACATGCTAGGAAGAGCACAGGAACTGGTGGATTGGATGACGGTAATTAGGTGAATAATTACTGGAGGGGATAAGGGAATTGAAACAGGATACAGCTCACTGTTTTAGTTTATAACAAAGTAAAGTAAATCCCAGTGTCGACCTGGGTGGGGGGAAGGAGGAAGAAGGTGTGTTGTTGAAGGAGATTTAGAGTAAAAACATGAGCCACCTGTTCTAGATCCACCATAAGGGTTTTAGAGCCCTACCCCTCCCTCCTCTTCCTCTGTCCTTCTAACAACAGCCCTTTCTGCCTGAGATCATCTTGGCCTCCATGAAGGCCTGCTGTGTTGTGTTTGAGTTTGATATATCTACATGCTAACTGGATAATACTTTGGTTGTGTAGCAAACCAGCTTTACACATCTGGTGAGAAATAAAAGTCCCCAGGATGGCTCCTGGAGGGGAAATGAATGTTCTTTTTTATACGCTGTCCTATTAGTCTGAATGGTATGCTATTAAAAGGTACACTCTTACACTCCATATTTTATTGCCAACTGTTCTTTTCTGCCTTTTGCTGCATCACTCCACACCTCCTCAAAGGCAGCTCTGATATTTTGGGAGGCCTTTTGGATGTATTGATGGGAAGAAAATTCTCACCAGTTGCTTTTGTACTTTGTGTTTTGTCCCCTTAAAAATAATGAAATAAAAGCTATATTCCTCTTCCTTTGACTTCCGTTGTTTACCCGGAGCCGATGGCTGCCTTTATTTCACTCATAAATCTCGTTGTCAGCCTTTGACTGGTAGATTGAGCAGACAAAATGGGCTGCTACTCTGAGCCTAGAAGGAGTTTGTTCCACGACATTACACCGCTGTTTGCAGGATGCCTCCATCCTGAGAGAAGTGGCTCTGTTTCAGCAGGGAGACAGGAAAAGGGAAATATATCCAAGAATGCAAGGCCTCGCTTTGCACGGTTGCAGGACATCAGTCATCATTTTTACGATGTTCAGTCGTTACTTCCTTGGTTGTGCGACTTTGTCTTCATGCAGTTTCCATACTTAGGAAGCTATAACATTTGGGTCTGCATTATGAAAAATGTTTGTTGATAATTCTGTCGTTTTCAAAGCACTCGTGGAAACACTGGCACACCAATGTTGATACAACTTCATTCCAAGACAGAGGAAACAGACTTATCAACAACTGCCAAGGCTTTGAGATTATTTAACCTCCTGTTACTATTATTTGTTCAGTGCTTATGATGTCTGTTTATGTGCTGATTCATTCAAAAGCATACTCTATGGGATTCCTCTAGGCTTTTTGTCTTTGCTACCCACCTTTCCATCATGTCAAGAGCCCTGACAGCTTTGGGGATTGAGGTGCACCTCAGGACTGAATGGGCTATTAAATGAGCACCAGCTGGTGATCTGGTGGCAATGTTACAAAGCGCCTTCGATGTTCGATTCAGCCCTGTCTTGCATGGTTGCCTTGAAAGCCAATTCTTCTGAAACGCATTTTTATAATAGAAGGCATCTGGATATATGTGCATCTTCTGACGACCCTCCTGTGACGATCGCAGACAGATGGAGCAGCAGGGAGAAGGAAGTATGGAAAGGGAGGGAACGAGCCAGAGAGAAAGACCTGATGGAGACTAAATCAGAGAAAATGAGAGAGCATGTGGATGAGGAAAGCAATGTAGGAGATATGAGCGATAGAGGCGAAGCAAAATGAGGAACGGGGAAAAGTGCTTTGCATAAATGATCCATCTGCTGAGGTGTGTTGTGGCTGTAGGGAAGGAGTTTGTTTTGCCCTTGGGATGTCCTCATCTTCTAAGTATAAGCTCACAGCTGGCTCCACATTCAGCTGGTGGTAGCCTCAAATTTAGGGAAGTAGACCTGCAGTCAAAAAGATGACTTTTAAATCCCTGAAACATTTAAGATTATGCTGGTGAGGAAATTAATGGCACTTTCCCTTCATGAAAAACATTTGACAAGGTGCCTTTGAGCAATGCAAGCTCCTTCAGCAAATGTGGCTAAAACGAAGGAGTTTGTGTTTTTGAGAGGTCGTGTACTATTCTGCCAACTAATTACAAGACTAAGAGTCTACAGCCATGCTAGCAGCTCTGTGAGGCTATACTTAGACACAGTGGTGCGTTGAGGTATGCTAATGTCAGAATGCTAACATGCTCACACTGGCAATGTTATTTAGCAGGTGTAATGTTTACCCTGTTAACCAGCGTAGTTTAGCATATTACAGGGATACTGATTTTCAATGTAGTGAGTCCCCGGGACCCACAGATGATCATTGGAATGGGTCCCCAATAAAATTTGTGGTTTTTGAGAAATTGTAGTGTTAAACTCGTGTTATATGGTGATAATTATGGTTATTCGTGTATGCTGAAAATGTATCTGAAAATTAAACAAATAAAATCCCAAATCTGTAAATACACTGCAGACACACAGCAGCTGACAGAAAGAGGAGGTCATATTTATTTAGGAGTCATAACACCATCAAGCACAGCATGTTTAATTAGGAAAGTAGTTTGAAAACACGCACACAAAGGGCAACCATTACAATTAGCTGATAATTAGCCTGATCAGCCACCGTCAGTAATAAATACAAACACAGATTATTAGACTGTAAACAATTAATCAAACCAATAACTAACCGCAGTCAGCGTCAGACAAGCGTATCATACTTTAGTCTTGACAAAACATTAAAATATATAGGCTACACACAGTATTAGCAGTTTGAATAAAACTGATGCTCCAATTTTGACCTGATGATGGTGCTAGATTAAAAGTTAAGGTATCACAAAAGTTACTACAATTCCGGCAAAGTAAGAATCCAAACAAAACTACCATTGCTCTCATAGAAGAAACTGCACATGAAAATATGTGCCATAAGCTCACTGTACATCAGCCTCTGTCTCTTTCTGTGCCTGCTTTTAATTTGTCCTCATGTCAGCTCATCATGGCTTATTAATGACTGAGAACTGAGGCCATTATACTATTGATGATGGTCATTCATTATGCCATCTTGGTCTGCAGCTCAACAGGATAAGGTCTCCCCTTTGCTATGTCTTTTAGTGACAAAAGCTAAAGAAATGGATTCATGGAAAGAACACTTTCTAACTACTGAGATGTATCCAAAGTAAAGAGAAGCAAAACAGTCTCTCAGCAGCTCCCCTCACACTTCCCTCTGGACGTCTGAAATGTGGCCTCCTTCCCTGCTTTGATATGGGCTCAGAGTATGGGGGAGGCCCCTCAGGTAACCAGAGCTGGCTCTTTCGGCTGCAGGGCCAGGCTTTCAGAGAGAGACAGATGTGTCACTGAAGACAGCCAACCATGACCTCCAGGCATGCCAGACAGCCTGGGAGGGTCTGACAAACAGCTACCAGATCTCTGCATGAGAACACACACAGCCACCTGTTTTTATGCTCTTATAATAATCCTGCTGAGAGAAGTTTCATTTTCAGTCTGGAAACTTTGAGAGGGAAGTTCTTTTCTCTTTTCATGCTGATTTCAATCTTCACCTTCTGAAATGAAGCATGTAATGTGGAAAAATATGGTTAAATGTGTTAAAGGCCCTGAAAACGAACGTTCTCAATCAGCTTCTTACTATGAGCGATGGAGTCCAACATGAACACAAAGTTTTATATTAGCCGCTAATAGCATAAAACACCAGAATCTGCAACCAAACTGTCATTTTGGAGTTGCACTATGGGTAATGTTTTGACAAGAAGGAAGAATGTGTGGAATAAAACAGTCAATAACTGGTTCTGCTGCATATTCTGACCCTTTTTTCTTTAAACTGTCCATCGTGAGTCAGACAATGTTACTGCAGTGCAACACTAAATCAGTGGAGTACTGTTTTATTTAACTTTGATTGTTGTTCATTTTGTCATGAATATTTCATGTTATTGAGAAAAAGTTAAGATTTCAAGGGCTTTAAGCTACTCTGTGCCATTAATTGATAAAACAGTGATTCATACTGTCATAAAAGCTGAAAAGATGAAGAAAAGCGTGCCAAATGCTGAAAAACAAATGTCATTGACAGAAAGCATGGACACACTTTGAGACAATGACCTATACCTATCATCATTATAAGTAATTCAGCATTATTCCTTTACTTTTACCAGTGTTTCCCACATATTGACTATACTTGAGCAAGCCCCTCAGGTATATTAATGGCCGAGAATGGAGAGAACGATGCCATCTGCAATCGTTTAACTAGTGGACAATCTCCCCTCACTCGACCCCTCGAGTACCTGTTCGTTCTGCTATCGCAAGAAGGGTCTACAGACAATCGCACATGCTCTGCAGAGAAACACAGAGAGAGAGACGTTCTCTGGTATTATGGTAGAAGGTGCGGACACAGTGGATAGTTTACAAGTACGGACCAGGTAAAGCAACTCCTTTTCTCATTATTGTGTAATTGTTCTCTGACTTTGGTAGTAGCTTCGAATTCTATGAAAGAAAGCGGCAACTATGCTGCGTTGGTAGCTACAGGACTCAAGAGTGTATTCAGCACACGCAACTTGACAACTGCGCAAGATGCAGCAAAGTTGTCCTGGCTAAATATAAGAAAGATTATAATTTGTTGTCTCTTCGGGCTATGGCAGAAAGACACAGACTAACTTTTGCTAAGTTTAGACTACTAATTTTTCATGCATTTACTCAGCAGATATGAGTATTCAAAAATATTTTAAGAGAATACGGAGGATGAGGAGGAGAGATGCACCACAGGTATCTTAGCCAATGTTAGCATTTAGCATGAAATGGCAATAGATAAATGTATAAGCCTCAATAATTACATGTGTCAGTTAATTTGACATGAAATTACTAACTGCAGTCAACAGTGAGACGAAATGCAGAGACCAAACTAGATTCAAGCTTGTTCTCAATTCCAGGGGTCAGTCAGCGAAGCTGCAGCAGCAGCACGTCCCAGTGTGGTAGAGGCAGATGCAGGTGACCAAGCAGCACAGTTCCAAGCATTCCATTCACCGAGAGACATAGCATGACAGAGCACAGACAACTCCACCATTTAAATGCTGTGTTCTAACCAAGGCAGCATTTTCAGATTCCAAGCATCACAAATCAGGATGGAACCTTGACTGGCTCAAAATCCCACAGTTCAAGCATTGACTCGACCTCACCCAGCATGGTACGAATGGCATTTGCAAGGCCATATTTGTAATCAAACTTATTTTTGTAAGAAATTAACGTGTTTTTTTAGGAATGTTTTGTCTAGTGTGCAGGCAAAACAAGCCTCCACTAAAGAAAGGCCCCTTAAAATAGGCTTTCATTTTCCACCAGCTGCCACTGGATCTGGATACTGCAAGTTTTGTGTGTGTTTTTAACTTTGAACCAGCACTGGGACGAGGTGCTGCTGATATAATATATACGCAATCAAAAGCCACCTCACGTAATTTAAGTATCCAGGAGACATTAGGCTCGTTTGACATGAGCCAGGCCTGAGCAGAATCGATCACCGGCGATCGCTGCACAATGCATGCCAGTTTGATTTGTGTCCGACTTGATCCTGACTCGCTCAGATGTCATGCACACGTGGGCAATGATAACCTCATGAGATCAAGGTGGCCACAGTTTTTAGAGCCAGGTGCTCTCCACCGACTGCAAGACCCAGGGCATGATGGGAAATGTCTGGCTGTCGCCTGATCAAAGAGCTGATTGGCTCTTAGGTTTGACCACAAACACCATGTTTTGTAGAAACGTGTAATTGTAATATTTAACACTAGATTGTAGGATATTAGTCTCATGTTGTGCAATGGTGTAATCTGTTAACAAACATATCTTGTGCGGTTTATAATAATAATAAAGGTGATTTATATAGCACTTATTAAAACAAGCAGACATAAAAAAGCATAGAATACACACATTTCCACATATATATAATTCCAAACAAATATAAATAAATCAATAAATTAAGATTATAAGAAAGCCTAATAGCAACTTGATGACAATTGTTGCTTTTCCTCCCCATGTGTAGCCTATGTACAGTAGCCTATGTAAATGTGAGAATGTTTCATTAGTTCAATTTCTTAAATTTATGGTCGTGTGATTTTTAAATGGCAGTGCCTTTACATACATTTTCTATGTAGGCTAGAATTATTGAATAAATGACTTCCAAGAGCTAAAATCTGCCCTCTCTCCTCAGTTATAACAGTGGCATCGTTAAACAAATAAAAAGTTATGACAAACAAAGACCACTGTGAAAAGTAGATGAATTATTATTGTTTATTGTCCTATTGAAAAGTGGAGGGATCTCTTCTGCTTCAGCTTCATCAGCGATCAAGAACACATACGCAATTTCTTCAGCCATAATTATCCGAACACGGTCTGCAAACTAAAGGTAGCCTACAGATAGATCTAACAGGATGTAATTATTTTGGTGACTTCCTTGAAGGCTGCTGGAGACTGACCGACTTGACTGCAGCTTTTTGTTACTGCCCCCCCCCCCCGCCTTCCAGGCGACACAAATAACAAGCAGCGCTCATTTTCAGGTTGTGGTAGGCAACTAGTGGGGCCTTTAGCTCATTTCTGCAACCTATTAACCATGTTTGGCCCATATAATGAAATATTTCTTTGCCTTTGGTCTAGGCTACTCAGTGATGCAGGATTTTGAGCCCACCGTTATTGAGCATGAGGCCATCATAGGGGGATTTAAATGCCTTAACTGGCTAGTAAAGAATGAGATTGCTCACCACACCAACTACCTTAAGCTGTTAAGTCTAGCTCTGGTGATTCTGGTTAGAATTCGGTGAACTTCGACTGTCAATCAAAACAAATGAGGTTCTACAGCCAATAGCGTCGCTTTTATATAGCAGTTGCTATAGCAGCTGGCTGCTATGTATAGCTCTAGCCAATCATACGCTAACCTTATTGAATGTGTCTTTCTGTTGTGTTCTGTTGTCCGCTTAACTGGTGGATGGCATGACAATTTTACCTGCCACTGCCAACAATTTACCCACATTTGGCAGGTGCTAATTTCAGACCCTGACTGTATGCTCTTTTGCCCTGCTTTGGCTAATCTCTGAAGGACAAGACACAAGCTCAGATCATGCAGCTGCTGGCCAGTGAAAACAATGAATGGACAGAAATATACCCAAACCTCTGCCTTCTAGCTGCAGCAGGGCTGGTCGTCCCCGTCTCCAGAGTGAACTGTGAGAGTTATTTTTCAACCATGAACAGGGTAAATGAATTTTATCTTTCTTTCGGCAATAAATATGTTTTGTATCTAATTTATGTATAGTTCATTTAAAGCCAAGTGTCTGTTCTTCATCTGTTTTTCAGGTCAAAACTGACCTGAGAAACAGACTGAAAGGGAAGTACCTGGCTGCATGTCTGCGAATATTGATAATGGACCAGCACCAGAGGCGTTCCCATATGCACAGGCGTTGGAGCTCTTCTCTGAAAAACCTAGAATGATTAAGTGCTCTGACAAACAGTGCCATCTTTGTACACACTAAACAGTGTTTTATTCTTAATTTTCTTTACTTTGTACTTACTCTTCTCATGTGGGTAGATGTAGGGGAGGGTTGGGGTGGTTGGATCTGTGAAATACATTGTGTTAAAGGTCACAAATATTTGTTGTTTGTCACATGCAGTAGACAGATTTTGTGCCAGCAGGTAATGCTGGCCCTTTCCGCCGGCTACCACCACAAGTATATTTCAGACCTGTGGGAAACACCTTCAAAATGACTTCTGGACACTTTAGAAATACAATGAAATGCATTTTTCTCCTATATTTCCATGCGAATGATCAGTAAAACCTGATATCTTTGGTTCCTGTCTTCCTTCAATGGCACTCCCACTTTTTGTTGAAATGCCTTAATGGTAGTCGAGGGCATGCCTGGCTAAACCAAAAGTGGAGACTACTGATCCTGATGAAAACAAATTGGGATGAAGAAAATCATAGTTTCTGGGTAAACTTAACTTCAGTGCACTATTTAGAGGGGGTGATTACAGCAACAAACTGTTAAATCACTGAAACTACTAAACCAAGACAGAAATCAAAATAGTAATTTGTTATTGAGGAAAATGTAATAATAATGTTGCCATATTTTTTCTACTACCCAACAGCAATGAGTCGTTATGAAAGTAATGAAACCCCCGTTGATTCTGCACTCCAGAGGATCAGCATACACTTCTTTTTCTGGCCTACAGATGATGAGCTTTCAAACAGCCATCACCATCTTTACACTAAACCTTGCTGTGAGGCACAAGCTATTTGATTTGCAGAACAGTTTGGCATACTGACTTGTGTATGTGGAAGGGTGATTCAATAACTGGGGCTTTACACATTATAGTTAAATAGGGTCATTTGGCAGCCTGTGTCTGCTCTCCCACTGTGTATCTCCGACAGAGATCGATAAGACTTATTCTATTCCATTGACTTTCAATTGCGTTTCTCTCAGTTCTCCTGTTCCCCACCAGCCAGCAAACCACGGACTCATTACAGAGCTGGGTAAAGGTAACCAGGCCTCTGCAGCCAATGCATTATGGGCTGAATGCCCGTGGGCAAAACGATCTCATCCTGTTCATGGTGCTGTAATGACAGGGCACTGGTGTTTATGCAGTAAATTTGCCTGCCTCAGTCTCAGCAGTAACTTTTCTTGTCAGACAATATTGACTCACTGAAATCATTCAGAGCTGTCTGAATCTCTGGTGAGGTCATACCGTGTGGCAACTGATGATGTTTCTAAAGCAATTATGTACTTATAATAGTAATAATTGGTCAAAATCCAATAAAATGGCTCCCTTAAGAGGTTGAAATCGCAGAGATGCTTTTGATTTGATTGAGGTCAATATAGACATACTTTTAAAAAGCCACACATCCTATATAGTGACAATAATGTTTTACATGTAATACATTACTGTAGCTCTCGGAGAATTTTTCTACATTAACTGCAGAAGGCAATATTTATAAGTAAAAATCCTGCTGTTGTATCTCTAAACCACAAAAAAAGGGCTCCAGCCCCACAGCTGTGATGTTGTAGATTCACCCCACACACAGTAGGTGCCATAAATAAATTCGGATGTTTGTATGGTCATTACATTGATCGGAGCACAGTTAGTGACAAATTGAAAGTTAATAGCTAAACACTGACAAATGTTTTGTCCAGTTGTCCATGCACATATCCCCCCATCAGTCCTGTGAGGCCAACTAACTAATATCACTTTCCTGTAAGTAGGACTAGGAACACAGTGCAAACCTGCTGTTTGGAGCCGGCGTTAACAACACACATCCCATCTGTTCCATTAGTTCAGCAAAAAAGGTTTGAGGTCCATCTGAGCAACCACAAAAAGAAAAACAGATTCATCTCCTTTGGAAAATATTATTAGGCCTCCATGGCTGTGTGTACACAAGGTCTGCGTGCTGCCAAGCACACAAACACAGATGAGTTTTTACTGTCTCTTTGGCCTCAAGTGAGAGGTCAGCTGGGACCATTCCCTCCTCCTCCCGCTTGTTCTTCTCTGTCTATTGCACTGCAAAAAGTAAGCACCTTAGTTTGATCTCTTACTCAGTAGGACTGTTTGAACAAATTTAAGAATTCAGTGAAATCCACATAGCCTTATCCTAAACTATGTTGCAGAATAAAAGTTGTTCTGTTCATTCATGGTGCCTCGCAAGAGTGACATGGTAACTTTACTGTAAGGCAGTTGAATTTTACAAAATCTGCAAACAGCCCTACCTTTATCCACAACTTTTCCATTTATGGTGTCGAATCCAACATGCTTCCACTTCTCAAATGGTTTTAGTGTCATGATTATGATTATCCGTTCAACATGTCTGCGTGCTAGTTTTCGTTAGCAAAGAGAACAATAGCGTGGTTGAAAGCGACAGGACATGCAGCGGGTCAGACCCTATTACTGATCAACAAATATTTCTCTTAAAACTGCTGAAAAAAGGAATGAGATCACAAATTTTACCTCATTGGCAAATTTCCTCTAGTTGCCTACACTCTTTTGTGTTGTTTATTGTCACTATGGGTGATTTTCAGTGCATTTATCAGGTTTTGAGATTTACTTTTATCTTTACCAATCCTATGTTTTTTGGAGTAGATTAGCACTGTAGTAGGGCAGAACTGATCTTAACTGAGTCTTCAGTTCTTGGCACATACATGTAAAAACTGCCACAATTCACATAAAAGGCATGTTAAATATAAAACACGAGTAATATCTTAAAAATGAATATTAATATTAAACATTTTTGCAGTGCTCTCTCTCCCTAAGCACGCTGTCTCAACATTTGTTGATCTATGACATCTTTCCTTCCACGTTGCTTTTGGAAAGTAGGATGTCAAGGGGAGAGACATTTATTAAGGTGGCCTTGACATCAAATGACAGTGTGGAAAAAAAGTAGGAGAGAAGAAAGAGAAGAGAGGGAGCAACAGAGATGAAGAATCAAGGCCATTTGAGAGGGTGGAAGAAGGAGGAGGGGACGTGGGAATTTACGGCATATGGATGAGACAGTAATTGTGAGAGTGCGCGTTGCGACACACATGCCTGTGCATGTTTTGCTCATGAAGTTGATGGAGATTGAGCCATTAAAGGCATTATCACCATTCTGCTCAGGGGGACAATTGATGCCGACGCAAACAAAGACAAAACCATCTCAACCTGTCTCTTTGCCATTTATTATTGTTAGGATGACAGCTGCAGCACTCCCAGTATCCCCACAAAATCCCCCAAGTGTGTGTTTCTGAGAGTCCCTCCGTCTCACACTGTATATTTCACAAAGGAGGCAATTTACGATGATGTGAGGGAGATAAAGCACAGGGAAAGAGAGGCAAACACAAGACGCTGTTGGATGAAGCAAATTTCATCTTGGCAGAGAATGGGTGGCCAGAGGGTCGATGGTGTTTTTGTATTCCAGATGCTCGCTGGAAAATGGGCTGTCGTCTGGATTTCTATGTGAACATAAGAGGAGACAGTGGAGGGACTGGGGGAGTCCCAATGCACGGCTGACTCTCTCTGTATATATTTGTGTGCATGTGTAGATTCTTCAACATTTAGTAATCTCCGGACACCTATCCAAACAAAGTTTCATTGTGCACTTGTTTATGCACGCACACGCTCGTCTGTCTGCAGACTTGATTTCCTGTGTGTGCGTGCATGTTTGTACGTGTGTCCGGACCCCTAGGCCACAGTGTTGAGCACTGAGCGCTGAGTCAGTGCATTACTGTCATGGCAGATGTATCCTCCGGCCTGTCCCCTGGCTCTCACTGCTAGCCCATAGAGATGCATTCAGCTGCAGCCAGCGGCACTTTGCGTGATGAGCCTGGGCAATAGCCTCAATAAGGACTAATGGCACCATTTGGAGAGAAAGAGGAAAGGAGGAGATAGAGGAAGGGATAGAGGGAGGAAGAGGTAGGAGGAGAGAATTACTAAAAGGAGGAGGTGTAGATATAAGGATGGTGTGAAGCTGAGAAGAGTAATAGTGGGGAGAGATGGGTAAAAGAAGGGTAATATTGGTGTATACTGAGCTGTGTGTGCACTCAAATTGGCAAACTGCTGGCAATTACTGATAAACAGTAATGTTCTCTGACTACAGCCAGCTCAGATACCTATCATTACCCTGGTGAATTTATTATGAGACACTGAGAAAAAAAACTGAATCCATTTCACATCGACATTGAAGCAATGACTTGAGCTTCGTTGGCAGCTGAGTCGATGGCACGTGTCAGCCGATGGCACGCTTTTAAAACCTTCACTAAGGCCTGGCGCTGCTGCTGATGGGAGGGGGCCAAAGCAGGGGGTGCCATCTCATTAGCAATTCAGATCCATATTGCTGGGACTTATAAATAATTAGCAGTAAGGCACTATATGGAGCCAGGCATGCTGCCATCTCAAAAGTTAATCAACAAAAGGGTGATTTATTTACATGGAGATCACATGGTTCAGTCAACACATGTTGGTTAGCCAGAAAAAGTTTCACTTCACAGTTGATCAGATGCTGACCCCAGGTCAGTAAATAGAGCATCAATCAACAATCTGCCAATACATTTCTGGCTTGTATGTAATACCTTAAAGAAGTGGAAAGCTGGACCAATCATCAAAATAATGGGGAGTGGAATGACCTTGATTTGCTCAGGACCTAAAATCTCTCCTTTTTTTGTTTCCAAACCTGGTTTTCATTTGAATTTTTATCACACCATCATTGGTTTATGCAGTAATTTTGGCCAAATATCTTTGGGTCGCTGTTACATGCCTAACACAGCCTATAAACAGCTGTACTGATTAAAGTAGAAAGGTCTCTGTTCCGTCAGACGTGAGATGAACCACTGAAAAAACAGCTGAAACGCCTCCTATGTAGACACAATGTTACACAGAAAGCAATGGAAACAAGCTGCAAGGTGCTAAGAATGCAACAGCTCTTTAATTAGAGCTGCACTATATGGCTTTTATGGTGAGCAAAGAGTTTCCAAACCTTAAAAAATGTTCAACTTTTTAGGAAAATTGGCAAATGACATTAACCGCTTTTTCCCTAGTGAATCCCTTTAGATTGGGTATTGCTGTATATAAAATCAAGTATATTTATCAAGCTAAGCACTGCAATCATATGCAGCAGAATAACAGAACAGAGGATACCAAACAAATGTTTAGACTCTATGCTCTATTTTGGTCTACCTGCCAGTGGCTGGTAAACAGAAAAAATTTACCGACCAAAATGCAGTGCATGTTCTGCACTGAAAACTTTCACTTTTAATACTTTCAGTACATTTTCCTGATTATACTTACATACTTTTACTTAAGTAACAATGTAGGACTTGTAACCTCAGTATTTTCACAGTGTGGTATTAGTACTTTTACAGAAGTAAAGGATCTGAGTACTTTCTCCACCACTGCCCCTCTCTGCCTCAAGGTAAACAAACACTTAATAATTATATGAATTAATATAGTTACTATGGTTTCTACCAATTTAGGTTAGCACACCCACAGCCTAACTGCACCTGTGTGTTACTGGCTGAGCTTCCCCCTTTATGGAAGGTGGCCCTGTGGGTAACCTGTATATGTGACGTAGACTCGCAGGTTTGTTGTGGGAAGCGAGTCTCTCCCGGTGCGTGAGAGAAGTACCAGCACGTCACAGAAAAGTGTATGCTATAAGGGGTAGTTAAGTTACGTTAGTCAGTCGTAACGTGGCTGAAGAAGCATGATAGTTACTGAAAGGCTGTGTATTGTGTCCGTTGCAGGCGTCCTCCTGCATTCTTCACAGCAGGAGGATAAATGTTACCAGCAGAAACACTGAGCTAGCTAGATAACCGTAGTAACAGTGGACAACGTGATAAATGGCCTCACCAGCCTTCTTTACTCTTTAATTACAGACTATTACCTGTTCAAACCCTTCAAAACCAAAGCAAGTAAACTAAAATTATGTTTGCATTAGGCACGCTTGTGCCCATCTCTGTATTTTATGGTTTTGTTTGTAAGTGTTACCCCGTGCACACTTGTGACATGAGTGTTTCCCAGACGCATTTAAGATTAATCATTTGTGGTGTTGCAATTTGCTCAATAATACTTCTCTTATCAGCAAAGCGGACTACTAATTTCTGAATATTACTATTCTGATAATGAGTTCTTCCGCTGAGGGTTGACTCAGTCGAAAAGCTTTCTAATCAGGAGCTGATCGCCCACCGACCTGCTGCAACCACTTCCACTGAGCTTGATTATCTCGGGGCTGATTTCCGGCAGCACAGCAACACTGCATGACTTCGCCATAATAAGAGATCACTGCTGACGGCTTTGACTGCTAATTAAGATGGAAAGGAAGAAAGGAAGGAGAAAGGAATGACTACACTGAACTAGAGTTATGTGGGTATAGTTGGCCAACATTTTCCTTTGTATGGCTTTGATTTGTATAGCTTTGTTTCTCCTTTATCACTCGGTTATGGTTATATTATAATTATATCGCTTGTATGATGTCTGGAGCTGTTGCAGGTGTTTGCCAGCAATTACATCAGTGGGCTGGAATCCCGCTGTGACTGAAGGCCAACAGTTTATTTTGACTGATCAGTCTCATCATTTGCCTCACAATTTAACCTCAAGATACTGTATGGCTGAGTCTAAAATCACCCCCTAATTACTATGTAGGACACAATATTTACTGTCAGCCATTTTATTTGAGTGTCCGAATTCTTTTTTATCCCCCAACATATTTTTATTATTTTCAGAACAAAAGGCTCATGGTATAACAAATGTCATGTGAAGCCATAACATATGGGTAAACATGGCTGTAAAAAATATATGGTTCAAAGAAAAAGAAAACAATAGTTTTGACAGTGATAGTATCTCATTAGGTAAAGTATACTATCCTCTGACTCTCATCGATAAAGAATGGTAAAAGGTGATCTAGTATGTGGCACTAGGCATAATTTGTTTCCACTCTGAAGGGTATTGGCCTTTCAATAGAGTGTGTTGGAGCTCTGACGGCGCTTCCAGATCTTAAGAAATGAGCCCTTATTATCCTTAAGGACCGCATTTATCCTTTCATGAGGCAAAACACTGAAAATCTCCCTGTACCAGAATGTTACTGTGGTTGGAATATCTTTAATCTATTTTAACAGAATGCTTTTATGAGCAAGGAGCAAAAGTTCGTCCAGAAATTTGTAGTGATTATGTGACAGTGCTACTTCAGGGCAAACCTAGTAAGAATAGCCCTGGATCCTTTCTTATTGTAGTCTTAAAGATCCCACTCAGTTCTCAAGCTGTGTGACTCCAGTATCGAGCAATCCGATTGCACCACCAGAAGTAGTGGAAATGAGTCCCAAGGTCTGTTTTACACGTATGGCAAATGGGAAAGATGGTTCGAGACATTTTGTGGAGGGCAACAGGGGCTATATGAAGCCTATGTAATATTTTATATTGATTCTTCGCAAGTCTATTGTAAGTGAAGGTTGATTGCACCAGATGTACCGCCTCCTGCCAATTTTCTTCATTGTATTCATTAACCTAGGTCACCTTCCCATTTTCATGAGAATTCGGTTGTGTCATATTTCTCGTATGAGTAAGGTACTGAATAGAAAAGGGATATTACGTAATTTAAACCATTCTGCTCATGGATACTTTTCTGCCTCACTGAAGATGGAGGTGTCCTCTGCAGGCTGTGAATTAATAAAATGTCCGAAAAAGTGATCTTTAGGGAGATTAAATTTGTCTTGAAGCTGCTGAAAGGACATTAGGATGTTATCCTCAAACGTATCCCCTATCCCATGAATCCCTTTGTCACAACATGATTCAAATAAAGAAAGCCTCGAGCCGGGTAAAAATTCCTGATTATTACAGATGGATTTGACACCCCGTCTGTCCATGTATCTGGAGATCTCCTGCCACACTTATAGGTTTGATAATCAATGGGTTATTCTTAATGGATTTTATTTCAGGCCTACATATCACTAAGCTAGACAGGGACTTGTCCAAGCATGTCCAAGAGTCCACACAAGTTTCAAGTCTAAGATATGAATGTAACCAATAGGGATGGGGATCGAGATCTGGTTCTATAAGGACCCGGTTCCAAATTTCTCAAAACCTGAATATCAATAAGGTAAATGAGGCGGCAAGTAGCTCCCTTAAACTTCATTACATTTTTGTTTTAATTTGTTATTTTCTTACCTTCATTACTGAAGCACTTATTACTTATGACAGTGATACAACATCAGAAAAGGGATTGGATTAAGTGCAGGACCTTGAGACGATCACTGCTCACGCCATCTCCCGTACTGACAACAGACCAGCCGGGCCAAACGTCACCGCAAGTGGTGTGACCAAAACAGGAAGAGAGGAAAGAGAGGCGGCATAAAAGCTAAGCTACCCCAGGTCGGACCTAAGGCTATTCCACTACCCAGTCTACTCCTGGCTAATGTCCGGTCGCACGAAAATAAAATGGATAAGACTCAGACTAACTCAGCAACGGGAAATCAGAGACTGCTGTGCCCTCATCTTCACTGAGACCTGGCTGCAGCACAACATCCCAGATCCCAGCTATTGCACTCGACGGGCGGCGCTTGTTTCGTGCTGACAGAACACAAGACTCTGTTAAGATGAGAGGAGGCTGTGTTTACATCAATGATGTTTGGTGCTCAAACGCAGTTTAAGTGGATGGACATTGTTACCCAGATGTGGAGTTTTTATTGTTAAGATGTCGACCATATTATCTGCCCAGAGAATTCACAAGTGTTTTTGTTGCTGCTGTTTAGAGCCCGTCCGGTTTATCATCGGCCGATACTATCAACCATATTGGCCTGTTGCAGATATATTGGTATCAGTGTATATGTTATCTGACATGAGTCGATATAAAACTGTTTTATTTTCACTATATTAGGCAGAAAGAATATCACGATATCACTACAGTGACAAGCAGTGTAAAATGAGAGAGAAGAAGCAGCTCTCGAGAACTCGTGTCATACCAGTAAAATACAGCTGGTGTCATGACACCTCATTAATGGTTAAAACTATAAACCAGCACAAAAATGACCAACAAAAACCACCATGTTCTGAACAGACACATTTCAAACGCTAACAAAAAGTAACATTTGCATTTTGGAACATAAGGCAGCTAACTTAACAAACTGCTTTTAGCAATAGTCAGTGAATGCTGGAAAATGTGGGCCGTTGCTATCGATACACTACTCTCGGCACTACACAGCACATGTAGTAGAGTTCCGTGTGCACAGCTGAGCCGACGCAGTGGAGTCAAAGCGGTGTGTTCACAGGAAGTGCTAGCTAATTTGTGAAATACATTACTGGAAAACTAAACAATCAACCCATCATTTTCCCCTTTCAGAATCTATCTAATCTCTAATATTACTAATATTACTGTCCCTGGCAACTGTCACGTCACTCATGCTTATCACAACTGTTTGCTGTATTAGCGAGGTAGCTAGCCAGCTATTGTCTGTCAGTCAATAGCAGATTGAAAGGTAAGCATCGGAGCATCTCTTCACGCTACGTTGTTACCCAGTTGGTGAGATGCAATGCTGGAAAGTAAATAAATAACATATCCATATTGGAGTCACAGGAGCCTGTTTTTTCACCAGATACATTGAACGTTTCCGCTGAACGGTTATAGCAGAGGCGCTGTTTCTCTCTTGACTCAGAATAAAGCTGTAGCATGAATCTAGCTTGATAGAGTAAGTTAGAGAATATGTGATTTAGTAGAGAGCAGTGGTGGAATGTAACTAAGTACATTTAGTTCTGTACATTAGTACACTTTAGAGGTACTTGTACTCTACTTGTGTATTTCCATGGCTTTTTCTGCTTTTTCACCAATTGACTGATACTGACTGATATTGGTCAGGCTCTAAAAATAATGGCCAATGAGTATAATTAAGACGTAAGGGCTGGGTTTACTATTTACGTGCATGATTATATGAGTGTGCATAATGTAGGGTTCTATAACCAGCTTGAATGTAAAACTCTCCAAGCATGAGTGAGAGTGAGCGCACGCTCATGGATGTATATGAGACGTGTATATAAATATTCAAGTGCATGAAGCACAGGTTATGTACATGCAGAGACAGCAGAACCTATTTCTTAATGTCCCCATCCTACAGAGAAGAGGGGTAAAAAACAGAGTTGTACACAGACACTTGAAGGTGTAGTCCTGGTTGTTGTGTGTAAAGCACAAGCTGGCTGGAAAGCGCATCTGGCAGCAAATCCCTTGTATGATGAGACGCTGGCTAACAACACTGAACTCCCGTCAAATCTGCCTCACCTGGGCAGAGAGGTCCTGCCAAATGTAGATTTGGTTTCCGTTGTACAGAAGCTTGCCTTTTTCCTTGACTGCTGCCACGATCGTCTGTTTGTCGCAGAAATTGTGCAGCTTGATTATCACTGGTCTTGAATACTTTTCCTTCAGAGGGATGAGAGATCTGTGCGCTCTGTCGATTTTAATCAACCCTCATTTGGTTTGCAAAACCAGTGGACTGGGGAGTCAGGATATAAAGAATATAGCTGGTTGTTGTCCCTCCATGCCTTCCTTCAGTCCAATGATCCAATGATCCTCTCTCCTCTGTGGCTACGGTTTCCACTGTCCTCGGCTCTTTGTCATAGAATTTTCACTTTTTTTTAGAGAGCCACAATCATATTAGACAGAGAAGTTGCGTATGCCTCGGCATCCGAAATACATGATTCTGCCTCTGTTATGCACTTGGTGTTGCTTTCAATACAGTTGTTTATCCCTTCTGAGTTCTGGCCAGGGTATCACGTTGAGTTTGGGTCAAATCTGAAGCGGACGTGTAGATGGCCAACATTAAACAGCAAAACAGCAGTCAGAAGCAAAAACTAACTCCAAAAAGCAAACTTATATTTGGTGGTGACGGGAGGTCGGTGAAAAAGGACCTCTCACGTTGACCGCATCACGTCGACCCGTGTCTGAAATCTGTGTGAAATTTAGCCACTTTATTATTTCCTCAAAAATCCCCACAATGGAACAAAAAAGTAATGTCCATGGCATGTACACTACTTTGTGCTAACAATCCCCACGATGCAATGCGTCACATTTTGCCGATGCGAAAATTGAGTCGTGCGACTCTACACCTGTCAGTGATGACGCAAAATGACGATGATCCATAATTGTTTGAAATCTCAATTTACTGCTCACTTGAGTGTCTATTATTTATGGAGTAGTGAATGAGTGATTGAGGGAGTGATTTTGGACACAGCCTCAATCTTGTTTCAGATCCTGCTGAGTGTAAAGCAGCCTTTGTTCCACTCAGTCCTGCCTCTCCATACTGTACATTAAGAGAGTGATTTCGTAATTGCTTAATTTCTGTGGCTAGCTGAGTAACCCCGAGTCTAGACCGCAAGCGTATCAGACACATTTTTTACTTGCACATCTCACTCACGCAAAAGATACGCTGTCATTTTAATCCACACCGGCTCTGGGCAGGCTCGTGTTAGCTGCCCAAAAAAAAGGCACTCAATAAATACTTTTTATAGCTATGACAGAAAAACTGCTTTTGAAAACAGTAGCCTATGTAATGTAGGTTGAAATATGAAAAAAGCCTACTTGTTGTTGGTTCAGTGTAAAATTATGAATGACTTAAGTGTCAATCATATGCGTCAGTGTTGATGGAAAAATAGATCAGAAATTCTCACACATATCAAAGGAAAACTGCACAGAAAGTTTGGCTGGTCCTTTGCTGCTCAAAGCTTTAAAATGCGCAGACAGGACTGAACCGGTATAGACAGTCGCTTCAGTGTCAAGTGAAAGCTGTCGTCAAGCAACGTGATGCTTGCGGTCTAGACACGGTGGGAGTGAGTTCTGCCCTAGCTTTTCATGTTTTTGTGTTTTACCCTTACTAAATCAATATAAAGTTTTGAGGACTGACATTTGTGTGTTCTCTGCACTTGGGTCCTATTCTGCGACAATACACAGAAATACTTGAGATACTGCAGAACCATGTGTCATTATTGCTGATGCATGAGCATGCATACACAAACACATTGTTGGTTTGTTGTGCTAAATAATATCTAATGAACTTCATTTCAATAAACTTAAGCCACTGGTGGAAACTGTGCATGCTGTTTGGAGAAAGATGAATGAATGGAGGGTTACATGGCATCCCAGCATCAAAGTTTCATTGCATGAGGCGACGTGTTGTCTCTGTTCTGTATTCAGCTTCCTCTTCCTTTAACAAAGCATTCTCCAGTACACCAAACCAATCCCACCTCCCAGCAAACAGATCCGCAGTCATTATGTTCCCATTAGCTCTTGCTAACGCCGCTGCTCCAAACATTATCACGCCTAGATGCTAATGTTATGACTATGATTATCATTATGTGTTCTTGGTGCTTGAAACGCACACACACCAGCGCAGAAGACCTCATTCCATTTCCTTCCCTGCCGTGAAACAAATCAAAAACTTGTTACGCCGCCATCTCTGAATGCCAGCTCTGCTACCTCACCTCGCGACATTAATATCAACTATCGATAGGATCCAGCCGGGAAACTGTCAACTGGGGCCTACTTCTAAGATGGAGTCAATTAGTGGGGAGGACGACCTTTTCAGATCTCCAGTTATTATCCCCTCACTAAAAATCCTCTGGTTGATGCTAGTTTGCCCTAATAGCATCTCAGCTGCGCTACTAAGTAGAACTAATTTACATTTATGCAAGAGCATGAATGTGTGTGTGTGTGTACATGTTGTAAAGCCTTTCAGTTGCTCAGTGGAGATTTACACACTGTGATAAAAATGTTTGTATTCACAGGTTGTTTTTCACCTGTTGAATTGTTTTCCTGACAAGGTTTCAATATTATAAACCAAAGACAATGTAATTGCAATGCAATCTGCTGCTGCAGCCTGAATAATAGCATAACAAACAGATGTTAGTGATTGGTCATTTGCCAAACACAACTGTCTTACTTTCCTTACTTTTTCCTAATGCAGACATGCAGAAAAACACTGAGACCAGAATGGCTATACAGTCACCTTTTCACCTTTCCAAAACCAAAAATAAAAGAGCAAAAGTGAAAGAGGAAGATTAAACAGTGTGTTTATATTCTGCTTTAACGTAGGCTGCAAATGTTAGCATGTCCGGCTAACTATCTCACTACTAAATGCAGCTTTAACTTGTCTTTTAGCACAATATGTGTGTACCATCAAGTGCATATTTAAAGAGAAACTCCACCAATTTTACACATCAAAGTGTGTTGGGGAGTATTATCGCATATGTAAAAAAGTTTGTATAAAGCCTTTCGTGGTTCCAAAGGTAGCTGTGTGATATCACTTGAGTCAGAATCGGTTGGGGCTGAAGACAAAAAAAATCTAGGGTTGTGGAGTTAAAAAGAAGTGAGCTTAGCAGACCTCTGTGGCCGACTCCTCATCTCTGCTTGAGGCTAGAGGCTCGTGGCCACTTTACACGCTACCAGCAGGTATGTAAAAGCTGGATTTGTAATACAAATGCAAATTTGATTCACTTAGGTACAGGGTGCACCACTCGCTGTTGGCATCAAAGCTGTCTTTCCAAATAGTCAAGAATACAAGCTTGACAGTGTGATTTTTTTTTTTAGAAAAGCAAAGCTAGTTCAGTAGGCCAGTTCAACCTAATGAACATAAACGTTATCAACGTGTCATACCTTCTACTCTCAGTTAATTTGTTCTCAGATCAATCCTCGGTACTTTACCATAGCAGGTAAAGTTTTTATGCAGTTTTACTTGTAGTTTATGTTAAGCAGCTGTGGGGAGAGGCTTCACTTTTCCCTCTTATTTCTCAACTCATTAAATCCTCCATTAGACTTCAGGCCTTGCAATGAAGCACAAATTGCATGCTGTAGCCTGTGAACAACAACCTCGGATCTCTCCGCATTCTCAATCTTCTCTTCACCTTCAGCTTTCTAATAACGGTCTTAAGTTAACATTAATTTTTTCCCGGGGCCAAACACTTCTGCTGGTGCTGCCTGCTTTCTAATTGTAATAATAATTGTGGTTCCGCCTAATCTCAGCCAGGGCTGTGACCCCGGCCCGCTGTGAGCGGATTTGAGATAATGAAATAATTGCCCCAAATGCTTCTTTCCCAAGCAGCCGCTGAAACCTGAACCCTCAGACGAAGAGGCATCAACATTCATTCGGTCTCTATTAGCGGCATTTTCCACTTTAATTGAAATTTAGATTGTTGTTGACCCCCTGGGTGAGGTTTGGTGGACCAAGTTGAGGAGAGGGAGGATAGTATGCAACTCTAATGGGGTGGGTTGGCTGGAGAATGCGATCTATCTATCATTGTACATATGTGTGTGTGTGCATGTGTTTGTGTGAACGTGTGTTCATGCTTTCATAAAAAGAGGAAGTCCAGATCATCTATCTTTCTGCAGCCACTTCTGCATAGTATGTGTTTGTGATGATTAGTGGTGAACTTCAGACACACACACACACACACACACACATAAAGGACATGTATTCCATTTGTCTCAGCAGCCAGCTGGATATCACCATGCATCATTTATCATGCAGGAGGCTGGTCCAGGCTCTGATGCGAGTAAATATGAAGATCATTTCTGATTCATTTGTGAATGCCCTACATGACAGTGCAGTGGGGTCTGTTTAGGACAGCGTGTGTTTATATACTTTTCCACTCTTGCTTAACAGGACCTGAGGGATATCAGTGGAGCTGTATGAAAGAGCACCAGTGATTATCCTGCTATTAAACGATTACTCCATCTGCCTCCATTTCAGCCTCTCTGTGTCCGTTCTGTATATCTGCCTCACTAACTAATGGGAGAGGAAAAATAAATGTATAAAATTACTTACAACTCACCGTATGTCTCTTTAAGCCAGTTTAAGCAGCTTAAGGATTTCAAGTGAGTTATTGCAGCAGAAATGTAGGCTAAAGCTTCATTGTTGGCGCACTCTGAGTGCTTTAAGAACATTTGCAGTGGGACTGAAATAGACATTATACGCTATTTTATATATCAGATGTTTGGCACTTTAGAAAACAAGTCTGAAAATTTAAACTGTAGAAAGTGAATCCAGGTAATGGCTATTGCCCTGCTGTAAACAATTACATTACAATGTCATATTAAGTACTGTTTGCAGGCATTGAAGTCTTTAGGTTTGTTATTCTGTAGTAAATTATGTATAAGGATGCAAATATCATTAAATCATCTACCATGGTTACATGTGCTATGTATTAAGTTAATAGGCTCTATCTCCATCAAGGCACATAATGGAGGTTTGCATCGGTAAAGTGACATTTTTGATGCAACATGAGCTTAACTGCAGTCAAGAGGGAGAAGAGGTGCGCCATTAAACATTACAGTGCAATTCTGGTATTAAAATAGTACTCCACCGAGCATTGCAGCCCTGTAACATTCTCGGACTTATGATGGACAGTTTAAAAAGGGATCAGAATTGATGCATTACTCCATGCATTCTTCTTCCTTGTCAAAACCTGACACTGCATTACCCACAATGCAACTCAACCACCGACAGTTCAGTCAGAGATTTGGGTGTGTTATTCTAGTAGTGGCTAATGTAGCCTTGAGCCTCTGCTAATCACTTCTTTCTAACTCCACACCCCCAGATTTTCTGTCAAACTTGTAGTCTTCAGCCCCAACCAACACTGACTCAAGTGACATCATTTGAGGCAATTTATCAGATTTCTCGCAGCTCCCTCTGGGGCCACAAAGGGTTTTATTAAAAAAAAATTGTATATAGTAGTACTCCTCAAGCGTCACGGAAATAGTAATAAAGCATTTAATAAATTAATATTATTATTATTTTATTAATAATAAAAATAGCCATTAATAAATATATTTAATTTATTTATTAATCTATAAATAAATAGACAAAATTACAAAGTAATTCCTTATTTGATATTTTAATGGGCAATAAAAACAGAAATTATAAAAAGAATTCTATATTCGATTTGCTTAGTCATTTAGCTTCTCCATTTAGCCTTAACGAGACACTTTGAGCCTTGCGCTGGTAAAACGAGGTAAAACAATGCAAATTAGCTGCTGGTAACAAGGTAACACACAGATCAAACAAAGCTTGCTATCTATCAGATGCAATAACATCATTACTTTATGATTTGGAACAACAGGGCAACTTTTGGCTTCCATATGGAATATCCCAGAGACCTCACAAAATGCTAAATAATATTTCACACATATTTCACACACATTTCACAAAGAGATTTCTGGCACCACTTTTCTACCACATACATTCAAAAATGAAGGAACACATTTTTTACATACTGCCCCATTACTGTGCAACACTGCATCATTCATGGGAAACACTATATTTACATTATAGTTGGTTATATTGCATACAAGTTCCGATATTACTGAGAGGAATCACTGAAACATGAAGCCAATAAGAGGATTCCTCAGAACTGGGCCCATTACTGAAGGGCACGTATAATGTGGAAACAATAGTTGGGTTAGATCGATATTTCTAGAGAAATTAGTAAATGAGATGTCTTTCTCTTGCTCTCTCTCACAAAAACACACACACACACACACACACACACACAGATGCATTCAGCGCTCAGGCCCATTGTACCAGAATTGTAGTTATAAAAGCCATGATACAACAGCATGAATAATAGTCATTATGAGTCCACTTCAGGGCCACAATGACCACAACCTCAGGAATCAGTGAGTCTGAATTATTCAGGCCATGTAGAGATGGGAGAGTGGGAGTGAACATCCTGTTCGGGGATAAGAGATATACGGATGACATATAGCGGTGGATTAAATTACAATATAATTGCAGCAGGTGGATTTTGTTGTCTATATCTTCATTACCTGACAAACAAAACAACCTCCCCATTTATTTTAATATCAATAAAGTTGTTTATGGCTATAGGGGAGCATTTATACTTAAAGTAGGGACTGGAGTAATTAAAGTGAATCAGAAGGGAGAAATAAAGTTTAAGTGTTTATTTAAGATTGCCCATGTTCAATCACAGCATGCGAGTGATGAATGTGTTTAATATTTGGCCTTTCAGGGCAGCTTTTACAGTGAGGCTTCCACCACAGCGCCTTAGCAAAGTATTACCAAAGAGCTATTTGAAGTGTTTGAAATAAAGGACAAAGACAAAGCATTTTTCTAAAACTCCACAAAACAGCCTTCGTCCGATGAGTTCTGTGCTGAATGGCATTTAGATCCTGGTTCTTACACCATTCATCCCACTAATTAAACTGACTGGGGAACAAAAGCCAACTTAGCCCATCCAGTTTCCTTAATTGCTTTTGACGCAATGCACAGATCGTCAAAGATAAGATCCATAGTCAGTGTTAGAATTAGTACAATTTTTAATTAGCCTCTTTTATAGAAGTAATTTTCATGAAGGCAATAAGAGAGAGACAGGGATTTTTTGTGACCACTGAGAGCACTCAAGTGAAGGACTGACCTGATTCCGATAAAGGCACTTTCTTTATTACAATGCTCAACAATATTGCAACAGTATAACAGGAAGGCTAAAGCAAATATAGATCCATTATTATAGTTATCATGGTCATTGTGCAGGCTAAACGGCCCTGGCCATCAAATTACCTTTTCTAAAAAACCCTGGGCTCACTACTATACATGGTCAAGTTCTGCAAGATCCATCAGCTCCAAGAGCAAAACACATGACAATAAGCTCAGCTGTAGTTATATACATAAATGTCTCAGCAAGTAATATGAACATTTTTCTATGATGAAGTTCATGGATATCACCTCACTTTTGGCAGTACAATTAGAGGGATGTTCTTATATTTTTGATTAGTTCACAGTTTTAATCTAATCTAACAAGCTTAAAATGTATTTCATTTGTGATTACAGCTTTATTTTACTTCATGCAAATACTGCAGGTGTTTGCATAAAGCAAAATCTACAAAAGCCTGAAAATGTGTAAATGACCATTGGTCAGCACAAAACCGTTTTTGAGCTTGAAGGTTCATTCTTGACCTTGGAAACAGCAGCTTGACAAAAAAAAAAAACTACATCTGTGAACACCGGATGAAAAACAGTCACAGCATCAGCTGGGAGGGGGTCAAAGGTCATCGACCAGGAGTCAACGAAGGGTCAAGGGGGCCATCCACATCCAACAACAGAGATCATCTTTGAACAGAAACAGGGGTTACCCCATAAAAGACATGGCTTGGGCAATATGACGGTAGATATTAGGCAATACCGTTTCCACCACGGGAGCTATCCCTTAGCGTCTCTGCTGTACATTTGAGGCAGGCTATGTAGAAAATCAGGGCTGGATCCTCGCGTGATCTCGGGAATCCAGCTGCCTCACAAGGTAAAGTGATCTGGGCAGCAGGACTGCTTACCACATTCTCACGTGACAGTGACAGTTGGTGGTGGTAATGCACCTAAGCCGGTTTGCCAACCAATGCAGAAGAAGAGTGACAAGAAAACATGGAGGAGGAGAGTGAAAATATAAATACAGAGCAGGAAGAGTTGTTTTTGTTTTTATGGAGGCTCCAAATTTAAAAAAAGAAATGAATCAAATGTGATGAAGTACGGTATGGTATGGTTATTTTAAACCATTTCTTAATTGAATTTACAAAACAATTACTGTATATTGTTACCATGAAATAAAATTACATATACCGATTTTGGCCATGTCGCCCACCCCTATATATGACCATTTGTTACCACGTGACTGAAATTCCATACTTAGGTCACGTGATAACAACTAAACCACCTCCATGAGAATTGAGCAATTCCATCCGCTGAGGAGGGCCAAGAGATATGCTTCTCAGTAAAGTGAAGAAGGCAACAATGTCAGGCTATCAGTGCTGTTTCAGTTTAGATAAGCGAAAATGTTTTATTTTTCCAAATATTTCCCTTAATGTCCCCTACTGGGCTTTGACACGTCTGTGAGGGGATGCTGGCAGCTTTTGGTGAAACCAGGTAGTGATGGATCGATTACGTGCTCTTGTGATGTTTTCAAGAACCAATAGCTTTTGAAAAAATGAATGTGCACATGTTGGTCCTATAGCGCTGAAATGATTAGTTAAACAAAAAATTTATTTGCAACTTTCTGATCGATCGAATCGATTCATTGTTGAAGTCAGTTTTCAAACAAAATTTCCAAATTTCACTGGTTCCAGTGGCTAATGTGAGGTTTTGCTGCTTTTCTCAGTCTTATATCATCGTACACTGAGTATCTTTGGGTTTTTGACATTTGATGACATCACTTTGGGCTTTGGGAAATTGTGTTTGGGATTTTTCCCATTTTCTGACATTTAACAAAACAGTTAATCGCTAATTTAAAAAAAAAAGATGAATCAATAATGAAAATAATTGTTAGTTGCAGCCCTAGTTGGTTCTCAGTTGTGCTGTGGTACTGTAGCATCCATGTTGTCAACAATTTGGCGCTTTCACATCATTTTCACTGTTCTCTTTATGCTGAGACTCTTTTATTCCATGAGCCTTTTCTTACAAAATCACAGTGGGTCACTTCAAAAATGCTGTCAAACTAAAGACATTTAGTTTGTTAAAAAGCTATATCTTAACAAAAATAAAATATCATAACACTAACATAAATATCGTCTTGACTGTGTTTGAATACACTGTTTGTAATCCACTTTCTTGACATCACTGACACTTTAATTCCCAAGCACACGAGAAATGAAGAAATGAGACAGTTGGATAATCATCTCATGAAATTTGGGAGGTCATATTGTCTGTGTGCGGTGGGATTAGAGGAGAGATTAAATCAGATCAGAATCTGAGATGCCTTCAGTTATCAAACAAGAAGTAAGGTCCGAGGCTTTAGCCCGCAGTCTAGGATGAATAAAGATGTGTGCTGTGTCCACTGAGAAATAGATCTTATTGATAAATACAAGTCCCTGCGTTAAAAATGTAACTGTACAGAGCATTTTAGATTGAGTGCAAATTTATGTTTCATTTTTGGAATAAGCTTTGCCCGAAAATTTTAATCCAAACGTTTCAGCCTGAGAGGTTTGGAAATGAGATTCTGCTGTCGTGTATAATCCACTTCTATAATGACTTCCCTGTAAAAAGGATAGATAGTCTGAGCCCACAGGGGTTTGCTAAGTAACTCTGTCAGAGAGCCCTGGCTACTCACCACTAACACAGCTGCTTACTATAAATACACACCGTCTGCTGAGCCGCACATTTTCACAGCTCTGGTCTATACTACAACAATGAGTTGCAGCCAATTTACAATAGATGCTCAATGAATGACTGTTTTGTGATACTTTAATGTTTCCCCTACAAAGGGCCATCTGTGGCACACTGCCACAGTTTTAGCATGCCTGCCACTGAATCATTAATAATGAAAATTCCATTATGAAGTCTTAAATCGATTTATAACGTTGTGCCAAGTGGTGCACAAGTTGAGAGTTTGATAAGGCTTCATCTTTTTGAAGCCGGAATACTACCGTCGATAACGTCACAAGTCTCTTCTAACAAGATGCATTAACAAGCTTTAACGAGTGTAGTTAAAGAGCCATCAGAGCGACACTCCTCATTAACTACCCTCATGTTCCATACATATTTTATCCAGATCAAAATTACACCATGTGGTTCGTTATAGACAGTCCATTCTCTAGGCTACTAGTCCATACAAAGCAACAGACGTGCTACAATGTGACTGGATACTTACTTATTACTTCGGAATCCAATCCAGGATCCTCATCTGGGGTAACCTATCCAAATGCTACCTTATACAAAAACTATTTATAATCAAAATAATAAAGCTGGTTACTTCCTCATATTATAAATGAGAGCAGCAAAATAAAATCTATAAACAAAATATGATTTACAGGATGACATTGATATTGACATTGAGAAGCCCAGCCTCAGCTGTCAGAGATGAATGATTATGAGGTAACAGTAAAAGTCCAGGGTGAGGAAAAGGGGGACAAGGGCATAGAAGTTTTAATTGGAGTAAGTTTTGCTCTTTCAAAAATTCACAAAAATAACAGTATTGCTTGACTCCAGTAATATGACCATTCTTATATCTAAATGTCAGATTCAAGTTTCGCAGAGAAAAAAATGCACTTGAGGAACTATTTGAAAAAGGTTAACAGTTCTTGCCTTTTTTTTTGGAAGTTGATTTAACCTAATTTAGTTACATTCTGAGAGACTCAAGAATTTGTTTATTTGTACTATTTCTGTCCAAGCTTATAGGTATGTTACAGGGTAACAGTATGACTTGGCTATGCGAATGACAACATGTTAACACTCCTATATATTACCTCAGCTAGAGTTTACACTGAGCACAAACAGAACCACACACAACAACACAACAACCTTGGGGAAAATACTGTACATAGCAAAACCAATTCAGGCCATAACATTCATAATGTACTAATCAAACATGAAAGCATCATACAGCAATGCGCATGTCAACTACAAGCACAAGAAAATGAGCTCAGCTACAGCAAGGACATTTCCCAATGAATACCAATGCAAATACTGTCCATAGTTAGGCAGCAGCACAGCATAAAAGCAAAAACGAGCAGTAACTTAAAGGGACAGTTCACCCCCCAAAAAATACCTTACCTTTAGTGCTGGTTATCCATCTAGATTGTTTTGGTGTGAGTTGCCGAGTTTTGGAGATATCGGTCGTAGAGCTGTCTGCCTTTTTTTTATATATTAGGGACTACATGGCACTCGGCTTGTGGTGCTCAAAGTGACAAAAAAATACATTTGAAAAACTCAACAGCAATGTCTCTTTCCATAAATCTAGCCACTACCAAATTGACCAACTTGTTGACAGTGCTGCAGGCTCACTGCGAACGACACTCAATTCTATCGCCTCTCTAAAAAAGAAAATTATAAAACAAAGAAGGTTAAACATCACTTGAAAGGAAATGGTGTTCTAACAATCTGGAAGAATCTTGTTAAGCCTGGCAAGATAGTGTTAAAACATATAGGAAAGCCCTCCGTAATGCCAGAGCAGCCTATATATAATATAATATAGACCTATATCTAACCTTCCCTTTCTCTCTAAGATCCTTGAGAAAGCAGTCGCCAATCAGTTGCGTGACTTTCTAAATAACAACAGTTTATTTGAGGATTTTCAGTAAGGATTTAGAGCGCATCATGGCACAGACTCTCTAGAGTCTCCAAAAGTAGAATGGGAGCCAGAGTCTTCAGTTATCAAGCTCAGTTATCAACCTGTGGAATCAGGTCCCAGTTTGGGTTCGGGAGGCAGACACCATCTCCACATTTAAGAGTAGGCTAAAGACTTTCCTCTTTGGTAAAGCTTATAGTTAGGGCTGGCTTGGGTGAGTCTTGAACCAGAATCAGAATCAGAAATACTTTATTGATCCCTGAGGGGAAACTCTTTCGTTACAGCTGCTCACTATCACATCAGTGCACACTTGAGAATAGAAGGAACAGAAGTACTAAGCAAATCAAAATATAATACAATATAATACAGGTAAGATAAATTAGCATCCCTTAGTTATGCTGCTATAGGCCTAGACTGCGGGGAGACTTCCCATGATGCACTGAGCTCCTCTCCCCTCCTCTCCCTCTCCATCTGTATGCATTTTTATCCCATTAATGCATGTTACTAACTCGACATCTTCTCTCTCCAGTAATTTTGTGCTTTCTCGTCTCACTCACCGCTTTCAGTAGGTATTTCTGCCTCCGGAGCTGCAGAGTCTGGATCAGTGATTGCTGGCCACCTGCTGCCCCCGTGTTCCTGCTCAACAACTGCTACTACAATTGTTATTATGTCTTATTATTATTATTATCATTATTATTCCTATCACTATCATTCATAATATTATTACTTTATTAATATTGATATTACCACTACCATTGCATTATTATTATTTTAAAATTCTAGGTGGAATTTGCATTGTGCATAGGGAAATATTGTACATTTTACTTCACTACATTTATCTGATCACTTCAGTTACTAGTTACTTTACAGATTCTGATTACTAATTCAAAATATAATCAACAAATAAATTGTGATGTATTATTAGAGGTTAAGATAAGATATAACCTTTCCCCCAAAGGGATACCCAGCAGTATAAAGTATATAAAAGTAACCCCACCTTTACTAACTGCAACATCAAACTGATGTTCACATTAATGCATCCAATAATATAATATACATTATTCTGAAATGGGACATTCTGCATAATGAGTACTTTTACTTTTGGTACTTTAAGTATATTTTAATGTTCCTTGTCTGCTCAAAATACTGAACATGGCATCTTGGGTCCAGTTACAAAAATCTGTCAAGAATCTTGTTTTCCCAGTTTCATGCACCCTGCAACCCTCCAAGTGTTTGTTCATGTTACTGTTAATAATACATGTGATCTGCTGTCTGTAAGTCGACCTGATTTAGACTCTATGGACCATGTATCTTACATATAAACAGCCTAAAGGCCATGAGTAAGTTGTGTGGACCAGCAACTGAAGCCAAACACAAACCCATCAGGACACCCATGAGTCATACTGAAAGCACATTCATGCACAGACATAACACAGATACACAAATGCCATATACACTCAGAAACATATTTCAGGCTATTCAGGCCACTGACCATACATCCTGCAAGTAGAACAGCACGCAGCCCTGTTTTTTCCATAGTCATTTGTTTCATACAGCCTGCTGCCATCTTACTTTAACCCTCACTTCCTTTCCTTTACAAATTCTTGAGAGACCTAATCCATGTTGAAGTCTACATATGAGACTAAAATATTTATGTTTGATATTAAATATGTAGATGTGTTCGACTGAGGCCGATAAAGTCCCATAGATCGTATCCTAATTGCCTGAGATTTGAGTAAAATTCTGCTGAGCACAGGAAACAAACAGGGGTCCATCATGGCTGTAGTACCAAAATAAAGTCCAGAGCAGGCCCCTCATATTAGCTTCACATCGAGGCTTGAGACAAAGCAAGGGAAAGCAAATAAGATGGACTGCCAGCGGGTAGTCATGCAGCCAGCCTCACTGGACTGTTTGAAATGCGTTACACTTCCTGAGCCTGAGTTTCCACTCACTGAAAATAATCACCAAAGAGAGAAAAAAGAGTAAATGTCTGGGGTGTGTTGATTTAGTAGATTTGTTGCTGAGGTCCTTAGAAATGGTAGTGTTCAACATGAAGAGATTGTATCCTATGTCTCCTGCTGATAAAACATTATCACTGTCAAAGGAAGTTGTGAAATCAGTGCAGGAAAAAATAAACTGATATTTTTGCTCTTCTGGCGTTCTCACGCTCATGTATCCACTTCTGTAAAGGTCAAAATGCAGACTCTTAACAGTCACAGTCACGGTGAAACTTTTGTAAAGGGGCACTCCACCAATTTTACAGATTAAGTTTAGTCTACTGATTATGACTAGCGCTGATTAGCCTGTGAAAACAGTTTATAAGAGTGTAATGCCCTCTGTGGTTCTGGACTGATCTTTCCAAAGTCACCAGGGTTATTTGTGTTTTTTTTTGTGTGTGTGTGTGTGTGTGTGTGTGTGTGTGTAACTTGCAAGTCCCTGAAATGTATAGATGTTGTGGACTAATGCTCCATCTAAACTTTTCTGAGTTTTCTGACCTACATTACATGTAATAGAATCACACTGATCATCACTTAGGAAGTGGGAGGGTTTGCTGGCATTTGATGTTTGGTGCAAAGACTTTGGAGTTTGCAGAACTGACATGCCAAATAACATTCTTCTCTTTGTTTCCACCAAACCTAAATGGTAAGTTTGTGTCTGATTTCCACAAATGTTGCTTCAAAGACCCATATAGGCGAGGGAATACAATGTGGAAAATCCCTTTTTTAGCTGTTTATTTTCTAACTGTGGGTGAAAAGAGAAGGAACTCATGATGAACAGAAGAACTGCGGGTGCACTTGTTTCGCAGCTCCATGTTCAGTGGCAGTGGTGCTGGACTATCAACCATGAATGGGCAACATGCAAAAACCCAAACAGAAACTCCACAATTTGAAAGTGCAATGTTTATCTAAAGAGGCATTTGAAGTCTAAAAACACTTCCTTAATTTCTGAATGAAGTGATTCCTCACTGACAACCTTTTTGTTCCAGCTTGTTTAACGACCAGAGTGGTGGCAGTGAGGGAACAAACAGGTTTTGGATGAACAGGTACTGTTTGGCTGGAGAGAACTGCACAAGCTGCTTAAAAAAAAACATATCATAGAGGCTGAAGGAAGAAAGAAATTACGCAAGAAAAATGAAACAGAACTAAATTTCCGCCACAGTGTTTGTGCAGTAAAAAGGCAGCAATCTCTCATAGGTTTGGAAAATAACAATAGGGTTTCTTTTACATTTGCAGATATTTGGTGGTTGATGCATAGTAATAGCCTCTCTAGCCTCTCCATTTTCAAATCTCATACATCTTTCTGAAAGGTAGATATCAATCAAAGAGAAAGCTCTCTCACTCCCCCTCTGGAATCTGGCTACTAAAAAAATGAAAACAGTTCATAATGTCTGGGTCAAGAAGCCGGCAGAAAATCTATCAGGGGGAGGAAGTAGAGAGGACAAAGGTGGTGATGCAGAAAGAGATGAGATTTAAAAGTTTTTTTCTAGGAAATCGCTGTTGAGTCTCACTTCTTTGAATGAGCACTTGGATGGAGAAAGTTTTCAAGGCCAATTCTTCTTAATCTACAAGGAGACAGGTATCGACTATTCCTCCAAAGACTGAAAAACACAAACAGCACAAGAGCCTCCAGATAAACAAAGACATTTCAACAAAGACTATTCCTCCACAATCAAAACATATCATTTATAGTTAACCATAGATCCATGCCAGTCTGTAGAGCTCATAACTGCTTCTTGTGAAAGAGACAGGGAAGGGGCACTGCATTCTGCAGCTGAACAATCAATGGTGTGATTAATGGAGCTAATTTTACCTGGACACTGCGGATCATTACTTCCTGCTCTCCATCTCCTCCTTCCTCCTGTCTATATGGAAGTCAGGGTGGATAATGTGTGTGCTTCACTAATGAGAGTCCAGCAGAGAGACAGAGGACAGTGGAGGGTAAAGCCACGGACGGCAAGTCATCTGGGACTGCAGCCTGGCACGCAGAGATGCTATCTGCAGCAGCCGTAGAAAGCACTGCTACAGCTTATGCAGTCATGACCTTCTCCACAGTGTCTGCTGCTGACAATGTGTTGACTTGAAATGTTACCTGCATACCTGTCTCTTAACAATATTTCATTAGGCTGCCATTCTATGGAGAGTTGTAGCCTCTAAAGATGTTGTTTCAAGAAAAAGATTGTAGGAAATCAAATGCAGGTAATTAACAGCTTCAATCCAGACAAATTGTTATTGACCTTAAAATATGAATATGGATGCAAATAAAAATCATTGAATGGTGGTTTTTGTGCAGGTTTTGTTTTTGTTGAAACTACAAACTTATTTCAGTGAGTGATCCTAAGTCAGTTATCAACTCGCAGTGATAACGGTGACAGATTTACAACATGGTTTCATTGTAATTTTTGAAACAATGGGTCCTTGATTTCAGACAGAAGCAGACAAAAGCAGGTTTCTCATTTCTAGCTGGCAACCGTAGTTTTTGTCGCTAGCAGATTTTATCAGCTGTAGCTAGCTAGCTAACGTGAAAAAAAACGTGGACTCGAGCTGACCTTTTAATGTTACAAGCTGACTCGTTTTAAAACGAGAACCCTGTAAAATGGTCTTAAATCTGATTTAAAAAAATACCTGATGGATACATACATGATATCGAGGCTATGTCCCAGGCAAAAAGTCAGCTGTTGATGATCCATGTTGTTAAAATGGAAATAAAGAAGCATCATTGTCCTTGTATTCCAGTGTACAGCTAGTTAATCACAATCGACAGTTTTTTCATTCTAACATAACTGGTTGCTTTGCTTCCACACAAGCAAGACAGAGGTTAGATTAATGTTTTATTGTTTGTATTTTATATGTTTGACTTTCCACGTGAAACGTGAACGTTACAAGAGAAAAAGCTTTGAGGATGAGGACTGTATATATACTGTGTATACTGTGTATGCGAAATGTAATGCTATCTTGGTTAACGAGTTTGGCTGGTGTCACTGAAGTGTAAACTTCCCCAAATCTAATAAAGAGCATGACAAACCCCACAAAATAAAGTAATATTAAATGCCTTGGCCTAGAAAGTAATACTGTGTTAGGTTAGGGTACTGCCGTAGATAGTGAGCTAGTTAGCTGGACATGCTAATGTTTGCAGCTTATGTTGGAGCAGATAAGCACATGGTTTAATCCATTCCTTACATGTGTCAGACAAAAAAAAAAACTTGACATTTTTAGAACAAGGCTTGTGAAGCACTTTCAAAGCACAAAATGCAATGTGGTTAAGATAAGGTCAACATAAGTTCAAAGCTGGTTTTCTTGAGCCCTTGCAAAGTCGACATTTTGGACATTTTAATGCAACAGCAACAATAAGTAAACCATCTTTTGTTGACCTTAACCTTGAGCTCAGTTTCAGAGCAGGACAGGGCTGCATGTGTGATGCCCTTCTCTGTGAATTAAGGTTATGGCTGCAAAGGCCACCTGAGACCACAGTTTGAAATACGACTGAAAACAAGGAACCTCCTGGGGGCGGTTTTCTCAGGATGACCCCTACAAAGTATGAACTTGTGACCATGCGGGAGATGAGAAAAAATAGGCCCACAGGGCCTTGTACAATAGATGTGTAAGGCTGACAACATGAGTCAGCTGAGCACTATGACTCCATTAACTATTGAACTACTGGAATGCGGCCCTTCATGAAGAGTATAGTTCTATGTTTCCTTTGTCAAAATCACTATTTAAAGGGTCAGTTCACTAAAAAACCCATACCTTTACCTGTATCTAGTGGTATCTAGATAGTTTTGGTTTTATTTGTTCATGTTGTGAGGGATCCATCTCTGAGATTCCAGCTGCCACATCAACACAAAGAAGGTGAAAGGAGTTTTGTGTCTCCCCACAGGATGAATTGTAAAAACTTTGGTGATAGCTTACTTATTCATCTAGTGCCACCATCAGGTCAAATTTTTAATTTGTCCAATACTGTGATTTATGACCAAATACCTGCAAAACTAATGACATTCCCATCAGCCTTAGCCGCTTTGTGTTTAGTGCTAGTTCGCAAATTACAGCATGCTACCATGCTAAACTAAAATGGCACTAAAATGGTAAACATTGTGCCTTATAAACATCAGAATGTTAGCATGTTGTGAGCATGTTTGC